>NW_027464637.1:1200000-1500000 GCF_043290135.1 Rhipicephalus microplus | reverse complement strand
CGCGAGGGCTCGAACCTCCAACCTTTTGATTAACAGCCGAACGCGCTAGCCAATTGCGTCACGGAAGTAGTCGTGCTCCACTCTCACCACCGTCAGAACATTTCTCTAAATCTATCAGCGCAAAGAAAAAAAAGAGACACACCGCTCTCGCGAGGGCTCGAACCTCCAACCTTTTGAATAACAGCCGAACGCGCTAGCCAATTGCGTCACAGAAGTAGTCGTGCTCCACTCTCACCACCATCAGAACATTTCTCCAAAGCTATCAGCGCAAAGAAAAAAAAAGAGACACACCGCTCTCGGGAGGGCTCGAACCTCCAACCTTTTGATTAACAGCCGAACGCGCTAGCCAATTGCGTCACAGAAGTAGTCGTACTCCACTCTCACCACCATCAGAACATTTCTCCAAAGCTATCAGCGCAAAGAAAAAAAAGAGACACACCGCTCTCGCGAGGGCTCGAACCTCCAACCTTTTGATTAACAGCCGAACGCTCTAGCCAATTGCGTCACGGTAGTAGTCGTGCTCCACTCTCACCACCATCAGAACATTTCTCCAAAGCTATCAGCGCAAAGAAAAAAAAGATACACACCACTCTCGCGAAGGCTCGGACCTCCAACCTTTTGATTAACAGCCGAACGCGCTAGCCAATTGCGTCACAGAAAGAGTCGTGCTCCACTCTCACCACCATCAGAACATTTCTCCAAAGCTATCAGCGCAAAGAAAAAAAAGACACACCGCTCTCGGGAGGGCTCGAACGTCCAACCTTTTGATTAACAGGCGAACGCGCTAGCCAATTGCATCACAGAAGTAGTCGTGCTCCACTCTCACCACCATCAGAACATTTCTCCAAAGCTATCAGCGCAGAGAAAAAAAAGAGACACACCGCTCTCGGGAGGGCTCGAACCTCCAACCTTTTGATTAACAGCCGAACGCGCTAGCCAATTGCGTCACAGAAGTAGTCGTGCTCCACTCTCACCACCATCAGAACATTTCTCCAAAGCTATCAGCGCAAAGAAAAAAAGAGACACACCGCTCTCGCGAGGGCACGAACCTCCAACCTTTTGATTAACAGCCGAACGCGCTAGCCAATTACGTCACAGAAGTAGTCGTGCTCCACTCTCACCACCATCAGAACATTTCTCCAAAGCTATCAGCGCAAAGAAAAAAAAGACACACCGCTCTCGGGAGGGCTCGAACCTCCAACCTTTTGATTAACAGCCGAACGCGCTAGCCAATTGCGTCACAGAAGTAGTCGTGCTCCACTCTCACCACCATCAGAACATTTCTCCAAAGCTATCAGCGCAAAGAAAAAAAAGAAACACACCGCTCTCGGGAGGGCTCGAACCTCCAACCTTTTGATTAACAGCCGAACGCGCTAGCCAATTGCGTCACAGAAGTAGTCGTGCTCCACTGTCACCACCATCAGAACATTTCTCCAAAGCTATCAGCGCAAAGAAAAAAAGAGACACACCGCTCTCGCGAGGGCTCGAACCTCCAACCTTTTGATTAACAGCCGAACGCGCTAGCCAATTGCGTCACGGAAGTAGTCGTGCTCCACTCTCACCACCATCAGAACATTTCTCCAAAGCTATCAGCGCAAAGAAAAAAAAAGATACACACAGCTCTCGCGAGGGCTCGAACCTCCAACCTTTTGATTAACTGCCGAACGCGCTAGCCAATTGCGTCACAGAAGTAGTCGTGCTCCACTCTCACCACCATCAGAACATTTCTCCAAAGCTATCAGCGCAAAGAAAAAAAAGAGACACACCGCTCTCGGGAGGGCTCGAACCTCCAACCTTTTGATTAACAGCCGAACGCGCTAGCCAATTGCTTCACGGAAGTAGTCGTGCTCCACTCTCACCACCGTCAGAACATTTCTCCAAAGCTATCAGTGCAAAGAAAAAAAGAGACACATCGCTCTCGGGAGGGCTCGAACCTCCAACCTTTTGATTAACAGCCGAACGCGCTAGCCAATTGCGTCACGGAAGTAGTCGTGCTCCACTCTCACTACCATCAGAACATTTCTCCAAAGCTATCAGCGCAAAGAAAAAAAGAGACACACCGCTCTCGCGAGGGCTCGAACCTCCAACCTTTTGATTAACAGCCGAACGCGCTAGCCAATTGCGTCACAGAAGTAGTCGTGCTCCACTCTCACCACCATCAGAACATTTCTCCAAAGCTATCAGCGCAAAGAAAAAAAAGAAACACACCGCTCTCGGGAGGGCTCGAACCTCCAACCTTTTGATTAACAGCCGAACGCGCTAGCCAATTGCGTCACAGAAGTAGTCGTGCTCCACTCTCACCACCATCAGAACATTTCTCCAAAGCTATCAGCGCAAAGAAAAAAAGAGACACACCGCTCTCGCGAGGGCTCGAACCTCCAACCTTTTGATTAACAGCCGAACGCGCTAGCCAATTGCGTCACGGAAGTAGTCGTGCTCCACTCTCACCACCATCAGAACATTTCTCCAAAGCTATCAGCGCAAAGAAAAAAAAGATACACACAGCTCTCGCGAGGGCTCGAACCTCCAACCTTTTGATTAACGGCCGAACGCGCTAGCCAATTGCGTCACAGAAGTAGTCGTGCTCCACTCTCACCACCATCAGAACATTTCTCCAAAGCTATCAGCGCAAAGAAAAAAAAGAGACACACCGCTCTCGGGAGGGCTCGAACCTCCAACCTTTTGATTAACAGCCGAACGCGCTAGCCAATTGCGTCACAGATGTAGTCGTGCTCCACTCTCACAACCATCAGAACATTTCTCCAAAGCTATCAGCGCAAAGAAAAAAAAGAGACACACCGCTCTCGGGAGGGCTCGAACCTCCAACCTTTTGATTAACAGCCGAACGCGCTAGCCAATTGCGTCACTGAAGTAGTCGTGCGCCACTCTCACCACCGTCAGAACATTTCTCCAAAGCTATCAGCGCAAAGTAAAAAAAAGAGACACACCGCTCTCGGGAGGGCTCGAAACTCCAACCTTTTGATTAACAGCCGAACGCGCTAGCCAATTGCGTCACAGAAGTAGTCGTGCTCCACTCTCACCACCATCAGAACATTTCTCCAAAGCTATCAGCGCAAAGAAAAAAAAGAGACACACCGCTCTCGCGAGGGCTCGAACCTCCAACCTTTTGATTAACAGCCGAACGCGCTAGCCAATTGCGTCACAGAAGTAGTCGTGCGCCACTCTCACCAACGTCAGAACATTTCTCCAAAGCTATCAGCGCAAAGAAAAAAAAGAGACACACCGCTCTCGGGAGGGCTCGAAACTCCAACCTTTTGATTAACAGCCGAAGCGCTAGCCAATTGCGTCACAGAAGTAGTCGTGCTCCACTCTCACCACCATCAGAACATTTCTCCAAAGCTTTCAGCGCAAAGAAAAAAAAGAGACACACCGCTCTCACGAGGGCTCGAACCTCCAACCTTTTGATTAACAGCCGAACGCGCTAGCCAATTGCGTCACGGAAGTAGTCGTGCTGCACTCTCACCACCGTCAGAACATTTCTCCAGAGCTATCAGAGCAAAGAAAAAAAAGACACACCGCTCTCGGAAGGGCTCGAACCTCCAACCTTTTGACTAACAGCCGAACGCGCTAGCCAATTGCGTCACAGAAGTAGTCGTGCTCCACTCTCACCACCATCAGAACATTTCTCCAAAGCTATCAGCGCAAAGAAAAAAAAAGACACACCGCTCTCGGGAGGGCTCGAACCTCCAACCTTTTGATTAACAGCCGAACGCGCTAGCTAATTGCGTCACAGAAGTAGTCATGCTCCACTCTCACCACCATCAGAACATTTCTCCAAAGCTATCAGCGCAAAGAAAAAAAGAGACACACCGCTCTCGGGAGGGCTCGAACCTCCAACCTTTTGATTAACAGCCAAACGCGCTAGTCAATTGCGTCACAGAAGTAGTCGTGCTCCACTCTCACCACCATCAGAACATTTCTCCAAAGCTATCAGCGCAAAGAAAAAAAAGAGACACACCGCTCTCGCGAGAGCTCGAACCTCCAACCTTTTGATTAACAGCCGAACGCGCTAGCCAATTGCGTCACAGAAGTAGTCGTGCGCCACTCTCACCACCGTCAGAACATTTCTCCAAAGCTATCAGCGCAAAGAAAAAAAAGAGACACACCGCTCTCGGGAGGGCTCGAAACTCCAACCTTTTGATTAACAGCCGAACGCGCTAGCCAATTGCGTCACAGAAGTAGTCGTGCTCCACTCTCACCACCATCAGAACATTTCTCCAAAGCTATCAGCGCAAAGAAAAAAAAGAGACACACCGCTCTCGCGAGGGCTCGAACCTCCAACCTTTTGATTAACAGCCGAACGCGCTAGCCAATTGCGTCACGGAAGTAGTCGTGCTCCACTCTCACCACCATCAGAACATTTCTCCAAAGCTATCAGCGCAAAGAAAAAAAAGATACACACCGCTCTTGCGAGGGCTCGAACCTCCAACCTTTTGATTAACAGCCGAACGCGCTAGCCAATTGCGTCACAGAAGTAGTCGTGCTCCACTCTCACCACCATCAGAACATTTCTCTAAGCTATCAGCGCAAAGAAAAAAAAGAGACACACTGCTCTCGCGAGGGCTCGAACCTCCAACCTTTTGATTAACAGCCGAACGCGCTAGCCAATTGCGTCACAGAAGTAGTCGTGCTCCACTCTCACCACCATATGAACATTTCTCCAAAGCTATCAGCGCAAAGAAAAAAAAGAGACACACCGCTCTCGGGAGGGCTCGAACCTCCAACCTTTTGATTAACAGCCGAACGCGCTAGCCAATTGCGTCACAGAAGTAGTCGTGCTCCACTCTCACCACCATCAGAACATTTCTCCAAAGCTATCAGCGCAAAGAAAAAAAAGAGACACACCGCTCTCGCGAGGGCTCGAACCTCCAACCTTTTGATTAACAGCCGAACGCGCTAGCCAATTGCGTCACGGAAGTAGTCGTGCTCCACTCTCACCACCATCAGAACATTTCTCCAAAGCTATCAGCGCAAGGAAAAAAAAAGATACACACCGCTCTCGCGAGGGCTCGAACCTCCAACCTTTTGATTAACAGCCGAACGCGCTAGCCAATTGCGTCACAGAAGTAGTCGTGCTCCACTCTCACCACCATCAGAACATTTCTCCAAAGCTATCAGCGCAAAGAAAAAAAAGACACACCGCTCTCGGGAGGGCTCGAACCTCCAACCTTTTGATTAACAGCCGAACGCGCTAGCCAATTGCGTCACAGAAGTAGTCATGCTCCACTCTCACCACCATCAGAACATTTCTCCAAAGCTATCAGCGCAAAGAAAAAAAAGAGACACACCGCTCTCGGGAGGGCTCGAACCTCCAACCTTTTGATTAACAGCCGAACGCGCTAGCCAATTGCGTCACAGAAGTAGTCGTGCTCCACTCTCACCACCATCAGAACATTTCTACAAAGCTATCAGCGGAAAGAAAAAAAGAGACACACCGCTCTCGCGAGGGCTCGAACCTCCAACCTTTTGATTAACAGCCGAACGCGCTAGCCAATTGCGTCACAGAAGTAGTCGTGCTCCACTCTCACCACCATCATAACATTTCTCCAAAGCTATCAGCGCAAAGAAAAAAAAGAGACACACCGCTCTCGCGAGGGCTCGAACCTCCAACCTTTTGATTAACAGCCGAACGCGCTAGCCAATTGCGTCACGGAAGTAGTCGTGCTCCACTCTCACCACCATCAGAACATTTCTCCAAAGCTATCAGCGCAAAGAAAAAAAAGAAACACACCGCTCTCGGCAGGGCTCGAACCTCCAACCTTTTGATTAACAGCCTAACGCGCTAGCCAATTGCGTCACGGAAGTAGTCGTGCTCCACTCTCACCACCGTCAGAACATTTCTCCAAAACTATCAGCGCAAAGAAAAAAAAAGAGACACACCACTCTCGGGAGGGCTCGAACCTCCAACCTTTATATTGACAGCCGAACGCGCTAGCCAATTGCGTCACAGAAGTAGTCGTGCTCTACTCTCACCACCATCAGAACATTTCTCCAAAGCTATCAGCGCAAAGAAAAAAAAGAGACACACCGCTCTCGGGAGGGCTCAAACCTCCAACCTTTTGATTAACAGCCGAACGCGCTAGCCAATTGCGTCACGGAGGTAGTCGTGCTCCACTCTCACCACCATCAGAACATTTTTCTAAAGGTATCAGCGCAAAGAAAAAAGAGACATACCACTCATGGGAGGGTTCGAACCTCCAACCTTTTCGTTAACAACCCAACGCGCTAGCAAATTGCGCAACAGAGACAGTCGTGCTCCACTCTCACCACCGTCAGAACGTTTCTCCAAGGCTATCAGCGCAAAGAAAAAAAGCGACACACTGCTCCTGGGAGGGCTCAAACCTCCAACCTTTTGCTTAACAGCCGACGCACTAGCGGATTGCGCCACGGAAACAGTCGTGCGCCACTCTCACCACAGTCAGAACATTTCTCCAAAGCTATCAGCGCAAAGAAAAAAAAGAGACACACCGCTCTCGGGAGGGCTCGAACCTCCAACCTTTTGATTAACAGCCGAACGCGCTAGCCAATTGCGTCACGGAAGTCGTCGTGCTCCACTCTCACCACCGTCAGAACATTTCTCCAAAGCTATCAGCGCAAAGAAAAAAAAGAGACACACCGCTCTCGGGAGGGCTCGAACCTCCAATCTTTTGATTAACAGCCGAACGCGCTAGCCAATTGCGTCACGGAAGTAGTCGTGTTCCACTCTCACCACCGTCAGAACATTTCTCCAAAGCTATCAGCGCAAAGAAAAAAAATAGACACACCGCTCTCGGGAGGGCTCGAACCTCCAACCTTTTGATTAACAGCCGAACGCGCTAGCCAATTGCGACACGGAAGTAGTAGTGCTCCACTCTCACCACCATCAGAACATTTCTCCAAAGCAATCAGCGCAAAGAAAAAAAAGAGACACACCGCTCTCGCGAGGGCTCGAACCTCCAACCTTTTGATTAACAGCCGAATGCACTAGCCAATTGCGTCACGGAGGTAGTCGTGCTCCACTCTCACCACCATCAGAACATTTCTCCAAAGCTATCAGCGCAAAGAAAAAAAAGAGACACACCGCTCACGGGAGGGCTCGAACCTCCAACCTTTTGATTAACAGCCGAACGCCCTAGCCAATTGCGTCACTGAAGTAGTCGTGCTCCACTCTCACCACCGTCAGAACATTTCTCTAAAGCTATCAGCGCAAAGAAAAAAAAGAGACACACCGCTCTCGCGAGGGCTCGAACCTCCAACCTTTTGATTAACAGCCGAACGCGCTAGCCAATTGCGTCACGGAGGTAGTCGTGCTCCACTCTCACCACCAACAGAACATTTTTCTAAAGGTATCAGCGCAAAGAAAAAACAGACATACCGCTCATGGGAGGGTTCGAACCTCCAACCTTTTCGTTAACAACCCAACGCGCTAGCGAATTGCGCAACAGAGACAGTCGTGCTCCACTCTCACCACCGTCAGAACGTTTCTCCAAGGCTATCAGCGCAAAGAAAAAAAAGAGACACACCGCTCTCGCGAGGGCTCGAACCTCCAACCTTTTGATTAACAGCCGAACGCGCTAGCCAATTGCGTCACGGAAGTAGTCGTGCTCCACTCTCACCACCATCAGAACATTTCTCCAAAGCTATCAGCGCAAGGAAAAAAAAAGATACACACCGCTCTCGCGAGGGCTCGAACCTCCAACCTTTTGATTAACAGCCGAACGCGCTAGCCAATTGCGTCACAGAAGTAGTCGTGCTCCACTCTCACCACCATCAGAACATTTCTCCAAAGCTATCAGCGCAAAGAAAAAAAAGACACACCGCTCTCGCGAGGGCTCGGACCTCCAACCTTTTGATTAACAGCCGAACGCGCTAGCCAATTGCGTCACTGAAGTAGTCGTGCGCCACTCTCACCACCGTCAGAACATTTCTCCAAAGCTATCAGCGCAAAGAAAAAAAAAGAGACACACCGCTCTCGGGAGGGCTCGAAACTCCAACCTTTTGATTAACAGCCGAACGCGCTAGCCAATTGCGTCACAGAAGTAGTCGTGCTCCACTCTCACCACCATCAGAACATTTCTCCAAAGCTATCAGCGCAAAGAAAAAAAAGATACACACCGCTCTCGCGAGGGCTCGAACCTCCAACCTTTTGATTAACAGCCGAACGCGCTAGCCAATTGCGTCACAGAAGTAGTCGTGCTCCACTCTCACCACCATCAGAACATTTCTCTAAAGCTATCAGCGCAAAGAAAAAAAGAGACACACTGCTCTCGCGAGGGCTCGAACCTCCAACCTTTTGATTAACAGCCGAACGCGCTAGCCAATTGCGTCACAGAAGTAGTCGTGCTCCACTCTCACCACCATCAGAACATTTCTCCAAAGCTATCAGCGCAAAGAAAAAAAAGAGACACACCGCTCTCGGGAGGGCTCGAACCTCCAACCTTTTGATTAACTGCCGAACGCGCTAGCCAATTGCGTCACAGAAGTAGTCGTGCTCCACTCTCACCACCATCAGAACATTTCTCCAAAGCTATCAGCGCAAAGAAAAAAAACAGACACACCGCTCTCGCGAGGGCTCGAACCTCCAACCTTTTGATTAACAGCCGAACGCGCTAGCCAATTGCGTCACGGAAGTAGTCGTGCTCCACTCTCACCACCATCAGAACATTTCTCCAAAGCTATCAGCGCAAAGAAAAAAAAGATACACACCGCTCTCGCGAGGGCTCGGACCTCCAACCTTTTGATTAACAGCCGAACGCGCTAGCCAATTGCGTCACTGAAGTAGTCGTGCGCCACTCTCACCACCGTCAGAACATTTCTCCAAAGCTATCAGCGCAAAGAAAAAAAAGAGACACACCGCTCTCGGGAGGGCTCGAAACTCCAACCTTTTGATTAACAGCCGAACGCGCTAGCCAATTGCGTCACAGAAGTAGTCGTGCTCCACTCTCACCACCATCAGAACATTTCTCCAAAGCTATCAGCGCAAAGAAAAAAAAAGATACACACCGCTCTCGCGAGGGCTCGAACCTCCAACCTTTTGATTAACAGCCGAACGCGCTAGCCAATTGCGTCACAGAAGTAGTCGTGCTCCACTCTCACCACCATCAGAACATTTCTCTAAAGCTATCAGCGCAAAGAAAAACAGAGACACACTGCTCTCGCGAGGGCTCGAACCTCCAACCTTTTGATTAACAGCCGAACGCGCTAGCCAATTGCGTCACAGAAGTAGTCGTGCTCCACTCTCACCACCATCAGAACATTTCTCGAAAGCTATCAGCGCAAAGAAAAAAAAAGATACACACCGCTCTCGCGAGGGCTCGAACCTCCAACCTTTTGATTAACAGCCGAACGCGCTAGCCAATTGCGTCAAGGAAGTAGTCGTGCTCCACTCTCACCACCATCAGAACATTTCTCTAAAGCTATCAGCGCAAAGAAAAAAAAGAGACACACTGCTCTCGCAAGGGCTCGAACCTCCAACCTTTTGATTAACAGCCGAACGCGCTAGCCAATTGCGTCACAGAAGTAGTCGTGCTCCACTCTCACCACCATATGAACATTTCTCTAAAGCTATCAGCGCAAAGAAAAAAAAAGAGACACACCGCTCTCGGGAGGGCTCGAACCTCCAACCTTTTGATTAACAGCCGAACGCGCTAGCCAATTGCGTCACGGAGGTAGTCGTGCTCCACTCTCACCACCAACAGAACATTTTTCTAAAGGTATCAGCGCAAAGAAAAAACAGACATACCTATCATGGGAGGGTTCGAACCTCCAACCTTTTCGTTAACAACCCAACGCGCTAGCGAATTGCGCAACAGAGACAGTCGTGCTCCACTCTCACCACCGTCAGAACGTTTCTCCAAGGCTATCAGCGCAAAGAAAAAAGCGACACACTGCTCCTGGGAGGGCTCGAACCTCCAACCTTTTGCTTAACAGCCGACGCACTAGCGGATTGCGCCACGGAAACAGTCGTGCGCCACTCTCACCACAGTCAGAACATTTCTCCAAAGCTATCAGCGCAAAGAAAAAAAAGAGACACACCGCTCTCGGGAGGGCTCGAACCTCCAACCTTTTGATTAACAGCCGAACGCGCTAGCCAATTGCGTCACGGAAGTCGTCGTGCTCCACTCTCACCACCGTCAGAACATTTCTCCAAAGCTATCAGCGCAAAGAAAAAAAAGAGACACACCGCTCTCGGGAGGGCTCGAACCTCCACTCTTTTGATTAACAGCCGAACGCGCTAGCCAATTGCGTCACGGAAGTAGTCGTGTTCCACTCTCACCATCGTCAGAACATTTTTCCAAAGCTATCAGCGCAAAGAAAAAAAAATAGACACACCGCTCTCGGGAGGGCTCGAACCTCCAACCTTTTGATTAACAGCCGAACGCGCTAGCCAATTGCGTCACGGAAGTAGTAGTGCTCCACTCTCACCACCATCAGAACATTTCTTCAAAACAATCAGCGCAAAGAAAAAAAAGAGACACACCGCTCTCGCGAGGGCTCGAACCTCCAACCTTTTGGTTAACAGCCGAACGCGCTAGCCAATTGCGTCACCGAGGTAGTCGTGCTCCACTCTCACCATCGTCAGAACATTTTTCCAAAGCTATCAGCGCAAAGAAAAAAGACACACCGCTCTCTGGAGGGCTCGAACCTCCAACCTTTTGATTAACAGCCGAACGCGCTAGCCAATTGCGTCACAGAAGTAGTCGTGCTCCACTCTCACCACCATCAGAACATTTCTACAAAGCTATCAGCGCAAAGAAAAAAAAGAGACACACCGCTCTCGCGAGGGCTCGAACCTCCAACCTTTTGATTAACAGCCGAACGCGCTAGCCAATTGCGTCACGGAAGTAGTCGTGCTCCACTCTCACCACCATCAGAACATTTCTCCACAGCTATCAGCGCAAAGAAAAAAAAAGATACACACCGCTCTCGCGAGGGCTCGAACCTCCAACCTTTTGATTAACAGCCGAACGCGCTAGCCAATTGCGTCACAGAAGTAGTCGTGCGCCACTCTCACCACCGTCAGAACATTTCTCCAAAGCTATCAGCGCAAAGAAAAAAAAAAGAGACACACCGCTCTCTGGAGGGCTCGAAACTCCAACCTTTTGATTAACAGCCGAACGCGCTAGCCAATTGCGTCACAGAAGTCGTGCTCCACTCTCACCACCATCAGAACATTTCTCCAAAGCTATCAGCGCAAAGAAAAAAAAGAGACACACCGCTCTCGCGAGGGCTTGAACCTCCAACCTTTTGATTAACAGCCGAACGCGCTAGCCAATTGCGTCACGGAAGTAGTCGTGCTCCACTCTCACCACCGTCAGAACATTTCTCTAAAGCTATCAGCGCGAAGAAAAAAAAGAGACACACCGCTCTCGCGAGGGCTCGAACCTCCAACCTTTTGATTAACAGCCGAACGCGCTAGCCAATTGCGTCACGGAAGTAGTCGTGCTCCACTCTCACCACCATCAGAACATTTCTCCACAGCTATCAGCGCAAAGAAAAAAAAAGATACACACCGCTCTCGCGAGGGCTCGAACCTCCAACCTTTTGATTAACAGCCGAACGCGCTAGCCAATTGCGTCACAGAAGTAGTCGTGCGCCACTCTCACCACCGTCAGAACATTTCTCCAAAGCTATCAGCGCAAAGAAAAAAAAAAGAGACACACCGCTCTCTGGAGGGCTCGAAACTCCAACCTTTTGATTAACAGCCGAACGCGCTAGCCAATTGCGTCACAGAAGTCGTGCTCCACTCTCACCACCATCAGAACATTTCTCCAAAGCTATCAGCGCAAAGAAAAAAAAGAGACACACCGCTCTCGCGAGGGCTCGAACCTCCAACCTTTTGATTAACAGCCGAACGCGCTAGCCAATTGCGTCACGGAAGTAGTCGTGCTCCACTCTCACCACCATCAGAACATTTCTCCACAGCTATCAGCGCAAAGAAAAAAAAAGATACACACCGCTCTCGCGAGGGCTCGAACCTCCAACCTTTTGATTAACAGCCGAACGCGCTAGCCAATTGCGTCACAGAAGTAGTCGTGCGCCACTCTCACCACCGTCAGAACATTTCTCCAAAGCTATCAGCGCAAAGAAAAAAAAAAGAGACACACCGCTCTCTGGAGGGCTCGAAACTCCAACCTTTTGATTAACAGCCGAACGCGCTAGCCAATTGCGTCACAGAAGTCGTGCTCCACTCTCACCACCATCAGAACATTTCTCCAAAGCTATCAGCGCAAAGAAAAAAAAGAGACACACCGCTCTCGCGAGGGCTTGAACCTCCAACCTTTTGATTAACAGCCGAACGCGCTAGCCAATTGCGTCACGGAAGTAGTCGTGCTCCACTCTCACCACCGTCAGAACATTTCTCTAAAGCTATCAGCGCGAAGAAAAAAAAGAGACACACCGCTCTCGCGAGGGCTCGAACCTCCAACCTTTTGATTAACAGCCGAACGCGCTAGCCAATTGCGTCACAGAAGTAGTCGTGCTCCACTCTCACCACCATATGAACATTTCTCCAAAGCTATCAGCGCAAAGAAAAAAAAAGACACACCGCTCTCGGGAGGGCTCGAACCTCCAACCTTTTGATTAACAGCCGAACACGCTAGCCAATTGCGTCACAGAAGTAGTCGTGCTCCACTCTCACCACCATCAGAACATTTCTCCAAAGCTATCAGCGCAAAAAAAAAGAGACACACCGCTCTCGCGAGGGCTCGAACCTCCAACCTTTTGATTAACAGCCGAACGCGCTAGCCAATTGCGTCACGGAAGTAGTCGTGCTCCACTCTCACCACCATCAGAACATTTCTCCAAAGCTATCAGCGCAAAGAAAAAAAAAGATACACACCGCTCTCGCGAGGGCTCGAACCTCCAACCTTTTGATTAACAGCCGAACGCGCTAGCCAATTGCGTCACAGAAGTAGTCGTGCGCCACTCTCACCACCGTCAGAACATTTCTCCAAAGCTATCAGCGCAAAGAAAAAAAAAGAGACACACCGCTCTCGGGAGGGCTCGAAACTCCAACCTTTTGCTTAACAGCCGACGCACTAGCGGATTGCGCCACGGAAACAGTCATGCGCAATTCTCACCACCGTCAGAACATTTCTCCAAAGCTATCAGCGCAAAGTGAAAAAAAGATACACACCGCTCTCGCGAGGGCTCGAACCTCCAACCTTTTGATTAACAGCCGAACGCGCTAGCCAATTGCGTCACAGAAGTAGTCGTGCTCCACTCTCACCACCATCAGAACATTTCTCCAAAGCTATCAGCGCAAAGAAAAAAAAGACACACCGCTCTCGGGAGGGCTCGAACCTCCAACCTTTTGATTAACAGCCGAACGCGCTAGCCAATTGCGTCACAGAAGTAGTCGTGCTCCACTCTCACCACCATCAGAACATTTCTCCAAAGCTATCAGCGCAAAGAAAAAAAAGAGACACCGCTCTCGGGAGGGCTCGAACCTCCAACCTTTTGATTAACAGCCGAACGCGCTAGCCAATTGCGTCACAGAAGTAGTCGTGCTCCACTCTCACCACCATCAGAACATTTCTCCAAAGCTATCAGCGCAAAGAAAAAAAAGAGACACACCGCTCTCGGGAGGGCTCGAACCTCCAACCTTTTGATTAACAGCCGAACGCGCTAGCCAATTGCGTCACAGAAGTAGTGGTGCCCCACTCTCACCACCATCAGAACATTTCCAAAGCTATCAGCGCAAAGAAAAAAAAAGATACACACCGCTCTCGCGAGGGCTCGAACCTCCAACCTTTTGATTAACAGCCGAACGCGCTAGCCAATTGCGTCACAGAAGTAGTCGTGCTCCACTCTCACCACCATCAGAACATTTCTCTAAAGCTATCAGCGCAAAGAAAAAAAGAGACACACTGCTCTCGCGAGGGCTCGAACCTCCAACCTTTTGATTAACAGCCGAACGCGCTTGCCAATTGCGTCACAGAAGTAGTCGTGCTCCACTCTCACCACCATCAGAACATTTCTCCAAAGCTATCAGCGCAAAGAAAAAAAAGATACACACCGCTCTCGCAAGGGCTCGAACCTCCAACCTTTTGATTAACAGCCGAACGCGCTAGCCAATTGCGTCAAGGAAGTAGTCGTGCTCCACTCTCACCACCATCAGAACATTTCTCCAAAGCTATCAGCGCAAAGAAAAAAAAGATACACACCGCTCTCGCGAGGGCTCGGACCTCCAACCTTTTGATTAACAGCCGAACGCGCTAGCCAATTGCGTCACTGAAGTAGTCGTGCGCCACTCTCACCACCGTCAGAACATTTCTCCAAAGCTATCAGCGCAAAGAAAAAAAAGAGACACACCGCTCTCGGGAGGGCTCGAAACTCCAACCTTTTGATTAACAGCCGAACGCGCTAGCCAATTGCGTCACAGAAGTAGTGGTGCTCCACTCTCACCACCATCAGAACATTTCTCCAAAGCTATCAGCGCAAAGAAAAAAAAAGATACACACCGCTCTCGCGAGGGCTCGAACCTCCAACCTTTTGATTAACAGCCGAACGCGCTAGCCAATTGCGTCACAGAAGTAGTCGTGCTCCACTCTCACCACCATCAGAACATTTCTCTAAAGCTATCAGCGCAAAGAAAAAAAGAGACACACTGCTCTCGCGAGGGCTCAAACCTCCAACCTTTTGATTAACAGCCGAACGCGCTAGCCAATTGCGTCACAGAAGTAGTCGTGCTCCACTCTCACCACCATCAGAACATTTCTCCAAAGCTATCAGCGCAAAGAAAAAAAAGATACACACCGCTCTCGCGAGGGCTCGAACCTCCAACCTTTTGATTAACAGCCGAACGCGCTAGCCAATTGCGTCAAGGAAGTAGTCGTGCTCCACTCTCACCACCATCAGAACATTTCTCTAAAGCTATCAGCGCAAAGAAAAAAAAGAGACACACTGCTCTCGCGAGGGCTCGAACCTCCAACCTTTTGATTAACAGTCGAACGCGCTAGCCAATTGCGTCACAGAAGTAGTCGTGCTCCACTCTCACCACCATCAGAACATTTCTCCAAAGCTATCAGCGCAAAGAAAAAAAAAGATACACACCGCTCTCGCGAGGGCTCGAACCTCCAACCTTTTGATTAACAGCCGAACGCGCTAGCCAATTGCGTCACAGAAGTAGTCGTGCGCCACTCTCACCACCGTCAGAACATTTCTCCAAAGCTATCAGCGCAAAGAAAAAAAAAGAGACACACCGCTCTCGGGAGGGCTCGAAACTCCAACCTTTTGATTAACAGCCGAACGCGCTAGCCAATTGCGTCACAGAAGTCGTGCTCCACTCTCACCACCATCAGAACATTTCTCCAAAGCTATCAGCGCAAAGAAAAAAAAGCGACACACCGCTCTCGCGAGGGCTTGAACCTCCAACCTTTTGATTAACAGCCGAACGCGCTAGCCAATTGCGTCACGGAAGTAGTCGTGCTCCACTCTCACCACCGTCAGAACATTTCTCTAAAGCTATCAGCGCGAAGAAAAAAAAGAGACACACCGCTCTCGCGAGGGCTCAAACCTCCAACCTTTTGATTAACAGCCGAACGCGCTAGCCAATTGCGTCACGGAGGTAGTCGTGCTCCACTCTCACCACCATATGAACATTTTTCTAAAGGTATCAGCGCAAAGAAAAAAAGACACACCGCTCTCTGGAGGGCTCGAACCTCCAACCTTTTGATTAACAGCCGAACGCGCTAGCCAATTGCGTCACAGAAGTAGTCGTGCTCCACTCTCACTACCATCAGAACATTTCTACAAAGCTATCAGCGCAAAGAAAAAAAAGAGACACACCGCTCTCGCGAGGGCTCGAACCTCCAACCTTTTGATTAACAGCCGAACGCGCTAGCCAATTGCGTCACGGAAGTAGTCGTGCTCCACTCTCACCACCATCAGAACATTTCTCCAAAGCTATCAGCGCAAAGAAAAAAAAAGATACACACCGCTCTCGCGAGGGCTCGAACCTCCAACCTTTTGATTAACAGCCGAACGCGCTAGCCAATTGCGTCACAGAAGTAGTCGTGCGCCACTCTCACCACCGTCAGAACATTTCTCCAAAGCTATCAGCGCAAAGAAAAAAAAAGAGACACACCGCTCTCGGGAGGGCTCGAAACTCCAACCTTTTGATTAACAGCCGAACGCGCTAGCCAATTGCGTCACAGAAGTCGTGCTCCACTCTCACCACCATCAGAACATTTCTCCAAAGCTATCAGCGCAAAGAAAAAAAAGAGACATACCGCTCTCGCGAGGGCTTGAACCTCCAACCTTTTGATTAACAGCCGAACGCGCTAGCCAATTGCGTCACGGAAGTAGTCGTGCTCCACTCTCACCACCGTCAGAACATTTCTCTAAAGCTATCAGCGCGAAGAAAAAAAAGAGACACACCGCTCTCGCGAGGGCTCGAACCTCCAACCTTTTGATTAACAGCCGAACGCGCTAGCCAATTGCGTCACAGAAGTAGTCGTGCTCCACTCTCACCACCATATGAACATTTCTCCAAAGCTATCAGCGCAAAGAAAACAAAAGACACACCGCTCTCGGGAGGGCTCGAACCTCCAACCTTTTGATTAACAGCCGAACACGCTAGCCAATTGCGTCACAGAAGTAGTCGTGCTCCACTCTCACCACCATCAGAACATTTCTCCAAAGCTATCAGCGCAAAGAAAAAAAAGATACACACCGCTCTCGCGAGGGCTCGAACCTCCAACCTTTTGATTAACAGCCGAACGCGCTAGCCAATTGCGTCAAGGAAGTAGTCGTGCTCCACTCTCACCACCATCAGAACATTTCTCTAAAGCTATCAGCGCAAAGAAAAAAAAGAGACACACTGCTCTCGCGAGGGCTCGAACCTCCAACCTTTTGATTAACAGTCGAACGCGCTAGCCAATTGCGTCACAGAAGTAGTCGTGCTCCACTCTCACCACCATCAGAACATTTCTCCAAAGCTATCAGCGCAAAGAAAAAAAAAGATACACACCGCTCTCGCGAGGGCTCGAACCTCCAACCTTTTGATTAACAGCCGAACGCGCTAGCCAATTGCGTCACAGAAGTAGTCGTGCGCCACTCTCACCACCGTCAGAACATTTCTCCAAAGCTATCAGCGCAAAGAAAAAAAAAGAGACACACCGCTCTCGGGAGGGCTCGAAACTCCAACCTTTTGATTAACAGCCGAACGCGCTAGCCAATTGCGTCACAGAAGTCGTGCTCCACTCTCACCACCATCAGAACATTTCTCCAAAGCTATCAGCGCAAAGAAAAAAAAGCGACACACCGCTCTCGCGAGGGCTTGAACCTCCAACCTTTTGATTAACAGCCGAACGCGCTAGCCAATTGCGTCACGGAAGTAGTCGTGCTCCACTCTCACCACCGTCAGAACATTTCTCTAAAGCTATCAGCGCGAAGAAAAAAAAGAGACACACCGCTCTCGCGAGGGCTCAAACCTCCAACCTTTTGATTAACAGCCGAACGCGCTAGCCAATTGCGTCACGGAGGTAGTCGTGCTCCACTCTCACCACCATATGAACATTTTTCTAAAGGTATCAGCGCAAAGAAAAAAAGACACACCGCTCTCTGGAGGGCTCGAACCTCCAACCTTTTGATTAACAGCCGAACGCGCTAGCCAATTGCGTCACAGAAGTAGTCGTGCTCCACACTCACTACCATCAGAACATTTCTACAAAGCTATCAGCGCAAAGAAAAAAAAGAGACACACCGCTCTCGCGAGGGCTCGAACCTCCAACCTTTTGATTAACAGCCGAACGCGCTAGCCAATTGCGTCACGGAAGTAGTCGTGCTCCACTCTCACCACCATCAGAACATTTCTCCAAAGCTATCAGCGCAAAGAAAAAAAAAGATACACACCGCTCTCGCGAGGGCTCGAACCTCCAACCTTTTGATTAACAGCCGAACGCGCTAGCCAATTGCGTCACAGAAGTAGTCGTGCGCCACTCTCACCACCGTCAGAACATTTCTCCAAAGCTATCAGCGCAAAGAAAAAAAAAGAGACACACCGCTCTCGGGAGGGCTCGAAACTCCAACCTTTTGATTAACAGCCGAACGCGCTAGCCAATTGCGTCACAGAAGTCGTGCTCCACTCTCACCACCATCAGAACATTTCTCCAAAGGTATCAGCGCAAAGAAAAAAAAGAGACATACCGCTCTCGCGAGGGCTTGAACCTCCAACCTTTTGATTAACAGCCGAACGCGCTAGCCAATTGCGTCACGGAAGTAGTCGTGCTCCACTCTCACCACCGTCAGAACATTTCTCTAAAGCTATCAGCGCGAAGAAAAAAAAGAGACACACCGCTCTCGCGAGGGCTCGAACCTCCAACCTTTTGATTAACAGCCGAACGCGCTAGCCAATTGCGTCACAGAAGTAGTCGTGCTCCACTCTCACCACCATATGAACATTTCTCCAAAGCTATCAGCGCAAAGAAAACAAAAGACACACCGCTCTCGGGAGGGCTCGAACCTCCAACCTTTTGATTAACAGCCGAACACGCTAGCCAATTGCGTCACAGAAGTAGTCGTGCTCCACTCTCACCACCATCAGAACATTTCTCCAAAGCTATCAGCGCAAAAAAAAGAGACACACCGCTCTCGCGAGGGCTCGAACCTCCAACCTTTTGATTAACAGCCGAACGCGCTAGCCAATTGCGTCACGGAAGTAGTCGTGCTCCACTCTCACCACCATCAGAACATTTCTCCAAAGCTATCAGCGCAAAGAAAAAAAAAGATACACACCGCTCTCGCGAGGGCTCGAACCTCCAACCTTTTGATTAACAGCCGAACGCGCTAGCCAATTGCGTCACAGAAGTAGTCGTGCGCCACTCTCACCACCGTCAGAACATTTCTCCAAAGCTATCAGCGCAAAGAAAAAAAAAGAGACACACCGCTCTCGGGAGGGCTCGAAACTCCAACCTTTTGATTAACAGCCGAACGCGCTAGCCAATTGCGTCACAGAAGTAGTCATGCTCCACTCTCACCACCATCAGAACATTTCTCCAAAGCTATCAGCGCAAAGAAAAAAAAGAGACACCGCTCTCGGGAGGGCTCGAACCTCCAACCTTTTGATTAACAGCCGAACCCGCTAGCCAATTGCGTCACAGAAGTAGTCGTGCTCCACTCTCACCACCATCAGAACATTTCTCCAAAGCTATCAGCGCAAAGAAAAAAAAGAGACACACCGCTCTCGGGAGGGCTCGAACCTCCAACCTTTTGCTTAACAGCCGACGCACTAGCGGATTGCGCCACGGAAACAGTCGTGCGCAATTCTCACCACCGTCAGAACATTTCTCCAAAGCTATCAGCGCAAAGTAAAAAAAAGACACCGCTCTCGGGAGGGCTCGAACCTCCAACCTTTTGATTAACAGCCGAACGCGCTAGCCAATTGCGTCACAGAAGTAGTCGTGCTCCACTCTCACCACCATCAGAACATTTCTCCAAAGCTATCAGCGCAAAGAAAAAAAAGAGACACACCGCTCTCGCGAGGGCTCGAACCTCCAACCTTTTGATTAACAGCCGAACGCGCTAGCCAATTGCGTCACAGAAGTAGTCGTGCTCTACTCTCACCACCATCAGAACATTTCTTCAAAGCTATCAGCGCAAAGAAAAAAAAGACACACCGCTCTCGGGAGGGCTCGAACCTCCAACCTTTTGATTAACAGCCGAACGCGCTAGCCAATTGCGTCACAGAAGTAGTCGTGCTCCACTCTCACCACCATCAGAACATTTCTCCAAAGCTATCAGCGCAAAGAAAAAAAAGAGACACACCGCTCTCGGGAGGGCTCGAACCTCCAACCTTTTGATTAACAGCCGAACGCGCTAGCCAATTGCGTCACAGAAGTAGTCGTGCTCCACTCTCACCACCATCAGAACATTTTTCCAAAGCTATCAGAGCAAAGAAAAAAAAGAGACACACCGCTCTCGCGAGGGCTCGAACCTCCAAACTTTTGATTACCAGCCTAACGCGCTAGCCAATTGTGTCACAGAAGTAGTCGTGCGCCACTCTCACCACCGTCAGAACATTTCTCCAAAGCTATCAGCGCAAAGAAAAAAAAGAGACACACCGCTCTAGGGAGGGCTCGAAACTCCAACCTTTTGATTAACAGCCGAACGCGCTAGCCAATTGCGTCACAGAAGTAGTCGTGCTCCACTCTCACCACCATCAGAACATTTCTCCAAAGCTATCAGCGCAAAGAAAAAAAAGAGACACACCGCTCTCGCGAGGGCTCGAACCTCCAACCTTTTGATTAACAGCCGAACGCGCTAGCCAATTGCGTCACTGAAGTAGTCGTGCTCCACTCTCACCACCATCAGAACATTTCTCCAAAGCTATCAGCGCAAAGAAAAAAAAGATACACACCGCTCTCGCGAGGGCTCGGACCTCCAACCTTTTGATTAACAGCCGAACGCGCTAGCCAATTGCGTCACTGAAGTAGTCGTGCGCCACTCTCACCACCGTCAGAACATTTCTCCAAAGCTATCAGCGCAAAGAAAAAAAAGAGACACACCGCTCTCGGGAGGGCTCGAAACTCCAACCTTTTGATTAACAGCCGAACGCGCTAGCCAATTGCGTAACAGAAGTAGTGGTGCTCCACTCTCACCACCATCAGAACATTTCTCCAAAGCTATCAGCGCAAAGAAAAAAAAAGATACACACCGCTCTCGCGAGGGCTCGAACCTCCAACCTTTTGATTAACAGCCGAACGCGCTAGCCAATTGCGTCACAGAAGTAGTCGTGCTCCACTCTCACCACCATCAGAACATTTCTCTAAAGCTATCAGCGCAAAGAAAAAAAGAGACACACTGCTCTCGCGAGGGCTCGAACCTCCAACCTTTTGATTAACAGCCGAACGCGCTAGCCAATTGCGTCACAGAAGTAGTCGTGCTCCACTCTCACCACCATCAGAACATTTCTCCAAAGCTATCAGCGCAAAGAAAAAAAAGATACACACCGCTCTCGCGAGGGCTCGAACCTCCAACCTTTTGATTAACAGCCGAACGCGCTAGCCAATTGCGTCAAGGAAGTAGTCGTGCTCCACTCTCACCACCATCAGAACATTTCTCCAAAGCTATCAGCGCAAAGAAAAAAAAGATACACACCGCTCTCGCGAGGGCTCGAACCTCCAACCTTTTGATTAACAGCCGAACGCGCAAGCCAATTGCGTCACAGAAGTAGTCGTGCGCCACTCTCACCACCGTCAGAACATTTCTCCAAAGCTATCAGCGCAAAGAAAAAAAAAGAGACACACCGCTCTCGGGAGGGCTCGAAACTCCAACCTTTTGATTAACAGCCGAACGCGCTAGCCAATTGCGTCACAGAAGTCGTGCTCCACTCTCACCACCATCAGAACATTTCTCCAAAGCTATCAGCGCAAAGAAAAAAAAAGAGACACACCGCTCTCGCGAGGGCTTGAACCTCCAACGTTTTGATTAACAGCCGAACGCGCTAGCCAATTGCGTCACGGAAGTAGTCGTGCTCCACTCTCACCACCGTCAGAACATTTCTCTAAAGCTATCAGCGCGAAGAAAAAAAAAAGACACACCGCTCTCGCGAGGGCTCGAACCTCCAACCTTTTGATTAACAGCCGAACGCGCTAGCCAATTGCGTCACAGAAGTAGTCGTGCTCCACTCTCACCACCATATGAACATTTCTCCAAAGCTATCAGCGCAAAGAAAAAAAAGACACACCGCTCTCGGGAGGGCTCGAACCTCCAACCTTTTGATTAACAGCCGAACGCGCTAGCCAATTGCGTCACGGAAGTAGTCGTGCTCCACTCTCACCACCATCAGAACATTTCTCCAAAGCTACCAGCGCAAAGAAAAAAAGATACACACCGCTCTCGCGAGGGCTCGGACCTCCAACCTTTTGATTAACAGCCGAACGCGCTAGCCAATTGCGTCACTGAAGTAGTCGTGCGCCACTCTCACCACCGTCAGAACATTTCTCCAAAGCTATCAGCGCAAAGAAAAAAAAAGAGACACACCGCTCTCGGGAGGCCTCGAAACTCCAACCTTTTGATTAACAGCCGAACGCGCTAGCCTATTGCGTCATAGAAGTAGTCGTGCTCCACTCTCACCACCATCAGAACATTTCTCCAAAGCTATCAGCGCAAAGAAAAAAAAAGATACACACCGCTCTCGCGAGGGCTCGAACCTCCAACCTTTTGATTAACAGCCGAACGCGCTAGCCAATTGCGTCACAGAAGTAGTCGTGCTCCACTCTCACCACCATCAGAACATTTCTCTAAAGCTATCAGCGCAAAGAAAAAAAGAGACACACTGCTCTCGCGAGGGCTCGAACCTCCAACCTTTTGATTAACAGCCGAACGCGCTAGCCAATTGCGTCACAGAAGTAGTCGTGCTCCACTCTCACCACCATCAGAACATTTCTCCAAAGCTATCAGCGCAAAGAAAAAAAAGAGACACACCGCTCTCGGGAGGGCTCGAACCTCCAACCTTTTGATTAACAGCCGAACGCGCTAGCCAATTGCGTCACAGAAGTAGTCGTGCTCCACTCTCACCACCATCAGAACATTTCTCCAAAGCTATCAGCGCAAAGAAAAAAAAAGATACACACCGCTCTCGCGAGGGCTCGAACCTCCAACCTTTTGATTAACAGCCGAACGCGCTAGCCAATTGCGTCACAGAAGTAGTCGTGCTCCACTCTCACCACCATCAGAACATTTCTCTAAAGCTATCAGCGCAAAGAAAAAAAACAGACACACTGCTCACGCGAGGGCTCGAACCTCCAACCTTTTGATTAACAGCCGAACGCGCTAGCCAATTGCGTCACGGAAGTAGTCGTGCTCCACTCTCACCACCATCAGAACATTTCTCCAAAGCTATCAGCGCAAAGAAAAAAAAGATACACACCGCTCTCGCGAGGGCTCGGACCTCCAACCTTTTGATTAACAGCCGAACGCGCTAGCCAATTGCGTCACTGAAGTAGTCGTGCGCCACTCTCACCACCGTCAGAACATTTCTCCAAAGCTATCAGCGCAAAGAAAAAAAAGAGACACACCGCTCTCGGGAGGGCTCGAAACTCCAACCTTTTGATTAACAGCCGAACGCGCTAGCCAATTGCGTCACAGAAGTAGTCGTGCTCCACTCTCACCACCATCAGAACATTTCTCCAAAGCTATCAGCGCAAAGAAAAAAAAAGATACACACCGCTCTCGCGAGGGCTCGAACCTCCAACCTTTTGATTAACAGCCGAACGCGCTAGCCAATTGCGTCACAGAAGTAGTCGTGCTCCACTCTCACCACCATCAGAACATTTCTCTAAAGCTATCAGCGCAAAGAAAAAAAGAGACACACTGCTCTCGCGAGGGCTCGAACCTCCAACCTTTTGATTAACAGCCGAACGCGCTAGCCAATTGCGTCACAGAAGTAGTCGTGCTCCACTCTCACCACCATCAGAACATTTCTCCAAAGCTATCAGCGCAAAGAAAAAAAAAAGATACACACCGCTCTCGCGAGGGCTCGAACCTCCAACCTTTTGATTAACAGCCGAACGCGCTAGCCAATTGCGTCAAGGAAGTAGTCGTGCTCCACTCTCACCACCATCAGAACATTTCTCTAAAGCTATCAGCGCAAAGAAAAAAAAGAGACGCACTGCTCTCGCAAGGGCTCGAACCTCCAACCTTTTGATTAACAGCCGAACGCGCTAGCCAATTGCGTCACAGAAGTAGTCGTGCTCCACTCTCACCACCATATGAACATTTCTCTAAAGCTATCAGCGCAAAGAAAAAAAAAGAGACACACCGCTCTCGGGAGGGCTCGAACCTCCAACCTTTTGATTAACAGCCGAACGCGCTAGCCAATTGCGTCACGGAGGTAGTCGTGCTCCACTCTCACCACCAACAGAACATTTTTCTAAAGGTATCAGCGCAAAGAAAAAACAGACATACCGCTCATGGGAGGGTTCGAACCTCCAACCTTTTCGTTAACAACCCAACGCGCTAGCGAATTGCGCAACAGAGACAGTCGTGCTCCACTCTCACCACCGTCAGAACGTTTCTCCAAGGCTATCAGCGCAAAGAAAAAAAGCGACACACTGCTCCTGGGAGGGCTCGAACCTCCAACCTTTTGCTTAACAGCCGACGCACTAGCGGATTGCGCCACGGAAACAGTCGTGCGCCACTCTCACCACAGTCAGAACATTTCTCCAAAGCTATCAGCGCAAAGAAAAAAAGAGACACACCGCTCTCGGGAGGGCTCGAACCTCCAACCTTTTGATTAACAGCCGAACGCGCTAGCCAATTGCGTCACGGAAGTCGTCGTGCTCCACTCTCACCACCGTCAGAACATTTCTCCAAAGCTATCAGCGCAAAGAAAAAAAAGAGACACACCGCTCTCGGGAGGGCTCGAACCTCCACTCTTTTGATTAACAGCCGAACGCGCTAGCCAATTGCGTCACGGAAGTAGTCGTGTTCCACTCTCACCATCGTCAGAACATTTTTCCAAAGCTATCAGCGCAAAGAAAAAAAAATAGACACACCGCTCTCGGGAGGGCTCGAACCTCCAACCTTTTGATTAACAGCCGAACGCGCTAGCCAATTGCGTCACGGAAGTAGTAGTGCTCCACTCTCACCACCATCAGAACATTTCTTCAAAGCAATCAGCGCAAAGAAAAAAAAGAGACACACCGCTCTCGCGAGGGCTCGAACCTCCAACCTTTTGGTTAACAGCCGAACGCGCTAGCCAATTGCGTCACGGAGGTAGTCGTGCTCCACTCTCACCACCATATGAACATTTTTCTAAAGGTATCAGCGCAAAGAAAAAAAGACACACCGCTCTCTGGAGGGCTCGAACCTCCAACCTTTTGATTAACAGCCGAACGCGCTAGCCAATTGCGTCACGGAGGTAGTCGTGCTCCACTCTCACCACCAACAGAACATTTTTCTAAAGGTATCAGCGCAAAGAAAAAACAGACATACCGCTCATGGGAGGGTTCGAACCTCCAACCTTTTCGTTAACAACCCAACGCGCTAGCGAATTGCGCAACAGAGACAGTCGTGCTCCACTCTCACCACCGTCAGAACGTTTCTCCAAGGCTATCAGCGCAAAGAAAAAAAGCGACACACTGCTCCTGGGAGGGCTCGAACCTCCAACCTTTTGCTTAACAGCCGACGCACTAGCGGATTGCGCCACGGAAACAGTCGTGCGCCACTCTCACCACAGTCAGAACATTTCTCCAAAGCTATCAGCGCAAAGAAAAAAAGAGACACACCGCTCTCGGGAGGGCTCGAACCTCCAACCTTTTGATTAACAGCCGAACGCGCTAGCCAATTGCGTCACGGAAGTCGTCGTGCTCCACTCTCACCACCATCAGAACATTTCTCCAAAGCTATCAGCGCAAAGAAAAAAAAGATACACACCGCTCTCGCGAGGGCTCGAACCTCCAACCTTTTGATTAACAGCCGAACGCGCTAGCCAATTGCGTCAAGGAAGTAGTCGTGCTCCACTCTCACCACCATCAGAACATTTCTCCAAAGCTATCAGCGCAAAGAAAAAAAAGATACACACCGCTCTCGCGAGGGCTCGAACCTCCAACCTTTTGATTAACAGCCGAACGCGCTAGCCAATTGCGTCACAGAAGTAGTCGTGCGCCACTCTCACCACCGTCAGAACATTTCTCCAAAGCTATCAGCGCAAAGAAAAAAAAAAGAGACACACCGCTCTCGGGAGGGCTCGAAACTCCAACCTTTTGATTAACAGCCGAACGCGCTAGCCAATTGCGTCACTGAAGTAGTCGTGCTCCACTCTCACCACCATCAGAACATTTCTCCAAAGCTATCAGCGCAAAGAAAAAAAAGATACACACCGCTCTCGCGAGGGCTCGGACCTCCAACCTTTTGATTAACAGCCGAACGCGCTAGCCAATTGCGTCACTGAAGTAGTCGTGCGCCACTCTCACCACCGTCAGAACATTTCTCCAAAGCTATCAGCGCAAAGAAAAAAAAGAGACACACCGCTCTCGGGAGGGCTCGAAACTCCAACCTTTTGATTAACAGCCGAACGCGCTAGCCAATTGCGTCACAGAAGTAGTGGTGCTCCACTCTCACCACCATCAGAACATTTCTCCAAAGCTATCAGCGCAAAGAAAAAAAAAAGATACACACCGCTCTCGCGAGGGCTCGAACCTCCAACCTTTTGATTAACAGCCGAACGCGCTAGCCAATTGCGTCACGGAAGTAGTCGTGCTCCACTCTCACCACCGTCAGAACATTTCTCTAAAGCTATCAGCGCGAAGAAAAAAAAGAGACACACCGCTCTCGCGAGGGCTCGAACCTCCAACCTTTTGATTAACAGCCGAACGCGCTAGCCAATTGCGTCACAGAAGTAGTCGTGCTCCACTCTCACCACCATCAGAACATTTCTCCAAAGCTATCAGAGCAAAGAAAAAAAAGAGACACACCGCTCTCGCGAGGGCTCGAACCTCCAAACTTTTGATTACCAGCCGAACGCGCTAGCCAATTGTGTCACAGAAGTAGTCGTGCGCCACTCTCACCACCGTCAGAACATTTCTCCAAAGCTATCAGCGCAAAGAAAAAAAAGAGACACACCGCTCTAGGGAGGGCTCGAAACTCCAACCTTTTGATTAACAGCCGAACGCGCTAGCCAATTGCGTCACAGAAGTAGTCGTGCTCCACTCTCACCACCATCAGAACATTTCTCCAAAGCTATCAGCGCAAAGAAAAAAAAGAGACACACCGCTCTCGCGAGGGCTCGAACCTCCAACCTTTTGATTAACAGCCGAACGCGCTAGCCAATTGCGTCACTGAAGTAGTCGTGCTCCACTCTCACCACCATCAGAACATTTCTCCAAAGCTATCAGCGCAAAGAAAAAAAAGATACACACCGCTCTCGCGAGGGCTCGGACCTCCAACCTTTTGATTAACAGCCGAACGCGCTAGCCAATTGCGTCACTGAAGTAGTCGTGCGCCACTCTCACCACCGTCAGAACATTTCTCCAAAGCTATCAGCGCAAAGAAAAAAAAGAGACACACCGCTCTCGGGAGGGCTCGAAACTCCAACCTTTTGATTAACAGCCGAACGCGCTAGCCAATTGCGTCACAGAAGTAGTGGTGCTCCACTCTCACCACCATCAGAACATTTCTCCAAAGCTATCAGCACAAAGAAAAAAAAAGATACACACCGCTCTCGCGAGGGCTCGAACCTCCAACCTTTTGATTAACAGCCGAACGCGCTAGCCAATTGCGTCACAGAAGTAGTCGTGCTCCACTCTCACCACCATCAGAACATTTCTCTAAAGCTATCAGCGCAAAGAAAAAAAGAGACACACTGCTCTCGCGAGGGCTCGAACCTCCAACCTTTTGATTAACAGCCGAACGCGCTAGCCAATTGCGTCACAGAAGTAGTCGTGCTCCACTCTCACCACCATCAGAACATTTCTCCAAAGCTATCAGCGCAAAGAAAAAAAAGATACACACCGCTCTCGCGAGGGCTCGAACCTCCAACCTTTTGATTAACAGCCGAACGCGCTAGCCAATTGCGTCAAGGAAGTAGTCGTGCTCCACTCTCACCACCATCAGAACATTTCTCCAAAGCTATCAGCGCAAAGAAAAAAAAGATACACACCGCTCTCGCGAGGGCTCGAACCTCCAACCTTTTGATTAACAGCCGAACGCGCTAGCCAATTGCGTCACAGAAGTAGTCGTGCGCCACTCTCACCACCGTCAGAACATTTCTCCAAAGCTATCAGCGCAAAGAAAAAAAAAGAGACACACCGCTCTCGGGAGGGCTCGAAACTCCAACCTTTTGATTAACAGCCGAACGCGCTAGCCAATTGCGTCACAGAAGTCGTGCTCCACTCTCACCACCATCAGAACATTTCTCCAAAGCTATCAGCGCAAAGAAAAAAAAAGAGACACACCGCTCTCGCGAGGGCTTGAACCTCCAACCTTTTGATTAACAGCCGAACGCGCTAGCCAATTGCGTCACGGAAGTAGTCGTGCTCCACTCTCACCACCGTCAGAACATTTCTCTAAAGCTATCAGCGCGAAGAAAAAAAAGAGACACACCGCTCTCGCGAGGGCTCGAACCTCCAACCTTTTGATTAACAGCCGAACGCGCTAGCCAATTGCGTCACAGAAGTAGTCGTGCTCCACTCTCACCACCATATGAACATTTCTCCAAAGCTATCAGCGCAAAGAAAAAAAAGACACACCGCTCTCGGGAGGGCTCGAACCTCCAACCTTTTGATTAACAGCCGAACGCGCTAGCCAATTGCGTCACGGAAGTAGTCGTGCTCCACTCTCACCACCATCAGAACATTTCTCCAAAGCTACCAGCGCAAAGAAAAAAAGATACACACCGCTCTCGCGAGGGCTCGGACCTCCAACCTTTTGATTAACAGCCGAACGCGCTAGCCAATTGCGTCACTGAAGTAGTCGTGCGCCACTCTCACCACTGTCAGAACATTTCTCCAAAGCTATCAGCGCAAAGAAAAAAAAAGAGACACACCGCTCTCGGGAGGGCTCGAAACTCCAACCTTTTGATTAACAGCCGAACGCGCTAGCCAATTGCGTCATAGAAGTAGTCGTGCTCCACTCTCACCACCATCAGAACATTTCTCCAAAGCTATCAGCGCAAAGAAAAAAAAAGATACACACCGCTCTCGCGAGGGCTCGAACCTCCAACCTTTTGATTAACAGCCGAACGCGCTAGCCAATTGCGTCACAGAAGTAGTCGTGCTCCACTCTCACCACCATCAGAACATTTCTCTAAAGCTATCAGCGCAAAGAAAAAAAGAGACACACTGCTCTCGCGAGGGCTCGAACCTCCAACCTTTTGATTAACAGCCGAACGCGCTAGCCAATTGCGTCACAGAAGTAGTCGTGCTCCACTCTCACCACCATCAGAACATTTCTCCAAAGCTATCAGCGCAAAGAAAAAAAAGAGACACACCGCTCTCGGGAGGGCTCGAACATCCAACCTTTTGATTAACAGCCGAACGCGCTAGCCAATTGCGTCACAGAAGTAGTCGTGCTCCACTCTCACCACCATCAGAACATTTCTCCAAAGCTATCAGCGCAAAGAAAAAAAAAGATACACACCGCTCTCGCGAGGGCTCGAACCTCCAACCTTTTGATTAACAGCCGAACGCGCTAGCCAATTGCGTCACAGAAGTAGTCGTGCTCCACTCTCACCACCATCAGAACAATTCTCTAAAGCTATCAGCGCAAAGAAAAAAAACAGACACACTGCTCTCGCGAGGGCTCGAACCTCCAACCTTTTGATTAACAGCCGAACGCGCTAGCCAATTGCGTCACGGAAGTAGTCGTGCTCCACTCTCACCACCATCAGAACATTTCTCCAAAGCTATCAGCGCAAAGAAAAAAAAGATACACACCGCTCTCGCGAGGGCTCGGACCTCCAACCTTTTGATTAACAGCCGAACGCGCTAGCCAATTGCGTCACTGAAGTAGTCGTGCGCCACTCTCACCACCGTCAGAACATTTCTCCAAAGCTATCAGCGCAAAGAAAAAAAAGAGACACACCGCTCTCGGGAGGGCTCGAAACTCCAACCTTTTGATTAACAGCCGAACGCGCTAGCCAATTGCGTCACAGAAGTAGTCGTGCTCCACTCTCACCACCATCAGAACATTTCTCCAAAGCTATCAGCGCAAAGAAAAAAAAGATACACACCGCTCTCGCGAGGGCTCGAACCTCCAACCTTTTGATTAACAGCCGAACGCGCTAGCCAATTGCGTCACAGAAGTAGTCGTGCTCCACTCTCACCACCATCAGAACATTTCTCTAAAGCTATCAGCGCAAAGAAAAAAAGAGACACACTGCTCTCGCGAGGGCTCGAACCTCCAACCTTTTGATTAACAGCCGAACGCGCTAGCCAATTGCGTCACAGAAGTAGTCGTGCTCCACTCTCACCACCATCAGAACATTTCTCCAAAGCTATCAGCGCAAAGAAAAAAAAAGATACACACCGCTCTCGCGAGGGCTCGAACCTCCAACCTTTTGATTAACAGCCGAACGCGCTAGCCAATTGCGTCAAGGAAGTAGTCGTGCTCCACTCTCACCACCATCAGAACATTTCTCTAAAGCTATCAGCGCAAAGAAAAAAAAGAGACACACTGCTCTCGCAAGGGCTCGAACCTCCAACCTTTTGATTAACAGCCGAACGCGCTAGCCAATTGCGTCACAGAAGTAGTCGTGCTCCATTCTCACCACCATATGAACATTTCTCTAAAGCTATCAGCGCAAAGAAAAAAAAAGAGACACACCGCTCTCGGGAGGGCTCGAACCTCCAACCTTTTGATTAACAGCCGAACGCGCTAGCCAATTGCGTCACGGAGGTAGTCGTGCTCCACTCTCACCACCAACAGAACATTTTTCTAAAGGTATCAGCGCAAAGAAAAAACAGACATACCGCTCATGGGAGGGTTCGAACCTCCAAACTTTTCGTTAACAACCCAACGCGCTAGCGAATTGCGCAACAGAGACAGTCGTGCTCCACTCTCACCACCGTCAGAACGTTTCTCCAAGGCTATCAGCGCAAAGAAAAAAAGCGACACACTGCTCCTGGGAGGGCTCGAACCTCCAACCTTTTGCTTAACAGCCGACGCACTAGCGGATTGCGCCACGGAAACAGTCGTGCGCCACTCTCACCACAGTCAGAACATTTCTCCAAAGCTATCAGCGCAAAGAAAAAAAAGAGACACACCGCTCTCGGGAGGGCTCGAACCTCCAACCTTTTGATTAACAGCCGAACGCGCTAGCCAATTGCGTCACGGAAGTCGTCGTGCTCCACTCTCACCACCGTCAGAACATTTCTCCAAAGCTATCAGCGCAAAGAAAAAAAAGAGACACACCGCTCTCGGGAGGGCTCGAACCTCCACTCTTTTGATTAACAGCCGAACGCGCTAGCCAATTGCGTCACGGAAGTAGTCGTGTTCCACTCTCACCATCGTCAGAACATTTTTCCAAAGCTATCAGCGCAAAGAAAAAAAAATAGACACACCGCTCTCGGGAGGGCTCGAACCTCCAACCTTTTGATTAACAGCCGAACGCGCTAGCCAATTGCGTCACGGAAGTAGTAGTGCTCCACTCTCACCACCATCAGAACATTTCTTCAAAGCAATCAGCGCAAAGAAAAAAAAGAGACACACCGCTCTCGCGAGGGCTCGAACCTCCAAACTTTTGGTTAACAGCCGAACGCGCTAGCCAATTGCGTCACGGAGGTAGTCGTGCTCCACTCTCACCACCATATGAACATTTTTCTAAAGGTATCAGCGCAAAGAAAAAAAGACACACCGCTCTCTGGAGGGCTCGAACCTCCAACCTTTTGATTAACAGCCGAACGCGCTAGCCAGTTGCGTCACAGAAGTAGTCGTGCTCCACTCTCACCACCATCAGAACATTTCTACAAAGCTATCAGCGCAAAGAAAAAAAGGAGACACACCGCTCTCGCGAGGGCTCGAACCTCCAACCTTTTGATTAACAGCCGAACGCGCTAGCCAATTGCGTCACGGAAGTAGTCGTGCTCCACTCTCACCACCATCAGAACATTTCTCCAAAGCTATCAGCGCAAAGAAAAAAAAAGATACACACCGCTCTCGCCAGGGCTCGAACCTCCAACCTTTTGATTAACAGCCGAACGCGCTAGCCAATTGCGTCACAGAAGTAGTCGTGCGCCACTCTCACCACCGTCAGAACATTTCTCCAAAGCTATCAGCGCAAAGAAAAAAAAAGAGACACACCGCTCTCGGGAGGGCTCGAAACTCCAACCTTTTGATTAACAGCCGAACGCGCTAGCCAATTGCGTCACAGAAGTCGTGCTCCACTCTCACCACCATCAGAACTTTTCTCCAAAGCTATCAGCGCAAAGAAAAAAAAGAGACACACCGCTCTCGCGAGGGCTTGAACCTCCAACCTTTTGATTAACAGCCGAACGCGCTAGCCAATTGCGTCACGGAAGTAGTCGTGCTCCACTCTCACCACCGTCAGAACATTTCTCTAAAGCTATCAGCGCGAAGAAAAAAAAGAGACACACCGCTCTCGCGAGGGCTCGAACCTCCAACCTTTTAATTAACAGCCGAACGCGCTAGCCAATTGCGTCACAGAAGTAGTCGTGCTCCACTCTCACCACCATATGAACATTTCTCCAAAGCTATCAGCGCAAAGAAAAAAAAGACACACCGCTCTCGGGAGGGCTCGAACCTCCAACCTTTTGATTAACAGCCGAACACGCTAGCCAATTGCGTCACAGAAGTAGTCGTGCTCCACTCTCACCACCATCAGAACATTTCTCCAAAGCTATCAGCGCAAAAAAAAGAGACACACCGCTCTCGCGAGGGCTCGAACCTCCAACCTTTTGATTAACAGCCGAACGCGCTAGCCAATTGCGTCACGGAAGTAGTCGTGCTCCACTCTCACCACCATCAGAACATTTCTCCAAAGCTATCAGCGCAAAGAAAAAAAGATACACACCGCTCTCGCGAGGGCTCGAACCTCCAACCTTTTGATTAACAGCCGAACGCGCTAGCCAATTGGGTCACAGAAGTAGTCGTGCGCCACTCTCACCACCGTCAGAACATTTCTCCAAAGCTATCAGCGCAAAGAAAAAAAAAGAGACACACCGCTCTCGGGAGGGCTCGAAACTCCAACCTTTTGCTTAACAGCCGACGCACTAGCGGATTGCGCCACGGAAACAGTCGTGCGCAATTCTCACCACCGTCAGAACATTTCTCCAAAGCTATCAGCGCAAAGTAAAAAAAAGATACACACCGCTCTCGCGAGGGCTCGAACCTCCAACCTTTTGATTAACAGCCGAACGCGCTAGCCAATTGCGTCACAGAAGTAGTCGTGCTCCACTCTCACCACCATCAGAACATTTCTCCAAAGCTATCAGCGCAAAGAAAAAAAAGACACACCGCTCTCGGGAGGGCTCGAACCTCCAACCTTTTGATTAACAGCCGAACGCGCTAGCCAATTGCGTCACAGAAGTAGTCGTGCTCCACTCTCACCACCATCAGAACATTTCTCCAAAGCTATCAGCGCAAAGAAAAAAAAGAGACACCGCTCTCGGGAGGGCTCGAACCTCCAACCTTTTGATTAACAGCCGAACGCGCTAGCCAATTGCGTCACAGAAGTATTCGTGCTCCACTCTCACCACCATCAGAACATTTCTCCAAAGCTATCAGCGCAAAGAAAAAAAAGAGACACACCGCTCTCGGGAGGGCTCGAACCTCCAACCTTTTGATTAACAGCCGAACGCGCTAGCCAATTGCGTCACAGAAGTAGTCGTGCTCCACTCTCACCACCATCAGAACATTTTTCCAAAGCTATCAGAGCAAAGAAAAAAAAGAGACACACCGCTCTCGCGAGGGCTCGAACCTCCAAACTTTTGATTACCAGCCGAACGCGCTAGCCAATTGTGTCACAGAAGTAGTCGTGCGCCACTCTCACCACCGTCAGAACATTTCTCCAAAGCTATCAGCGCAAAGAAAAAAAAGAGACACACCGCTCTAGGGAGGGCTCGAAACTCCAACCTTTTGATTAACAGCCGAACGCGCTAGCCAATTGCGTCACAGAAGTAGTCGTGCTCCACTCTCACCACCATCAGAACATTTCTCCAAAGCTATCAGCGCAAAGAAAAAAAAAGAGACACACCGCTCTCGCGAGGGCTCGAACCTCCAACCTTTTGATTAACAGCCGAACGCGCTAGCCAATTGCGTCACTGAAGTAGTCGTGCTCCACTCTCACCACCATCAGAACATTTCTCCAAAGCTATCAGCGCAAAGAAAAAAAAGATACACACCGCTCTCGCGAGGGCTCGGACCTCCAACCTTTTGATTAACAGCCGAACGCGCTAGCCAATTGCGTCACTGAAGTAGTCGTGCGCCACTCTCACCACCGTCAGAACATTTCTCCAAAGCTATCAGCGCAAAGAAAAAAAAGAGACACACCGCTCTCGGGAGGGCTCGAAACTCCAACCTTTTGATTAACAGCCGAACGCGCTAGCCAATTGCGTCACAGAAGTAGTGGTGCTCCACTCTCACCACCATCAGAACATTTCTCCAAAGCTATCAGCGCAAAGAAAAAAAAAAGATACACACCGCTCTCGCGAGGGCTCGAACCTCCAACCTTTTGATTAACAGCCGAACGCGCTAGCCAATTGCGTCACAGAAGTAGTCGTGCTCCACTCTCACCACCATCAGAACATTTCTCTAAAGCTATCAGCGCAAAGAAAAAAAGAGACGCACTGCTCTCGCGAGGGCTCGAACCTCCAACCTTTTGATTAACAGCCGAACGCGCTAGCCAATTGCGTCACAGAAGTAGTCGTGCTCCACTCTCACCACCATCAGAACATTTCTCCAAAGCTATCAGCGCAAAGAAAAAAAAGATACACACCGCTCTCGCGAGGGCTCGAACCTCCAACCTTTTGATTAACAGCCGAACGCGCTAGCCAATTGCGTCAAGGAAGTAGTCGTGCTCCACTCTCACCACCATCAGAACATTTCTCCAAAGCTATCAGCGCAAAGAAAAAAAAGATACACACCGCTCTCGCGAGGGCTCGAACCTCCAACCTTTTGATTAACAGCCGAACGCGCTAGCCAATTGCGTCACAGAAGTAGTCGTGCGCCACTCTCACCACCGTCAGAACATTTCTCCAAAGCTATCAGCGCAAAGAAAAAAAAAGAGACACACCGCTCTCGGGAGGGCTCGAAACTCCAACCTTTTGATTAACAGCCGAACGCGCTAGCCAATTGCGTCACTGAAGTAGTCGTGCTCCACTCTCACCACCATCAGAACATTTCTCCAAAGCTATCAGCGCAAAGAAAAAAAAGATACACACCGCTCTCGCGAGGGCTCGGACCTCCAACCTTTTGATTAACAGCCGAACGCGCTAGCCAATTGCGTCACTGAAGTAGTCGTGCGCCACTCTCACCACCGTCAGAACATTTCTCTAAAGCTATCAGCGCGAAGAAAAAAAAGAGACACACCGCTCTCGCGAGGGCTCGAACCTCCAACCTTTTGATTAACAGCCGAACGCGCTAGCCAATTGCGTCACAGAAGTAGTCGTGCTCCACTCTCACCACCATATGAACATTTCTCCAAAGCTATCAGCGCAAAGAAAAAAAAGACACACCGCTCTCGGGAGGGCTCGAACCTCCAACCTTTTGATTAACAGCCGAACACGCTAGCCAATTGCGTCACAGAAGTAGTCGTGCTCCACTCTCACCACCATCAGAACATTTCTCCAAAGCTATCAGCGCAAAAAAAGAGACACACCGCTCTCGCGAGGGCTCGAACCTCCAACCTTTTGATTAACAGCCGAACGCGCTAGCCAATTGCGTCACGGAAGTAGTCGTGCTCCACTCTCACCACCATCAGAACATTTCTCCAAAGCTATCAGCGCAAAGAAAAAAAAGATACACACCGCTCTCGCGAGGGCTCGAACCTCCAACCTTTTGATTAACAGCCGAACGCGCTAGCCAATTGCGTCACAGAAGTAGTCGTGCGCCACTCTCACCACCGTCAGAACATTTCTCCAAAGCTATCAGCGCAAAGAAAAAAAAAGAGACACACCGCTCTCGGGAGGGCTCGAAACTCCAACCTTTTGCTTAACAGCCGACGCACTAGCGGATTGCGCCACGGAAACAGTCGTGCGCAATTCTCACCACCGTCAGAACATTTCTCCAAAGCTATCAGCGCAAAGTAAAAAAAAGATACACACCGCTCTCGCGAGGGCTCGAACCTCCAACCTTTTGATTAACAGCCGAACGCGCTAGCCAATTGCGTCACAGAAGTAGTCGTGCTCCACTCTCACCACCATCAGAACATTTCTCCAAAGCTATCAGCGCAAAGAAAAAAAAGACACACCGCTCTCGGGAGGGCTCGAACCTCCAACCTTTTGATTAACAGCCGAACGCGCTAGCCAATTGCGTCACAGAAGTAGTCGTGCTCCACTCTCACCACCATCAGAACATTTCTCTAAAGCTATCAGCGCAAAGAAAAAAAGAGACACACTGCTCTCGCGAGGGCTCGAACCTCCAACCTTTTGATTAACAGCCGAACGCGCTAGCCAATTGCGTCACAGAAGTAGTCGTGCTCCACTCTCACCACCATCAGAACATTTCTCCAAAGCTATCAGCGCAAAGAAAAAAAAGAGACACACCGCTCTCGGGAGGGCTCGAACCTCCAACCTTTTGATTAACAGCCGAACGCGCTAGCCAATTGCGTCACAGAAGTAGTCGTGCTCCACTCTCACCACCATCAGAACATTTCTCCAAAGCTATCAGCGCAAAGAAAAAAAACAGACACACCGCCCTCGCGAGGGCTCGAACCTCCAACCTTTTGATTAACAGCCGAACGCGCTAGCCAATTGCGTCACGGAAGTAGTCGTGCTCCACTCTCACCAGCATCAGAACATTTCTCCAAAGCTATCAGCGCAAAGAAAAAAAAGATACACACCGCTCTCGCGAGGGCTCGGACCTCCAACCTTTTGATTAACAGCCGAAGGCGCTAGCCAATTGCGTCACTGAAGTAGTCGTGCGCCACTCTCACCACCGTCAGAACATTTCTCCAAAGCTATCAGCGCAAAGAAAAAAAAGAGACACACCGCTCTCGGGAGGGCTCGAAACTCCAACCTTTTGATTAACAGCCGAACGCGCTAGCCAATTGCGTCAAAGAAGTAGTCGTGCTTCACTCTCACCACCATCAGAACATTTCTCCAAAGCTATCAGCGCAAAGAAAAAAAAAGATACACACCACTCTCGCGAGGGCTCGAACCTCCAACCTTTTGATTAACAGCCGAACGCGCTAGCCAATTGCGTCACAGAAGTAGTCGTGCTCCACTCTCACCACCATCAGAACATTTCTCTAAAGCTATCAGCGCAAAGAAAAAAAGAGACACACTGCTCTCGCGAGGGCTCGAACCTCCAACCTTTTGATTAACAGCCGAACGCGCTAGCCAATTGCGTCACAGAAGTAGTCGTGCTCCACTCTCACCACCATCAGAACATTTCTCCAAAGCTATCAGCGCAAAGAAAAAAAAGATACACACCGCTCTCGCGAGGGCTCGGACCTCCAACCTTTTGATTAACAGCCGAAGGCGCTAGCCAATTGCGTCACTGAAGTAGTCGTGCGCCACTCTCACCACCGTCAGAACATTTCTCAAAGCTATCAGCGCAAAGAAAAAAAAGAGACACACCGCTCTCGGGAGGGCTCGAACCTCCAACCTTTTGATTAACAGCCGAACGCGCTAGCCAATTGCGTCACAGAAGTAGTCGTGCTCCACTCTCACCACCATCAGAACATTTCTCCAAAGCTATCAGCGCAAAGAAAAAAAACAGACACACCGCTCTCGCGAGGGCTCGAACCTCCAACCTTTTGATTAACAGCCGAACGCGCTAGCCAATTGCGTCACGGAAGTAGTCGTGCTCCACTCTCACCACCATCAGAACATTTCTCCAAAGCTATCAGCGCAAAGAAAAAAAAGATACACACCGCTCTCGCGAGGGCTCGGACCTCCAACCTTTTGATTAACAGCCGAAGGCGCTAGCCAATTGCGTCACTGAAGTAGTCGTGCGCCACTCTCACCACCGTCAGAACATTTCTCCAAAGATATCAGCGCAAAGAAAAAAAAGAGACACACCGCTCTCGGGAGGGCTCGAAACTCCAACCTTTTGATTAACAGCCGAACGCGCTAGCCAATTGCGTCACAGAAGTAGTCGTGCTCCACTCTCACCACCATCAGAACATTTCTCCAAAGCTATCAGCGCAAAGAAAAAAAAAGATACACACCGCTCTCGCGAGGGCTCGAACCTCCAACCTTTTGATTAACAGCCGAACGCGCTAGCCAATTGCGTCACAGAAGTAGTCGTGCTCCACTCTCACCACCATCAGAACATTTCTCTAAAGCTATCAGCGCAAAGAAAAAAAGAGACACACTGCTCTCGCGAGGGCTCGAACCTCCAACCTTTTGATTAACAGCCGAACGCGCTAGCCAATTGCGTCACAGAAGTAGTCGTGCTCCACTCTCACCACCATCAGAACATTTCTCCAAAGCTATCAGCGCAAAGAAAAAAAAAGATACACACCGCTCTCGCGAGGGCTCGAACCTCCAACCTTTTGATTAACAGCCGAACGCGCTAGCCAATTGCGTCACAGAAGTAGTCGTGCTCCACTCTCACCACCATCAGAACATTTCTCCAAAGCTATCAGCGCAAAGAAAAAAAAAGATACACACCACTCTCGCGAGGGCTCGAACCTCCAACCTTTTGATTAACAGCCGAACGCGCTAGCCAATTGCGTCAAGGAAGTAGTCGTGCTCCACTCTCACCACCATCAGAACATTTCTCTAAAGCTATCAGCGCAAAGAAAAAAAAGAGACACACTGCTCTCGCAAGGGCTCGAACCTCCAACCTTTTGATTAACAGCCGAACGCGCTAGCCAATTGCGTCACAGAAGTAGTCGTGCTCCACTCTCACCACCATATGAACATTTCTCTAAAGCTATCAGCGCAAAGAAAAAAAAGAGACACACCGCTCTCGGGAGGGCTCGAACCTCCAACCTTTTGATTAACAGCCGAACGCGCTAGCCAATTGCGTCACGGAGGTAGTCGTGCTCCACTCTCACCACCAACAGAACATTTTTCTAAAGGTATCAGCGCAAAGAAAAAACAGACATACCGCTCATGGGAGGGTTCGAACCTCCAACCTTTTCGTTAACAACCCAACGCGCTAGCGAATTGCGCAACAGAGACAGTCGTGCTCCACTCTCACCACCGTCAGAACGTTTCTCCAAGGCTATCAGCGCAAAGAAAAAAAGCGACACACTGCTCCTGGGAGGGCTCGAACCTCCAACCTTTTGCTTAACAGCCGACGCACTAGCGGATTGCGCCACGGAAACAGTCGTGCGCCACTCTCACCACAGTCAGAACATTTCTCCAAAGCTATCAGCGCAAAGAAAAAAAAGAGACACACCGCTCTCGGGAGGGCTCGAACCTCCAACCTTTTGATTAACAGCCGAACGCGCTAGCCAATTGCGTCACGGAAGTCGTCGTGCTCCACTCTCACCACCGTCAGAACATTTCTCCAAAGCTATCAGCGCAAAGAAAAAAAAGAGACACACCGCTCTCGGGAGGGCTCGAACCTCCACTCTTTTGATTAACAGCCGAACGCGCTAGCCAATTGCGTCACGGAAGTAGTCGTGTTCCACTCTCACCATCGTCAGAACATTTTTCCAAAGCTATCAGCGCAAAGAAAAAAAAATAGACACACCGCTCTCGGGAGGGCTCGAACCTCCAACCTTTTGATTAACAGCCGAACGCGCTAGCCAATTGCGTCACGGAAGTAGTAGTGCTCCACTCTCACCACCATCAGAACATTTCTTCAAAGCAATCAGCGCAAAGAAAAAAAAGAGACACACCGCTCTCGCGAGGGCTCGAACCTCCAACCTTTTGGTTAACAGCCGAACGCGCTAGCCAATTGCGTCACGGAGGTAGTCGTGCTCCACTCTCACCACCATATGAACATTTTTCTAAAGGTATCAGCGCAAAGAAAAAAGACACACCGCTCTCTGGAGGGCTCGAACCTCCAACCTTTTGATTAACAGCCGAACGCGCTAGCCAATTGCGTCACAGAAGTAGTCGTGCTCCACTCTCACCACCATCAGAACATTTCTACAAAGCTATCAGCGCAAAGAAAAAAAAGAGACACACCGCTCTCGCGAGGGCTCGAACCTCCAACCTTTTGATTAACAGCCGAACGCGCTAGCCAATTGCGTCACGGAAGTAGTCGTGCTCCACTCTCACCACCATCAGTACATTTCTCCAAAGCTATCAGCGCAAAGAAAAAAAAGATACACACCGCTCTCGCGAGGGCTCGAACCTCCAACCTTTTGATTAACAGCCGAACGCGCTAGCCAATTGCGTCACAGAAGTAGTCGTGCGCCACTCTCACCACCGTCAGAACATTTCTCCAAAGCTATCAGCGCAAAGAAAAAAAAAGAGACACACCGCTCTCGGGAGGGCTCGAAACTCCAACCTTTTGATTAACAGCCGAACGCGCTAGCCAATTGCGTCACAGAAGTCGTGCTCCACTCTCACCACCATCAGAACATTTCTCCAAAGCTATCAGCGCAAAGAAAAAAAAGAGACACACCGCTCTCGCGAGGGCTTGAACCTCCAACCTTTTGATTAACAGCCGAACGCGCTAGCCAATTGCGTCACGGAAGTAGTCGTGCTCCACTCTCACCACCGTCAGAACATTTCTCTAAAGCTATCAGCGCGAAGAAAAAAAAGAGACACACCGCTCTCGCGAGGGCTCGAACCTCCAACCTTTTGATTAACAGCCGAACGCGCTAGCCAATTGCGTCACAGAAGTAGTCGTGCTCCACTCTCACCACCATATGAACATTTCTCTAAAGCTATCAGCGCAAAGAAAAAAAAGAGACACACTGCTCTCGCAAGGGCTCGAACCTCCAACCTTTTGATTAACAGCCGAACGCGCTAGCCAATTGCGTCACAGAAGTAGTCGTGCTCCACTCTCACCACCATATGAACATTTCTCTAAAGCTATCAGCGCAAAGAAAAAAAAGAGACACACCGCTCTCGCGAGGGCTCGAACCTCCAACCTTTTGATTAACAGCCGAACGCGCTAGCCAATTGCGTCACGGAGGTAGTCGTGCTCCACTCTCACCACCAACAGAACATTTTTCTAAAGGTATCAGCGGAAAGAAAAAACAGACATACCGCTCATGGGAGGGTTCGAACCTCCAACCTTTTCGTTAACAACCCAACGCGCTAGCGAATTGCGCAACAGAGACAGTCGTGCTCCACTCTCACCACCGTCAGAACGTTTCTCCAAGGCTATCAGCGCAAAGAAAAAAAGCGACACACTGCTCCTGGGAGGGCTCGAACCTCCAACCTTTTGCTTAACAGCCGACGCACTAGCGGATTGCGCCACGGAAACAGTCGTGCGCCACTCTCACCACAGTCAGAACATTTCTCCAAAGCTATCAGCGCAAAGAAAAAAAAGAGACACACCGCTCTCGGGAGGGCTCGAACCTCCAACCTTTTGATTAACAGCCGAACGCGCTAGCCAATTGCGTCACGGAAGTCGTCGTGCTCCACTCTCACCACCGTCAGAACATTTCTCCAAAGCTATCAGCGCAAAGAAAAAAAAGAGACACACCGCTCTCGGGAGGGCTCGAACCTCCACTCTTTTGATTAACAGCCGAACGCGCTAGCCAATTGCGTCACGGAAGTAGTCGTGTTCCACTCTCACCATCGTCAGAACATTTTTCCAAAGCTATCAGCGCAAAGAAAAAAAAATAGACACACCGCTCTCGGGAGGGCTCGAACCTCCAACCTTTTGATTAACAGCCGAACGCGCTAGCCAATTGCGTCACGGAAGTAGTAGTGCTCCACTCTCACCACCATCAGAACATTTCTTCAAAGCAATCAGCGCAAAGAAAAAAAAGAGACACACCGCTCTCGCGAGGGCTCGAACCTCCAACCTTTTGGTTAACAGCCGAACGCGCTAGCCAATTGCGTCACGGAGGTAGTCGTGCTCCACTCTCACCACCATATGAACATTTTTCTAAAGGTATCAGCGCAAAGAAAAAAAGACACACCGCTCTCTGGAGGGCTCGAACCTCCAACCTTTTGATTAACAGCCGAACGCGCTAGCCAATTGCGTCACAGAAGTAGTCGTGCTCCACTCTCACCACCATCAGAACATTTCTACAAAGCTATCAGCGCAAAGAAAAAAAAGAGACACACCGCTCTCGCGAGGGCTCGAACCTCCAACCTTTTGATTAACAGCCGAACGCGCTAGCCAATTGCGTCACGGAAGTAGTCGTGCTCCACTCTCACCACCATCACAACATTTCTCCAAAGCTATCAGCGCAAAGAAAAAAAAAGATACACACCGCTCTCGCGAGGGCTCGAACCTCCAACCTTTTGATTAACAGCCGAACGCGCTAGCCAATTGCGTCACAGAAGTAGTCGTGCGCCACTCTCACCACCGTCAGAACATTTCTCCAAAGCTATCAGCGCAAAGAAAAAAAAGAGACACACCGCTCTCGGGAGGGCTCGAAACTCCAACCTTTTGATTAACAGCCGAACGCGCTAGCCAATTGCGTCACAGAAGTCGTGCTCCACTCTCACCACCATCAGAACATTTCTCCAAAGCTATCAGCGCAAAGAAAAAAAAGAGACACACCGCTCTCGCGAGGGCTTGAACCTCCAACCTTTTGATTAACAGCCGAACGCGCTAGCCAATTGCGTCACGGAAGTAGTCGTGCTCCACTCTCACCACCGTCAGAACATTTCTCTAAAGCTATCAGCGCGAAGAAAAAAAAGAGACACCGCTCTCGGGAGGGCTCGAACCTCCAACCTTTTGATTAACAGCCGAACACGCTAGCCAATTGCGTCACAGAAGTAGTCGTGCTCCACTCTCACCACCATCAGAACATTTCTCCAAAGCTATCAGCGCAAAAAAAAAGAGACACACCGCTCTCGCGAGGGCTCGAACCTCCAACCTTTTGATTAACAGCCGAACGCGCTAGCCAATTGCGTCACGGAAGTAGTCGTGCTCCACTCTCACCACCATCAGAACATTTCTCCAAAGCTATCAGCGCAAAGAAAAAAAAAAGATACACACCGCTCTCGCGAGGGCTCGAACCTCCAACCTTTTGATTAACAGCCGAACGCGCTAGCCAATTGCGTCACAGAAGTAGTCGTGCGCCACTCTCACCACCGTCAGAACATTTCTCCAAAGCTATCAGCGCAAAGAAAAAAAAAGAGACACACCGCTCTCGGGAGGGCTCGAAACTCCAACCTTTTGCTTAACAGCCGACGCACTAGCGGATTGCGCCACGGAAACAGTCGTGCGCAATTCTCACCACCGTCAGAACATTTCTCCAAAGCTATCAGCGCAAAGTAAAAAAAAGATACACACCGCTCTCGCGAGGGCTCGAACCTCCAACCTTTTGATTAACAGCCGAACGCGCTAGCCAATTGCGTCACAGAAGTAGTCGTGCTCCACTCTCACCACCATCAGAACATTTCTCCAAAGCTATCAGCGCAAAGAAAAAAAAGACACACCGCTCTCGGGAGGGCTCGAACCTCCAACCTTTTGATTAACAGCCGAACGCGCTAGCCAATTGCGTCACAGAAGTAGTCGTGCTCCACTCTCACCACCATCAGAACATTTCTCCAAAGCTATCAGCGCAAAGAAAAAAAAGAGACACCGCTCTCGGGAGGGCTCGAACCTCCAACCTTTTGATTAACAGCCGAACGCGCTAGCCAATTGCGTCACAGAAGTAGTCGTGCTCCACTCTCACCACCATCAGAACATTTCTCCAAAGCTATCAGCGCAAAGAAAAAAAAGAGACACACCGCTCTCGGGAGGGCTCGAACCTCCAACCTTTTGATTAACAGCCGAACGCGCTAGCCAATTGCGTCACAGAAGTAGTCGTGCTCCACTCTCACCACCATCAGAACATTTTTCCAAAGCTATCAGAGCAAAGAAAAAAAGAGACACACCGCTCTCGCGAGGGCTCGAACCTCCAAACTTTTGATTACCAGCCGAACGCGCTAGCCAATTGTGTCACAGAAGTAGTCGTGCGCCACTCTCACCACCGTCAGAACATTTCTCCAAAGCTATCAGTGCAAAGAAAAAAAAAGAGACACACCGCTCTAGGGAGGGCTCGAAACTCCAACCTTTTGATTAACAGCCGAACGCGCTAGCCAATTGCGTCACAGAAGTAGTCGTGCTCCACTCTCACCACCATCAGAGCATTTCTCCAAAGCTATCAGCGCAAAGAAAAAAAAGAGACACACCGCTCTCGCGAGGGCTCGAACCTCCAACCTTTTGATAAACAGCCGAACGTGCTAGCCAATTGCGTCACTGAAGAAGTCGTGCTCCACTCTCACCACCATCAGAACATTTCTCCAAAGCTATCAGCGCAAAGAAAAAAAAGATACACACCGCTCTCGCGAGGGCTCGGGCCTCCAACCTTTTGATTAACAGCCGAACGCGCTAGCCAATTGCGTCACTGAAGTAGTCGTGCGCCACTCTCACCACCGTCAGAACATTTCTCCAAAGCTATCAGCGCAAAGAAAAAAAAGAGACACACCGCTCTCGGGAGGGCTCGAAACTCCAACCTTTTGATTAACAGCCGAACGCGCTAGCCAATTGCGTCACAGAAGTAGTGGTGCTCCACTCTCACCACCATCAGAACATTTCTCCAAAGCTATCAGCGCAAAGAAAAAAAAAGATACACACCGCTCTCGCGAGGGCTCGAACCTCCAACCTTTTGATTAACAGCCGAACGCGCTAACCAATTGCGTCACAGAAGTAGTCGTGCTCCACTCTCACCACCATCAGAACATTTCTCTAAAGCTATCAGCGCAAAGAAAAAAAGAGACACACTGCTCTCGCGAGGGCTCAAACCTCCAACCTTTTGATTAACAGCCGAACGCGCTAGCCAATTGCGTCACAGAAGTAGTCGTGCTCCACTCTCACCACCATCAGAACATTTCTCCAAAGCTATCAGCGCAAAGAAAAAAAAGATACACACCGCTCTCGCGAGGGCTCGAACCTCCAACCTTTTGATTAACAGCCGAACGCGCTAGCCAATTGCGTCACAGAAGTAGTCGTGCTCCACTCTCACCACCATCAGAACATTTCTCCAAAGCTATCAGCGCAAAGAAAAAGAAAGATACACACCGCTCTCGCGAGGGCTCGAACCTCCAACCTTTTGATTAAGAGCCGAACGCGCTAGCCAATTGCGTCACAGAAGTCGTGCTCCACTCTCACCACCATCAGAACATTTCTCCAAAGCTATCAGCGCAAAGAAAAAAAAGAGACACACCGCTCTCGCGAGGGCTTGAACCTCCAACCTTTTGATTAACAGCCGAACGCGCTAGCCAATTGCGTCACGGAAGTAGTCGTGCTCCACTCTCACCACCGCCAGAACATTTCTCTAAAGCTATCAGCGCGAAGAAAAAAAAGAGACACACCGCTCTCGCGAGGGCTCGAACCTCCAACCTTTTGATTAACAGCCGAACGCGCTAGCCAATTGCGTCACGGAGGTAGTCGTGCTCCACTCTCACCACCATATGAACATTTTTCTAAAGGTATCAGCGCAAAGAAAAAAAAGAGACACACCGCTCTCGCGAGGGCTCGAACCTCCAACCTTTTGATTAACAGCCGAACGCGCTAGCCAATTGCGTCACGGAGGTAGTCGTGCTCCACTCTCACCACCATATGAACATTTTTCTAAAGGTATCAGCGCAAAGAAAAAAAGACACACCGCTCTCTGGAGGGCTCGAACCTCCAACCTTTTGATTAACAGCCGAACGCGCTAGCCAATTGCGTCACGGAAGTAGTCGTGCTCCACTCTCACCACCATCAGAACATTTCTCCAAAGCTATCAGCGCAAAGAAAAAAAAAGATACACACCGCTCTCGCGAGGGCTCGAACCTCCAACCTTTTGATTAACAGCCGAACGCGCTAGCCAATTGCGTCACAGAAGTAGTCGTGCGCCACTCTCACCACCGTCAGAACATTTCTCCAAAGCTATCAGCGCAAAGAAAAAAAAAGAGACACACCGCTCTCGGGAGGGCTCGAAACTCCAACCTTTTGATTAACAGCCGAACGCGCTAGCCAATTGCGTCACAGAAGTCGTGCTCCACTCTCACCACCATCAGAACATTTCTCCAAAGCTATCAGCGCAAAGAAAAAAAAGAGACACACCGCTCTCGCGAGGGCTTGAACCTCCAACCTTTTGATTAACAGCCGAACGCGCTAGCCAATTGCGTCACGGAAGTAGTCGTGCTCCACTCTCACCACCGTCAGAACATTTCTCTAAAGCTATCAGCGCGAAGAAAAAAAAGAGACACACCGCTCTCGCGAGGGCTCGAACCTCCAACCTTTTGATTAACAGCCGAACGCGCTAGCCAATTGCGTCACAGAAGTAGTCGTGCTCCACTCTCACCACCATATGAACATTTCTCCAAAGCTATCAGCGCAAAGAAAAAAAAAGAGACACACCGCTCTCGGGAGGGCTCGAAACTCCAACCTTTTGATTAACAGCCGAACGCGCTAGCCAATTGCGTCACAGAAGTCGTGCTCTACTCTCACCACCATCAGAACATTTCTCCAAAGCTATCAGCGCAAAAAAAAGAGACACACCGCTCTCGCGAGGGCTCGAACCTCCAACCTTTTGATTAACAGCCGAACGCGCTAGCCAATTGCGTCACGGAAGTAGTCGTGCTCCACTCTCACCACCATCAGAACATTTCTCCAAAGCTATCAGCGCAAAGAAAAAAAAAGATACACACCGCTCTCGCGAGGGCTCGAACCTCCAACCTTTTGATTAACAGCCGAACGCGCTAGCCAATTGCGTCACAGAAGTAGTCGTGCGCCACTCTCACCACCGTCAGAACATTTCTCCAAATCTATCAGCGCAAAGAAAAAAAAAGAGACACACCGCTCTCGGGAGGGCTCGAAACTCCAACCTTTTGATTGACAGCCGAACGCGCTAGCCAATTGCGTCACAGAAGTAGTCATGCTCCACTCTCACCACCATCAGAACATTTCTCCAAAGCTATCAGCGCAAAGAAAAAAAAAAGACACCGCTCTCGGGAGGGCTCGAACCTCCAACCTTTTGATTAACAGCCGAACCCGCTAGCCAATTGCGTCACAGAAGTAGTCGTGCTCCACTCTCACCACCATCAGAACATTTCTCCAAAGCTATCAGCGCAAAGAAAAAAAAGAGACACACCGCTCTCGGGAGGGCTCGAACCTCCAACCTTTTGCTTAAAGGCCGACGCACTAGCGGATTGCGCCACGGAAACAGTCGTGCGCAATTCTCACCACCGTCAGAACATTTCTCCAAAGCTATCAGCGCAAAGTAAAAAAAAGATACACACCGCTCTCGCGAGGGCTCGAACCTCCAACCTTTTGATTAACAGCCGAACGCGCTAGCCAATTGCGTCACAGAAGTAGTCGTGCTCCACTCTCACCACCATCAGAACATTTCTCCAAAGCTATCAGCGCAAAGAAAAAAAAGACACACCGCTCTCGGGAGGGCTCGAACCTCCAACCTTTTGATTAACAGCCGAACGCGCTAGCCAATTGCGTCACAGAAGTAGTCGTGCTCCACTCTCACCACCATCAGAACATTTCTCCAAAGCTATCAGCGCAAAGAAAAAAAGAGACACCGCTCTCGGGAGGGCTCGAACCTCCAACCTTTTGATTAACAGCCGAACGCGCTAGCCAATTGCGTCACAGAAGTAGTCGTGCTCCACTCTCACCACCATCAGAACATTTCTCCAAAGCTATCAGCGCAAAGAAAAAAAAGAGACACACCGCTCTCGCGAGGGCTCGAACCTCCAACCTTTTGATTAACAGCCGAACGCGCTAGCCAATTGCGTCACAGAAGTAGTCGTGCTCTACTCTCACCACCATCAGAACATTTCTCCAAAGCTATCAGCGCAAAGAAAAAAAAGACACACCGCTCTCGGGAGGGCTCGAACCTCCAACCTTTTGATTAACAGCCGAACGCGCTAGCCAATTGCGTCACAGAAGTAGTCGTGCTCCACTCTCACCACCATCAGAACATTTCTCCAAAGCTATCAGCGCAAAGAAAAAAAAGAGACACACCGCTCTCGGGAGGGCTCGAACCTCCAACCTTTTGATTAACAGCCGAACGCGCTAGCCAATTGCGTCACAGAAGTAGTCGTGCTCCACTCTCACCACCATCAGAACATTTTTCCAAAGCTATCAGAGCAAAGAAAAAAAAGAGACACACCGCTCTCGCGAGGGCTCGAACCTCCAAACTTTTGATTACCAGCCGAACGCGCTAGCCAATTGTGTCACAGAAGTAGTCGTGCGCCACTCTCACCACCGTCAGAACATTTCTCCAAAGCTATCAGCGCAAAGAAAAAAAAAGAGACACACCGCTCTAGGGAGGGCTCGAAACTCCAACCTTTTGATTAACAGCCGAACGCGCTAGCCAATTGCGTCACAGAAGTAGTCGTGCTCCACTCTCACCACCATCAGAACATTTCTCCAAAGCTATCAGCGCAAAGAAAAAAAAGAGACACACCGCTCTCGCGAGGGCTCGAACCTCCAACCTTTTGATTAACAGCCGAACGCGCTAGCCAATTGCGTCACTGAAGTAGTCGTGCTCCACTCTCACCACCATCAGAACATTTCTCCAAAGCTATCAGCGCAAAGAAAAAAAAGATACACACCGCTCTCGCGAGGGCTCGGACCTCCAACCTTTTGATTAACAGCCGAACGCGCTAGCCAATTGCGTCACTGAAGTAGTCGTGCGCCACTCTCACCACCGTCAGAACATTTCTCCAAAGCTATCAGCGCAAAGAAAAAAAAGAGACACACCGCTCTCGGGAGGGCTCGAAACTCCAACCTTTTGATTAACAGCCGAACGCGCTAGCCAATTGCGTCACAGAAGTAGTGGTGCTCCACTCTCACCACCATCAGAACATTTCTCCAAAGCTATCAGCGCAAAGAAAAAAAAAAGATACACACCGCTCTCGCGAGGGCTCGAACCTCCAACCTTTTGATTAACAGCCGAACGCGCTAGCCAATTGCGTCACAGAAGTAGTCGTGCTCCACTCTCACCACCATCAGAACATTTCTCTAAAGCTATCAGCGCAAAGAAAAAAAGAGACACACTGCTCTCGCGAGGGCTCGAACCTCCAACCTTTTGATTAACAGCCGAACGCGCTAGCCAATTGCGTCACAGAAGTAGTCGTGCTCCACTCTCACCAACATCAGAACATTTCTCCAAAGCTATCAGCGCAAAGAAAAAAAAGATACACACCGCTCTCACGAGGGCTCGAACCTCCAACCTTTTGATTAACAGCCGAACGCGCTAGCCAATTGCGTCAAGGAAGTAGTCGTGCTCCACTCTCACCACCATCAGAACATTTCTCCAAAGCTATCAGCGCAAAGAAAAAAAAGATACACACCGCTCTCGCGAGGGCTCGAACCTCCAACCTTTTGATTAACAGCCGAACGCGCTAGCCAATTGCGTCACAGAAGTAGTCGTGCGCCACTCTCACCACCGTCAGAACATTTCTCCAAAGCTATCAGCGCAAAGAAAAAAAAAGAGACACACCGCTCTCGGGAGGGCTCGAAACTCCAACCTTTTGATTAACAGCCGAACGCGCTAGCCAATTGCGTCACAGAAGTCGTGCTCCACTCTCACCACCATCAGAACATTTCTCCAAAGCTATCAGCGCAAAGAAAAAAAAGAGACACACCGCTCTCGCGAGGGCTTGAACCTCCAACCTTTTGATTAACAGCCGAACGCGCTAGCCAATTGCGTCACGGAAGTAGTCGTGCTCCACTCTCACCACCGTCAGAACATTTCTCTAAAGCTATCAGCGCGAAGAAAAAAAAGAGACACACCGCTCTCGCGAGGGCTCGAACCTCCAACCTTTTGATTAACAGCCGAACGCGCTAGCCAATTGCGTCACAGAAGTAGTCGTGCTCCACTCTCACCACCATATGAACATTTCTCCAAAGCTATCAGCGCAAAGAAAAAAAAAGACACACCGCTCTCGGGAGGGCTCGAACCTCCAACCTTTTGATTAACAGCCGAACACGCTAGCCAATTGCGTCACAGAAGTAGTCGTGCTCCACTCTCACCACCATCAGAACATTTCTCCAAAGCTATCAGCGCAAAAAAAAAGAGACACACCGCTCTCGCGAGGGCTCGAACCTCCAACCTTTTGATTAACAGCCGAACGCGCTAGCCAATTGCGTCACGGAAGTAGTCGTGCTCCACTCTCACCACCATCAGAACATTTCTCCAAAGCTATCAGCGCAAAGAAAAAAAAAGATACACACCGCTCTCGCGAGGGCTCGAACCTCCAACCTTTTGATTAACAGCCGAACGCGCTAGCCAATTGCGTCACAGAAGTAGTCGTGCGCCACTCTCACCACCGTCAGAACATTTCTCCAAAGCTATCAGCGCAAAGAAAAAAAAAGAGACACACCGCTCTCGGGAGGGCTCGAAACTCCAACCTTTTGATTAACAGCCGAACGCGCTAGCCAATTGCGTCACAGAAGTAGTCATGCTCCACTCTCACCACCATCAGAACATTTCTCCAAAGCTATCAGCGCAAAGAAAAAAAAGAGACACACCGCTCTCGGGAGGGCTCGAACCTCCAACCTTTTGATTAACAGCCGAACCCGCTAGCCAATTGCGTCACAGAAGTAGTCGTGCTCCACTCTCACCACCATCAGAACATTTTTCCAAAGCTATCAGCGCAAAGAAAAAAAAGAGACACACCGCTCTCGGGAGGGCTCGAACCTCCAACCTTTTGCTTAACAGCCGACGCACTAGCGGATTGCGCCACGGAAACAGTCGTGCGCAATTCTCACCACCGTCAGAACATTTCTCCAAAGCTATCAGCGCAAAGTAAAAAAAAGATACACACCGCTCTCGCGAGGGCTTGATCCTCCAACCTTTTGATTAACAGCCGAACGCGCTAGCCAATTGCGTCACGGAAGTAGTCGTGCTCCACTCTCACCACCGTCAGAACATTTCTCTAAAGCTATCAGCGCGAAGAAAAAAAAGAGACACACCGCTCTCGCGAGGGCTCGAACCTCCAACCTTTTGGTTAACAGCCGAACGCGCTAGCCAATTGCGTCACGGAGGTAGTCGTGCTCCACTCTCACCACCATATGAACATTTTTCTAAAGGTATCAGCGCAAAGAAAAAAAGACACACCGCTCTCTGGAGGGCTCGAACCTCCAACCTTTTGATTAACAGCCGAACGCGCTAGCCAATTGCGTCACAGAAGTAGTCGTGCTCCACTCTCACCACCATCAGAACATTTCTACAAAGCTATCAGCGCAAAGAAAAAAAAGAAACACACCGCTCTCGCGAGGGCTCGAACCTCCAACCTTTTGATTAACAGCCGAACGCGCTAGCCAATTGCGTCACGGAAGTAGTCGTGCTCCACTCTCACCACCATCAGAACATTTCTCCAAAGCTATCAGCGCAAAGAAAAAAAAAGATACACACCGCTCTCGCGAGGGCTCGAACCTCTAACCTTTTGATTAACAGCCGAACGCGCTAGCCAATTGCGTCACAGAAGTAGTCGTGCGCCACTCTCACCACCGTCAGAACATTTCTCCAAAGCTATCAGCGCAAAGAAAAAAAAGAGACACACCGCTCTCGGGAGGGCTCGAAACTCCAACCTTTTGATTAACAGCCGAACGCACTAGCCAATTGCGTCACAGAAGTCGTGCTCCACTCTCACCACCATCAGAACATTTCTCCAAAGCTATCAGCGCAAAGAAAAAAAAAGAGACACACCGCTCTCGCGAGGGCTTGAACCTCCAACCTTTTGATTAACAGCCGAACGCGCTAGCCAATTGCGTCACGGAAGTAGTCGTGCTCCACTCTCACCACCGTCAGAACATTTCTCTAAAGCTATCAGCGCGAAGAAAAAAAAGAGACACACCGCTCTCGCGAGGGCTCGAACCTCCAACCTTTTGATTAACAGCCGAACGCGCTAGCCAATTGCGTCACAGAAGTAGTCGTGCTCCACTCTCACCACCATATGAACATTTCTCCAAAGCTATCAGCGCAAAGAAAAAAAAGACACACCGCTCTCGGGAGGGCTCGAACCTCCAACCTTTTGATTAACAGCCGAACACGCTAGCCAATTGCGTCACAGAAGTAGTCGTGCTCCACTCTCACCACCATCAGAACATTTCTCCAAAGCTATCAGCGCAAAAAAAAGAGACACACCGCTCTCGCGAGGGCTCGAACCTCCAACCTTTTGATTAACAGCCGAACGCGCTAGCCAATTGCGTCACGGAAGTAGTCGTGCTCCACTCTCACCACCATCAGAACATTTCTCCAAAGCTATCAGCGCAAAGAAAAAAAAAGATACACACCGCTCTCGCGAGGGCTCGAACCTCCAACCTTTTGATTAACAGCCGAACGCGCTAGCCAATTGCGTCACAGAAGTAGTCGTGCGCCACTCTCACCACCGTCAGAACATTTCTCCAAAGCTATCAGCGCAAAGAAAAAAAAAGGGACACACCGCTCTCGGGAGGGCTCGAAACTCCAACCTTTTGATTAACAGCCGAACGCGCTAGCCAATTGCGTCACAGAAGTAGTCATGCTCCACTCTCACCACCATCAGAACATTTCTCCAAAGCTATCAGCGCAAAGAAAAAAAAGATACACACCGCTCTCGGGAGGGCTCGAACCTCGAACCTTTTGATTAACAGCCGAACCCGCTAGCCAATTGCGTCACAGAAGTAGTCGTGCTCCACTCTCACCACCATCAGAACATTTCTCCAAAGCTATCAGCGCAAAGAAAAAAAAGAGACACCGCTCTCGGGAGGGCTCGAACCTCCAACCTTTTGCTTAACAGCCGACGCACTAGCGGATTGCGCCACGGAAACAGTTGTGCGCAATTCTCACCACCGTCAGAACATTTCTCCAAAGCTATCAGCGCAAAGTAAAAAAAAGATACACACCGCTCTCGCGAGGGCTCGAACCTCCAACCTTTTGATTAACAGCCGAACGCGCTAGCCAATTGCGTCACAGAAGTAGTCGTGCTCCACTCTCACCACCATCAGAACATTTCTCCAAAGCTATCAGCGCAAAGAAAAAAAAGACACACCGCTCTCGGGAGGGCTCGAACCTCCAACATTTTGATTAACAGCCGAACGCGCTAGCCAATTGCGTCACAGAAGTAGTCGTGCTCCACTCTCACCACCATCAGAACATTTTTCCAAAGCTATCAGAGCAAAGAAAAAAAAGAGACACACCGCTCTCGCGAGGGCTCGAACCTCCAAACTTTTGATTACCAGCCGAACGCGCTAGCCAATTGTGTCACAGAAGTAGTCGTGCGCCACTCTCACCACCGTCAGAACATTTCTCCAAAGCTATCAGCGCAAAGAAAAAAAAAGAGACACACCGCTCTAGGGAGGGCTCGAAACTCCAACCTTTTGATTAACAGCCGAACGCGCTAGCCAATTGCATCACAGAAGTAGTCGTGCTCCACTCTCACCACCATCAGAACATTTCTCCAAAGCTATCAGCGCAAAGAAAAAAAAGAGACACACCGCTCTCGCGAGGGCTCGAACCTCCAACCTTTCGATTAACAGCCGAACGCGCTAGCCAATTGCGTCACTGAAGTAGTCGTGCTCCACTCTCACCACCATCAGAACATTTCTCCAAAGCTATCAGCGCAAAGAAAAAAAAGATACACACCGCTCTCGCGAGGGCTCGGACCTCCAACCTTTTGATTAACAGCCGAACGCGCTAGCCAATTGCGTCACAGAAGTAGTCGTGCTCTACTCTCACCACCATCAGAACATTTCTCCAAAGCTATCAGCGCAAAGAAAAAAAAGACACACCGCTCTCGGGAGGGCTCGAACCTCCAACCTTTTGATTAACAGCCGAACGCGCTAGCCAATTGCGTCACAGAAGTAGTCGTGCTCCACTCTCACCACCATCAGAACATTTCTCCAAAGCTATCAGCGCAAAGAAAAAAAAGAGACACACCGCTCTCGGGAGGGCTCGAACCTCCAACCTTTTGATTAACAGCCGAACGCGCTAGCCAATTGCGTCACAGAAGTAGTCGTGCTCCACTCTCACCACCATCAGAACATTTTTCCAAAGCTATCAGAGCAAAGAAAAAAAAGAGACACACCGCTCTCGCGAGGGCTCGAACCTCCAAACCTTTGATTACCAGCCGAACGCGCTAGCCAATTGTGTTACAGAAGTAGTCGTGCGCCACTCTCACCACCGTCAGAACATTTCTCCAAAGCTATCAGCGCAAAGAAAAAAAAAGAGACACACCGCTCTAGGGAGGGCTCGAAACTCCAACCTTTTGATTAACAGCCGAACGCGCTAGCCAATTGCGTCACAGAAGTAGTCGTGCTCACCTCTCACCACCATCAGAACATTTCTCCAAAGCTATCAGCGCAAAGAAAAAAAAGAGACACACCGCTCTCGCGAGGGCTCGAACCTCCAACCTTTTGATTAACAGCCGAACGCGCTAGCCAATTGCGTCACTGAAGTAGTCTTGCTCCACTCTCACCACCATCAGAACATTTCTCCAAAGCTATCAGCGCAAAGAAAAAAAAGATACACACCGCTCTCGCGAGGGCTCGGACCTCCAACCTTTTGATTAACAGCCGAACGCGCTAGCCAATTGCGTCACTGAAGTAGTCGTGCGCCACTCTCACCACCGTCAGAACATTTCTCCAAAGCTATCAGCGCAAAGAAAAAAAAGAGACACACCGCTCTCGGGAGGGCTCGAAACTCCAACCTTTTGATTAACAGCCGAACGCGCTAGCCAATTGCGTCACAGAAGTAGTGGTGCTCCACTCTCACCACCATCAGAACATTTCTCCAAAGCTATCAGCGCAAAGAAAAAAAAAGATACACACCGCTCTCGCGAGGGCTCGAACCTCCAACCTTTTGATTAACAGCCGAACGCGCTAGCCAATTGCGTCACAGAAGTAGTCGTGCTCCACTCTCACCACCATCAGAACATTTCTCTAAAGCTATCAGCGCAAAGAAAAAAAGAGACACACTGCTCTCGCGAGGGCTCGAACCTCCAACCTTTTGATTAACAGCCGAACGCGCTAGCCAATTGCGTCACAGAAGTAGTCGTGCTCCACTCTCACCACCATCAGAACATTTCTCCAAAGCTATCAGCGCAAAGAAAAAAAAAAGATACACACCGCTCTCGCGAGGGCTCGAACCTCCAACCTTTTGATTAACAGCCGAACGCGCTAGCCAATTGCGTCAAGGAAGTAGTCGTGCTCCACTCTCACCACCATCAGAACATTTCTCTAAAGCTATCAGCGCAAAGAAAAAAAAGAGACACACCGCTCTCGCGAGGGCTCGAACCTCCAACCTTTTGATTAACAGCCGAACGCGCTAGCCAATTGCGTCAAGGAAGTAGTCGTGCTCCACTCTCACCACCATCAGAACATTTCTCTAAAGCTATCAGCGCAAAGAAAAAAAAGAGACACACGGCTCTCGGGAGGGCTCGAACCTCCAACCTTTTGATTAACAGCCGAACGCGCTAGCCAATTGCGTCACGGAAGTAGTCGTGCTCCACTCTCACCACCGTCAGAACATTTCTCCAAAACTATCAGCGCAAAGAAAAAAAAGAGACACACCACTCTCGGGAGGGCTCGAACCTCCAACCTTTATAGTTACAGCCAAACGCGCTAGCCAATTGCGTCACAGAAGTAGTCGTGCTCTACTCTCACCACCATCAGAACATTTCTCCAAAGCTATCAGCGCAAAGAAAAAAAAGAGACACACCGCTCTCGGGAGGGCTCTAACCTCCAACCTTTTGATTAACAGCCGAACGCGCTAGCCAATTGCGTCACGGAGGTAGTCGTGCTCCACTCTCACCACCAACAGAACATTTTTCTAAAGGTATCAGCGCAAAGAAAAAACAGACATACCGCTCATGGGAGGGTTCGAACCTCCAACCTTTTCGTTAACAACCCAACGCGCTAGCGAATTGCGCAACAGAGACAGTCGTGCTCCACTCTCATCACCGTCAGAACGTTTCTCCAAGGCTATCAGCGCAAAGAAAAAAAAGAGACACACCACTCTCGGGAGGGCTCGAACCTCCAACCTTTATAGTTACAGCCAAACGCGCTAGCCAATTGCGTCACAGAAGTAGTCGTGCTCTACTCTCACCACCATCAGAACATTTCTCCAAAGCTATCAGTGCAAAGAAAAAAAAGAGACACACCGCTCTCGGGAGGGCTCTAACCTCCAACCTTTTGATTAACAGCCGAACGCGCTAGCCAATTGCGTCACGGAGGTAGTCGTGCTCCACTCTCACCACCAACAGAACATTTTTCTAAAGGTATCAGCGCAAAGAAAAAACAGACATACCGCTCATGGGAGGGTTCGAACCTCCAACCTTTTCGTTAACAACCCAACGCGCTAGCCAATTGCGTCACGGAAGTAGTCGTGCTCCACTCTCACCACCGTCAGAACATTTCTCCAAAACTATCAGCGCAAAGAAAAAAAAGAGACACACCACTCTCGGGAGGGCTCGAACCTCCAACCTTTATAGTTACAGCCAAACGCGCTAGCCAATTGCGTCACAGAAGTAGTCGTGCTCTACTCTCACCACCATCAGAACATTTCTCCAAAGCTATCAGCGCAAAGAAAAAAAAGAGACACACCGCTCTCGCGAGGGCTCGAACCTCCAACCTTTTGATTAACAGCCGAACGCGCTAGCCAATTGCGTCACTGAAGTAGTCGTGCTCCACTCTCACCACCATCAGAACATTTCTCCAAAGCTATCAGCGCAAAGAAAAAAAAGATACACACCGCTCTCGCGAGGGCTCGGACCTCCAACCTTTTGATTAACAGCCGAACGCGCTAGCCAATTGCGTCACTGAAGTAGTCGTGCGCCACTCTCACCACCGTCAGAACATTTCTCCAAAGCTATCAGCGCAAAGAAAAAAAAGAGACACACCGCTCTCGGGAGGGCTCGAAACTCCAACCTTTTGATTAACAGCCGAACGCGCTAGCCAATTGCGTCACAGAAGTAGTGGTGCTCCACTCTCACCACCATCAGAACATTTCTCCAAAGCTATCAGCGCAAAGAAAAAAAAAGATACACACCGCTCTCGCGAGGGCTCGAACCTCCAACATTTTGATTAACAGCCGAACGCGCTAGCCAATTGCGTCACAGAAGTAGTCGTGCTCCACTCTCACCACCATCAGAACATTTCTCTAAAGCTATCAGCGCAAAGAAAAAAAGAGACACACTGCTCTCGCGAGGGCTCGAACTTCCAACCTTTTGATTAACAGCCGAACGCGCTAGCCAATTGCGTCACAGAAGTAGTCGTGCTCCACTCTCACCACCATCAGAACATTTCTCCAAAGCTATCAGCGCAAAGAAAAAAAAGATACACACCGCTCTCGTGAGGGCTCGAACCTCCAACCTATTGATTAACAGCCGAACGCGCTAGCCAATTGCGTCAAGGAAGTAGTCGTGCTCCACTCTCACCACCATCAGAACATTTCTCCAAAGCTATCAGCGCAAAGAAAAAAAAGATACACACCGCTCTCGCGAGGGCTCGAACCTCCAACCTTTTGATTAACAGCCGAACGCGCTAGCCAATTGCGTCACAGAAGTAGTCGTGCGCCACTCTCACCACCGTCAGAACATTTCTCCAAAGCTATCAGCGCAAAGAAAAAAAAAGAGACACACCGCTCTCGGGAGGGCTCGAAACTCCAACCTTTTGATTAACAGCCGAACGCGCTAGCCAATTGCGTCACAGAAGTCGTGCTCCACTCTCACCACCATCAGAACATTTCTCCAAAGCTATCAGCGCAAAGAAAAAAAAGAGACACACCGCTCTCGCGAGGGCTTGAACCTCCAACCTTTTGATTAACAGCCGAACGCGCTAGCCAATTGCGTCACGGAAGTAGTCGTGCTCCACTCTCACCACCGTCAGAACATTTCTCTAAAGCTATCAGCGCGAAGAAAAAAAAGAGACACACCGCTCTCGCGAGGGCTCGAACCTCCAACCTTTTGATTAACAGCCGAACGCGCTAGCCAATTGCGTCACAGAAGTAGTCGTGCTCCACTCTCACCACCATATGAACATTTCTCCAAAGCTATCAGCGCAAAGAAAAAAAAAGACACACCGCTCTCGGGAGGGCTCGAACCTCCAACCTTTTGATTAACAGCCGAACACGCTAGCCAATTGCGTCACAGAAGTAGTCGTGCTCCACTCTCACCACCATCAGAACATTTCTCCAAAGCTATCAGCGCAAAAAAAAAGAGACACACCGCTCTCGCGAGGGCTCGAACCTCCAACCTTTTGATTAACAGCCGAACGCGCTAGCCAATTGCGTCACGGAAGTAGTCGTGCTCCACTCTCACCACCATCAGAACATTTCTCCAAAGCTATCAGCGCAAAGAAAAAAAAAGATACACACCGCTCTCGCGAGGGCTCGAACCTCCAACCTTTTGATTAACAGCCGAACGCGCTAGCCAATTGCGTCACAGAAGTAGTCGTGCGCCACTCTCACCACCGTCAGAACATTTCTCCAAAGCTATCAGCGCAAAGAAAAAAAAGAGACACACCGCTCTCGGGAGGGCTCGAAACTCCAACCTTTTGATTAACAGCCGAACGCGCTAGCCAATTGCGTCACAGAAGTAGTCATGCTCCACTCTCACCACCATCAGAACATTTCTCCAAAGCTATCAGCGCAAAGAAAAAAAAGAGACACACCGCTCTCGGGAGGGCTCGAACCTCCAACCTTTTGATTAACAGCCGAACCCGCTAGCCAATTGCGTCACAGAAGTAGTCGTGCTCCACTCTCACCACCATCAGAACATTTTTCCAAAGCTATCAGCGCAAAGAAAAAAAAGAGACACACCGCTCTCGGGAGGGCTCGAACCTCCAACCTTTTGCTTAACAGCCGACGCACTAGCGGATTGCGCCACGGAAACAGTCGTGCGCAATTCTCACCACCGTCAGAACATTTCTCCAAAGCTATCAGCGCAAAGTAAAAAAAAGATACACACCGCTCTCGCGAGGGCTTGAACCTCCAACCTTTTGATTAACAGCCGAACGCGCTAGCCAATTGCGTCACGGAAGTAGTCGTGCTCCACTCTCACCACCGTCAGAACATTTCTCTAAAGCTATCAGCGCGAAGAAAAAAAAGAGACACACCGCTCTCGCGAGGGCTCGAACCTCCAACCTTTTGGTTAACAGCCGAACGCGCTAGCCAATTGCGTCACGGAGGTAGTCGTGCTCCACTCTCACCACCATATGAACATTTTTCTAAAGGTATCAGCGCAAAGAAAAAAAGACACACCGCTCTCTGGAGGGCTCGAACCTCCAACCTTTTGATTAACAGCCGAACGCGCTAGCCAATTGCGTCACAGAAGTAGTCGTGCTCCACTCTCACCACCATCAGAACATTTCTACAAAGCTATCAGCGCAAAGAAAAAAAAGAAACACACCGCTCTCGCGAGGGCTCGAACCTCCAACCTTTTGATTAACAGCCGAACGCGCTAGCCAATTGCGTCACGGAAGTAGTCGTGCTCCACTCTCACCACCATCAGAACATTTCTCCAAAGCTATCAGCGCAAAGAAAAAAAAAGATACACACCGCTCTCGCGAGGGCTCGAACCTCTAACCTTTTGATTAACAGCCGAACGCGCTAGCCAATTGCGTCACAGAAGTAGTCGTGCGCCACTCTCACCACCGTCAGAACATTTCTCCAAAGCTATCAGCGCAAAGAAAAAAAAAGAGACACACCGCTCTCGGGAGGGCTCGAAACTCCAACCTTTTGATTAACAGCCGAACGCGCTAGCCAATTGCGTCACAGAAGTCGTGCTCCACTCTCACCACCATCAGAACATTTCTCCAAAGCTATCAGCGCAAAGAAAAAAAAGAGACACACCGCTCTCGCGAGGGCTTGAACCTCCAACCTTTTGATTAACAGCCGAACGCGCTAGCCAATTGCGTCACGGAAGTAGTCGTGCTCCACTCTCACCACCGTCAGAACATTTCTCTAAAGCTATCAGAGCAAAGAAAAAAAAGAGACACACCGCTCTCGCGAGGGCTCGAACCTCCAAACTTTTGATTACCAGCCGAACGCGCTAGCCAATGGTGTCACAGAAGTAGTCGTGCGCCACTCTCACCACCGTCAGAACATTTCTCCAAAGCTATCAGCGCAAAGAAAAAAAAAGAGACACACCGCTCTAGGGAGGGCTCGAAACTCCAACCTTTTGATTAACAGCCGAACGCGCTAGCCAATTGCGTCACAGAAGTAGTCGTGCTCCACTCTCACCACCATCAGAACATTTCTCCAAAGCTATCAGCGCAAAGAAAAAAAAGACACACCGCTCTCGGGAGGGCTCGAACCTCCAACCTTTTGATTAACAGCCGAACGCGCTAGCCAATTGCGTCACAGAAGTAGTCGTGCTCCACTCTCACCACCATCAGAACATTTTTCCAAAGCTATCAGAGCAAAGAAAAAAAAGAGACACACCGCTCTCGCGAGGGCTCGAACCTCCAAACTTTTGATTACCAGCCGAACGCGCTAGCCAATGGTGTCACAGAAGTAGTCGTGCGCCACTCTCACCACCGTCAGAACATTTCTCCAAAGCTATCAGCGCAAAGAAAAAAAAAGAGACACACCGCTCTAGGGAGGGCTCGAAACTCCAACCTTTTGATTAACAGCCGAACGCGCTAGCCAATTGCGTCACAGAAGTAGTCGTGCTCCACTCTCACCACCATCAGAACATTTCTCCAAAGCTATCAGCGCAAAGAAAAAAAAGAGACACACCGCTCTCGCGAGGGCTCGAACCTCCAACCTTTTGATTAACAGCCGAACGCGCTAGCCAATTGCGTCACTGAAGTAGTCGTGCTCCACTCTCACCACCATCAGAACATTTCTCCAAAGCTATCAGCGCAAAGAAAAAAAAGATACACACCGCTCTCGCGAGGGCTCGGACCTCCAACCTTTTGATTAACAGCCGAACGCGCTAGCCAATTGCGTCACAGAAGTAGTCGTGCTCTACTCTCACCACCATCAGAACATTTCTCCAAAGCTATCAGCGCAAAGAAAAAAAAGACACACCGCTCTCGGGAGGGCTCGAACCTCCAACCTTTTGATTAACAGCCGAACGCGCTAGCCAATTGCGTCACAGAAGTAGTCGTGCTCCACTCTCACCACCATCAGAACATTTCTCCAAAGCTATCAGCGCAAAGAAAAAAAAGAGACACACCGCTCTCGGGAGGGCTCGAACCTCCAACCTTTTGATTAACAGCCGAACGCGCTAGCCAATTGCGTCACAGAAGTAGTCGTGCTCCACTCTCACCACCATCAGAACATTTTTCCAAAGCTATCAGAGCAAAGAAAAAAAAGAGACACACCGCTCTCGCGAGGGCTCGAACCTCCAAACTTTTGATTACCAGCCGAACGCGCTAGCCAATTGTGTCACAGAAGTAGTCGTGCGCCACTCTCACCACCGTCAGAACATTTCTCCAAAGCTATCAGCGCAAAGAAAAAAAAAGAGACACACCGCTCTAGGGAGGGCTCGAAACTCCAACCTTTTGATTAACAGCCGAACGCGCTAGCCAATTGCGTCACAGAAGTAGTCGTGCTCCACTCTCACCACCATCAGAACATTTCTCCAAAGCTATCAGCGCAAAGAAAAAAAAGAGACACACCGCTCTCGCGAGGGCTCGAACCTCCAACCTTTTGATTAACAGCCGAACGCGCTAACCAATTGCGTCACTGAAGTAGTCGTGCTCCACTCTCACCACCATCAGAACATTTCTCCAAAGCTATCAGCGCAAAGAAAAAAAAGATACACACCGCTCTCGCGAGGGCTCGGACCTCCAACCTTTTGATTAACAGCCGAACGCGCTAGCCAATTGCGTCACTGAAGTAGTCGTGCGCCACTCTCACCACCGTCAGGACATTTCTCCAAAGCTATCAGCGCAAAGAAAAAAAAGAGACACACCGCTCTCGGGAGGGCTCGAAACTCCAACCTTTTGATTAACAGCCGAACGCGCTAGCCAATTGCGTCACAGAAGTAGTGGTGCTCCACTCTCACCACCATCAGAACATTTCTGCAAAGCTATCAGCGCAAAGAAAAAAAAAGATACACACCGCTCTCGCGAGGGCTCGAACCTCCAACCTTTTGATTAACAGCCGAACGCGCTAGCCAATTGCGTCACAGAAGTAGTCGTGCTCCACTCTCACCACCATCAGAACATTTCTCTAAAGCTATCAGCGCAAAGAAAAAAAGAGACACACTGCTCTCGCGAGGGCTCGAACCTCCAACCTTTTGATTAACAGCCGAACGCGCTAGCCAATTGCGTCACAGAAGTAGTCGTGCTCCACTCTCACCACCATCAGAACATTTCTCCAAAGCTATCAGCGCAAAGAAAAAAAAGATACACACCGCTCTCGCGAGGGCTCGAACCTCCAACCTTTTGATTAACAGCCGAACGCGCTAGCCAATTGCGTCAAGGAAGTAGTCGTGCTCCACTCTCACCACCATCAGAACATTTCTCTAAAGCTATCAGCGCAAAGAAAAAAAAAGAGACACACTGCTCTCGCGAGGGCTTGAACCTCCAACCTTTTGATTAACAGTCGAACGCGCTAGCCAATTGCGTCACAGAAGTAGTCGTGCTCCACTCTCACCACCATATGAACATTTCTCCAAAGCTATCAGCGCAAAGAAAAAAAAGAGACACACGGCTCTCGGGAGGGCTCGAACCTCCAACCTTTTGATTAACAGCCGAACGCGCTAGCCAATTGCGTCACGGAAGTAGTCGTGCTCCACTCTCACCACCATCAGAACATTTCTCCAAAGCTATCAGCGCAAAGAAAAAAAAGATACACACCGTTCTCGCGAGGGCTCGGACCTCCAACCTTTTGATTAACAGCCGAACGCGCTAGCCAATTGCGTCACTGAAGTAGTCGTGCGCCACTCTCACCACCGTCAGAACATTTCTCCAAAGCTATCAGCGCAAAGAAAAAAAAGAGACACACCGCTCTCGGGAGGGCTCGAAACTCCAACCTTTTGATTAACAGCCGAACGCGCTAGCCAATTGCGTCACAGAAGTAGTCGTGCTCCACTCTCACCACCATCAGAACATTTCTCCAAAGCTATCAGCGCAAAGAAAAAAAAGAGACACACCGCTCTCGGGAGGGCTCGAACCTCCAACCTTTTGATTAACAGCCGAACGCGCTAGCCAATTGCGTCACAGAAGTAGTCGTGCTCCACTCTCACCACCATCAGAACATTTCTCTAAAGCTATCAGCGCAAAGAAAAAAAGAGACACACTGCTCTCGCGAGGGCTCGAACCTCCAACCTTTTGATTAACAGCCGAACGCGCTAGCCAATTGCGTCACAGAAGTAGTCGTGCTCCACTCTCACCACCATCAGAACATTTCTCCAAAGCTATCAGCGCAAAGAAAAAAAAAGATACACACAGCTCTCGCGAGGGCTCGAACCTCCAACCTTTTGATTAACAGCCGAACGCGCTAGCCAATTGCGTCACAGAAGTAGTCGTGCTCCACTCTCACCACCATCAGAACATTTCTCCAAAGCTATCAGCGCAAAGAAAAAAAAGACACACCGCTCTCGGGAGGGCTCGAACCTCCAACATTTTGATTAACAGCCGAACGCGCTAGCCAATTGCGTCACAGAAGTAGTCATGCTCCACTCTCACCACCATCAGAACATTTCTCCAAAGCTATCAGCGCAAAGAAAAAAAAGAGACACACCGCTCTCGGGAGGGCTCGAACCTCCAACCTTTTGATTAACAGCCGAACGCGCTAGCCAATTGCGTCACAGAAGTAGTCGTGCTCCACTCTCACCACCATCAGAACATTTCTCCAAAGCTATCAGCGCAAAGAAAAAAAAGAGACACACCACTCTCGGGAGGGCTCGAACCTCCAACCTTTATAGTTACAGCCAAACGCGCTAGCCAATTGCGTCACAGAAGTAGTCGTGCTCTACTCTCACCACCATCAGAACATTTCTCCAAAGCTATCAGCGCAAAGAAAAAAAAGAGACACACCGCTCTCGGGAGGGCTCTAACCTCCAACCTTTTGATTAACAGCCGAACGCGCTAGCCAATTGCGTCACGGAGGTAGTCGTGCTCCACTCTCACCACCAACAGAACATTTTTCTAAAGGTATCAGCGCAAAGAAAAAACAGACATACCGCTCATGGGAGGGTTCGAACCTCCAACCTTTTCGTTAACAACCCAACGCGCTAGCGAATTGCGCAACAGAGACAGTCGTGCTCCACTCTCATCACCGTCAGAACGTTTCTCCAAGGCTATCAGCGCAAAGAAAAAAAGCGACACACTGCTCCTGGCAGGGCTCGAACCTCCAACCTTTTGCTTAACAGCCGACGCACTAGCGGATTGCGCCACGGAAACAGTCGTGCGCCACTCTCACCACAGTCAGAACATTTCTCCAAAGCTATCAGCGCAAAGAAAAAAAAGAGACACACCGCTCTCGGGAGGGCTCGAACCTCCAACCTTTTGATTAACAGCCGAACGCGCTAGCCAATTGCGTCACGGAAGTCGTCGTGCTCCACTCTCACCACCGTCAGAACATTTCTCCAAAGCTATCAGCGCAAAGAAAAAAAAGAGACACACCGCTCTCGGGAGGGCTCGAACCTCCACTCTTTTGATTAACAGCCGAACGCGCTAGCCAATTGCGTCACGGAAGTAGTCGTGTTCCACTCTCACCATCGTCAGAACATTTCTCCAAAGCTATCAGCGCAAAGAAAAAAATAGACACACCGCTCTCGGGAGGGCTCGAACCTCCAACCTTTTGATTAACAGCCGAACGCGCTAGCCAATTGCGTCACGGAAGTAGTAGTGCTCCACTCTCACCACCATCAGAACATTTCTCCAAAGCAATCAGCGCAAAGAAAAAAAAGAGACACACCGCTCTCGCGAGGGCTCGAACCTCCAACCTTTTGGTTAACAGCCGAACGCGCTAGCCAATTGCGTCACGGAGGTAGTCGTGCTCCACTCTCACCACCATTAGAACATTTTTCTAAAGGTATCAGCGCAAAGAAAAAAAGAGACACACCGCTCTCGGGAGGGCTCGAACCTCCAACCTTTTGATTAACAGCCGAACGCGCTAGCCAATTGCGTCACAGAAGTAGTCGTGCTCCACTCTCACCACCATCAGAACATTTCTACAAAGCTATCAGCGCAAAGAAAAAAAAGAGACACACCGCTCTCGGGAGGGCTCGAACCTCCAACCTTTTGATTAACAGCCGAACGCGCTAGCCAATTGCGTCACAGAAGTAGTCGTGCTCCACTCTCACCACCATCAGAACATTTCTCCAAAGCTATCAGCGCAAAGAAAAAAAGAGACACACCGCTCTCGCGAGGGCTCGAACCTCCAACCTTTTGATTAACAGCCGAACGCGCTAGCCAATTGCGTCACAGAAGTAGTCGTGCGCCACTCTCACCACCGTCAGAACATTTCTCCAAAGCTATCAACGCAAAGAAAAAAAAAGAGACACACCGCTCTCGGGAGGGCTCGAAACTACAACCTTTTGATTAACAGCCGAACGCGCTAGCCAATTGCGTCACAGAAGTAGTCGTGCGCCACTCTCACCACCGTCAGAACATTTCTCCAAAGCTATCAGCGCAAAGAAAAAAAAGAGACACACCGCTCTCGGGAGGGCTCGAAACTACAACCTTTTGATTAACAGCCGAACGCGCTAGCCAATTGCGTCACAGAAGTAGTCGTGCTCCACTCTCACCACCATCAGAACATTTCTCCAAAGCTATCAGCGCAAAGAAAAAAAAGATACACACCGCTCTCGCGAGGGCTCGAACCTCCAACCTTTTGATTAACAGCCGAACGCGCTAGCCAATTGCGTCAAGGAAGTAGTCGTGCTCCACTCTCACCACCATCAGAACATTTCTCTAAAGCTATCAGCGCAAAGAAAAAAAAAGAGACACACTGCTCTCGCGAGGGCTTGAACCTCCAACCTTTTGATTAACAGTCGAACGCGCTAGCCAATTGCGTCACAGAAGTAGTCGTGCTCCACTCTCACCACCATATGAACATTTCTCCAAAGCTATCAGCGCAAAGAAAAAAAAGAGACACACGGCTCTCGGGAGGGCTCGAACCTCCAACCTTTTGATTAACAGCCGAACGCGCTAGCCAATTGCGTCACGGAAGTAGTCGTGCTCCACTCTCACCACCATCAGAACATTTCTCCAAAGCTATCAGCGCAAAGAAAAAAAAGATACACACCGTTCTCGCGAGGGCTCGGACCTCCAACCTTTTGATTAACAGCCGAACGCGCTAGCCAATTGCGTCACTGAAGTAGTCGTGCGCCACTCTCACCACCGTCAGAACATTTCTCCAAAGCTATCAGCGCAAAGAAAAAAAAGAGACACACCGCTCTCGGGAGGGCTCGAAACTCCAACCTTTTGATTAACAGCCGAACGCGCTAGCCAATTGCGTCACAGAAGTAGTCGTGCTCCACTCTCACCACCATCAGAACATTTCTCCAAAGCTATCAGCGCAAAGAAAAAAAAGAGACACACCGCTCTCGGGAGGGCTCGAACCTCCAACCTTTTGATTAACAGCCGAACGCGCTAGCCAATTGCGTCACAGAAGTAGTCGTGCTCCACTCTCACCACCATCAGAACATTTCTCTAAAGCTATCAGCGCAAAGAAAAAAAGAGACACACTGCTCTCGCGAGGGCTCGAACCTCCAACCTTTTGATTAACAGCCGAACGCGCTAGCCAATTGCGTCACAGAAGTAGTCGTGCTCCACTCTCACCACCATCAGAACATTTCTCCAAAGCTATCAGCGCAAAGAAAAAAAAAGATACACACAGCTCTCGCGAGGGCTCGAACCTCCAACCTTTTGATTAACAGCCGAACGCGCTAGCCAATTGCGTCACAGAAGTAGTCGTGCTCCACTCTCACCACCATCAGAACATTTCTCCAAAGCTATCAGCGCAAAGAAAAAAAAGACACACCGCTCTCGGGAGGGCTCGAACCTCCAACATTTTGATTAACAGCCGAACGCGCTAGCCAATTGCGTCACAGAAGTAGTCATGCTCCACTCTCACCACCATCAGAACATTTCTCCAAAGCTATCAGCGCAAAGAAAAAAAAGAGACACACCGCTCTCGGGAGGGCTCGAACCTCCAACCTTTTGATTAACAGCCGAACGCGCTAGCCAATTGCGTCACAGAAGTAGTCGTGCTCCACTCTCACCACCATCAGAACATTTCTCCAAAGCTATCAGCGCAAAGAAAAAAAAGAGACACACCACTCTCGGGAGGGCTCGAACCTCCAACCTTTATAGTTACAGCCAAACGCGCTAGCCAATTGCGTCACAGAAGTAGTCGTGCTCTACTCTCACCACCATCAGAACATTTCTCCAAAGCTATCAGCGCAAAGAAAAAAAGAGACACACCGCTCTCGGGAGGGCTCTAACCTCCAACCTTTTGATTAACAGCCGAACGCGCTAGCCAATTGCGTCACGGAGGTAGTCGTGCTCCACTCTCACCACCAACAGAACATTTTTCTAAAGGTATCAGCGCAAAGAAAAAACAGACATACCGCTCATGGGAGGGTTCGAACCTCCAACCTTTTCGTTAACAACCCAACGCGCTAGCGAATTGCGCAACAGAGACAGTCGTGCTCCACTCTCATCACCGTCAGAACGTTTCTCCAAGGCTATCAGCGCAAAGAAAAAAAGCGACACACTGCTCCTGGGAGGGCTCGAACCTCCAACCTTTTGCTTAACAGCCGACGCACTAGCGGATTGCGCCACGGAAACAGTCGTGCGCCACTCTCACCACAGTCAGAACATTTCTCCAAAGCTATCAGCGCAAAGAAAAAAAAGAGACACACCGCTCTCGGGAGGGCTCGAACCTCCAACCTTTTGATTAACAGCCGAACGCGCTAGCCAATTGCGTCACGGAAGTCGTCGTGCTCCACTCTCACCACCGTCAGAACATTTCTCCAAAGCTATCAGCGCAAAGAAAAAAAAGAGACACACCGCTCTCGGGAGGGCTCGAACCTCCACTCTTTTGATTAACAGCCGAACGCGCTAGCCAATTGCGTCACGGAAGTAGTCGTGTTCCACTCTCACCATCGTCAGAACATTTCTCCAAAGCTATCAGCGCAAAGAAAAAAATAGACACACCGCTCTCGGGAGGGCTCGAACCTCCAACCTTTTGATTAACAGCCGAACGCGCTAGCCAATTGCGTCACGGAAGTAGTAGTGCTCCACTCTCACCACCATCAGAACATTTCTCCAAAGCAATCAGCGCAAAGAAAAAAAAGAGACACACCGCTCTCGCGAGGGCTCGAACCTCCAACCTTTTGGTTAACAGCCGAACGCGCTAGCCAATTGCGTCACGGAGGTAGTCGTGCTCCACTCTCACCACCATTAGAACATTTTTCTAAAGGTATCAGCGCAAAGAAAAAAAGAGACACACCGCTCTCGGGAGGGCTCGAACCTCCAACCTTTTGATTAACAGCCGAACGCGCTAGCCAATTGCGTCACAGAAGTAGTCGTGCTCCACTCTCACCACCATCAGAACATTTCTACAAAGCTATCAGCGCAAAGAAAAAAAAGAGACACACCGCTCTCGGGAGGGCTCGAACCTCCAACCTTTTGATTAACAGCCGAACGCGCTAGCCAATTGCGTCACAGAAGTAGTCGTGCTCCACTCTCACCACCATCAGAACATTTCTCCAAAGCTATCAGCGCAAAGAAAAAAAGAGACACACCGCTCTCGCGAGGGCTCGAACCTCCAACCTTTTGATTAACAGCCGAACGCGCTAGCCAATTGCGTCACAGAAGTAGTCGTGCGCCACTCTCACCACCGTCAGAACATTTCTCCAAAGCTATCAACGCAAAGAAAAAAAAAGAGACACACCGCTCTCGGGAGGGCTCGAAACTACAACCTTTTGATTAACAGCCGAACGCGCTAGCCAATTGCGTCACAGAAGTAGTCGTGCGCCACTCTCACCACCGTCAGAACATTTCTCCAAAGCTATCAGCGCAAAGAAAAAAAAGAGACACACCGCTCTCGGGAGGGCTCGAAACTACAACCTTTTGATTAACAGCCGAACGCGCTAGCCAATTGCGTCACAGAAGTAGTCGTGCTCCACTCTCACCACCATCAGAACATTTCTCCAAAGCTATCAGCGCAAAGAAAAAAAAAGACACACCGCTCTCGGGAGGGCTCGAACCTCCAACCTTTTGATTAACAGCCGAACACGCTAGCCAATTGCGTCACAGAAGTAGTCGTGCTCCACTCTCACCACCATCAGAACATTTCTCCAAAGCTATCAGCGCAAAAAAAAGAGACACACCGCTCTCGCGAGGGCTCGAACCTCCAACCTTTTGATTAACAGCCGAACGCGCTAGCCAATTGCGTCACGGAAGTAGTCGTGCTCCACTCTCACCACCATCAGAACATTTCTCCAAAGCTATCAGCGCAAAGAAAAAAAAAGATACACACAGCTCTCGCGAGGGCTCGAACCTCCAAACTTTGGATTAACAGCCGAACGCGCTAGCCAATTGCGTCACAGAAGTAGTCGTGCTCCACTCTCACCACCATCAGAACATTTCTCCAAAGCTATCAGCGCAAAGAAAAAAAAGACACACCGCTCTCGGGAGGGCTCGAACCTCCAACATTTTGATTAACAGCCGAACGCGCTAGCCAATTGCGTCACAGAAGTAGTCATGCTCCACTCTCACCACCATCAGAACATTTCTCCAAAGCTATCAGCGCAAAGAAAAAAAAGAGAGACACCGCTCTCGGGAGGGCTCGAACCTCCAACCTTTTGATTAACAGCCGAACGCGCTAGCCAATTGCGTCACAGAAGTAGTCGTGCTCCACTCTCACCACCATCAGAACATTTCTCCAAAGCTATCAGCGCAAAGAAAAAAAAAGAGACACACCGCTCTCGGGAGGGCTCGAACCTCCAACCTTTTGCTTAACAGCCGACGCACTAGCGGATTGCGCCACGGAAACGGTCGTGCGCAATTCTCACCACCGTCAGAACATTTCTCCAAAGCTATCAGCGCAAAGTAAAGAAAAGATACACACCGCTCTCGCGAGGGCTCGAACCTCCAACCTTTTGATTAACAGCCGAACGCGCTAGCCAATTGCGTCACAGAAGTAATCGTGCTCCACTCTCACCACCATCAGAACATTTCTCCAAAGCTATCAGCGCAAAGAAAAAAAAGACACACCGCTCTCGGGAGGGCTCGAACCTCCAACCTTTTGATTAACAGCCGAACGCGCTAGCCAATTGCGTCACAGAAGTAGTCGTGCTCCACTCTCACCACCATCAGAACATTTCTCCAATGCTATCAGCGCAAAGAAAAAAAAGAGACACCGCTCTCGGGAGGGCTCGAACCTCCAACCTTTTGATTAACAGCCGAACGCGCTAGCCAATTGCGTCACAGAAGTAGTCGTGCTCCACTCTCACCACCATCAGAACATTTCTCCAAAGCTATCAGCGCAAAGAAAAAAAAGAGACACACCGCTCTCGCGAGGGCTCGAACCTCCAACCTTTTGATTAACAGCCGAACGCGCTAGCCAATTGCGTCACAGAAGTAGTCGTGCTCCACTCTCACCACCATCAGAACATTTCTCCGAAGCTATTAGCGCAAAGAAAAAAAAGACACACCGCTCTCGGGAGGGCTCGAACCTCCAACCTTTTGATTAACAGCCGAACGCGCTAGCCAATTGCGTCACAGAAGTAGTCGTGCTCCACTCTCACCACCATCAGAACATTTCTCCAAAGCTATCAGCGCAAAGAAAAAAAAGAGACACACCGCTCTCGGGAGGGCTCGAACCTCCACTCTTTTGATTAACAGCCGAACGCGCTAGCCAATTGCGTCACGGAAGTAGTCGTGTTCCACTCTCACCATCGTCAGAACATTTCTCCAAAGCTATCAGCGCAAAGAAAAAAAATAGACACACCGCTCTCGGGAGGGCTCGAACCTCCAACCTTTTGATTAACAGCCGAACGCGCTAGCCAATTGTGTCACAGAAGTAGTCGTGCGCCACTCTCACCACCGTCAGAACATTTCTCCAAAGCTATAGCGCAAAGAAAGAAAAAGAGACACACCGCTCTAGGGAGGGCTCGAAACTCCAACCTTTTGATTAAACGCCGAACGCGCTAGCCAATTGCGTCACAGAAATAGTCGTGCTCCACTCTCACCACCATCAGAACATTTCTCCAAAGCTATCAGCACAAAGAAGAAAAAGAGACACACCGCTCTCGCGAGGGCTCGAACCTCCAAACTTTTGATTAACAGCCGAACGCGCTAGCCAATTGCGTCACTGAAGTAGTCGTGCTCCACTCTCACCACCGTCAGAACATTTCTCTAAAGCTATCAGCGCAAAGAAAAAAAAGAGACACACCGCTCTCGCGAGGGCTCGAACCTCCAACCTTTTGATTAACAGCCGAACGCGCTAGCCAATTGCGTCACAGAAGTAGTCGTGCTCCACTCTCACCACCATCAGAACATTTCTCCAAAGCTATCAGCGCAAAGAAAAAAAAGAGACACACCGCTCTCGGGAGGGCTCGAACCTCCAACCTTTTGATTAACAGCCGAACGCGCTAGCCAATTGCGTCACAGAAGTAGTCGTGCTCCACTCTCACCACCATCAGAACATTTCTCCAAAGCTATCAGCGCAAAGAAAAAAAAGAGACACACCGCTCTCGCGAGGGCTCGAACCTCCAACCTTTTGATTAACAGCCGAACGCGCTAGCCAATTGCGTCACGGAAGTAGTCGTGCTCCACTCTCACCACCATCAGAACATTTCTCCAAAGCTATCAGCGCAAAGAAAAAAAAGATACACACCGCTCTCGCGAGGGCTCGGACCTCCAACCTTTTGATTAACAGCCGAACGCGCTAGCCAATTGCGTCACTGAAGTAGTCGTGCGCCACTCTCACCACCGTCAGAACATTTCTCCAAAGCTATCAGCGCAAAGAAAAAAAAGAGACACACCGCTCTCGGGAGGGCTCGAAACTCCAACCTTTGTATTAACAGCCAAACGCGCTAGCCAATTGCGTCACAGAAGTAGTCGTGCTCCACTCTCACCACCATCAGAACATTTCTCTAAAGCTATCAGCGCAAAGAAAAAAAGAGACACACTGCTCTCGCGAGGGCTCGAACCTCCAACCTTTTGATTAACAGCCGAACGCGCTAGCCAATTGCGTCACAGAAGTAGTCGTGCTCCACTCTCACCACCATCAGAACATTTCTCCAAAGCTATCAGCGCAAAGAAAAAAAAGACACACCGCTCTCGGGAGGGCTCGAACCTCCAACATTTTGATTAACAGCCGAACGCGCTAGCCAATTGCGTCACAGAAGTAGTCGTGCTCCACTCTCACCACCATCAGAACATTTCTCCAAAGCTATCAGCGCAAAGAAAAAAAAGAGACACACCGCTCTCGCGAGGGCTCGAACCTCCAACCTTTTGATTACCAGCCGAACGCGCTAGCCAATTGCGTCACGGAAGTAGTCGTGCTCCACTCTCACCACCATCAGAACATTTCTCCAAAGCTATCAGCGCAAAGAAAAAAAAGATACACACCGTTCTCGCGAGGGCTCGGACCTCCAACCTTTTGATTAACAGCCGAACGCGCTAGCCAATTGCGTCACTGAAGTAGTCGTGCGCCACTCTCACCACCGTCAGAACATTTCTCCAAAGCTATCAGCGCAAAGAAAAAAAAGAGACACACCGCTCTCGGGAGGGCTCGAAACTCCAACCTTTTGATTAACAGCCGAACGCGCTAGCCAATTGCGTCACAGAAGTAGTCGTGCTCCACTCTCACCACCATCAGAACATTTCTCCAAAGCTATCAGCGCAAAGAAAAAAAAGAGACACACCGCTCTCGGGAGGGCTCGAACCTCCAACCTTTTGATTAACAGCCGAACGCGCTAGCCAATTGCGTCACCGAAGTAGTCGTGCTCCACTCTCACCACCATCAGAACATTTCTCCAAAGCTATCAGCGCAAAGAAAAAAAGAGACACACCGCTCTCGCGAGGGCTCGAACCTCCAACCTTTTGATTAACAGCCGAACGCGCTAGCCAATTGCGTCACAGAAGTAGTCGTGCGCCACTCTCACCACCGTCAGAACATTTCTCCAAAGCTATCAGCGCAAAGAAAAAAAAAGAGACACACCGCTCTCGGGAGGGCTCGAAACTCCAACCTTTTGATTAACAGCCGAACGCGCTAGCCAATTGCGTCACAGAAGTAGTCGTGCTCCACTCTCACCACCATCAGAACATTTCTCCAAAGCTATCAGCGCAAAGAAAAAAAAGAGACACACCGCTCTCGCGAGGGCTTGAACCTCCAACCTTTTGATTAACAGCCGAACGCGCTAGCCAATTGCGTCACGGAAGTAGTCGTGCTCCACTCTCACCACCGTCAGAACATTTCTCTAAAGCTATCAGCGCGAAGAAAAAAAGAGACACACCGCTCTCGCGAGGGCTCGAACCTCCAACCTTTTGATTAACAGCCGAACGCGCTAGCCAATTGCGTCACAGAAGTAGTCGTGCTCCACTCTCACCACCATATGAACATTTCTCCCAAGCTATCAGCGCAAAGAAAAAAAAAGACACACCGCTCTCGGGAGGGCTCGAACCTCCAACCTTTTGATTAACAGCCGAACACGCTAGCCAATTGCGTCACAGAAGTAGTCGTGCTCCACTCTCACCACCATCAGAACATTTCTCCAAAGCTATCAGCGCAAAAAAAAGAGACACACCGCTCTCGCGAGGGCTCGAACCTCCAACCTTTTGATTAACAGCCGAACGCGCTAGCCAATTGCGTCACGGAAGTAGTCGTGCTCCACTCTCACCACCATCAGAACATTTCTCCAAAGCTATCAGCGCAAAGAAAAAAAAAGATACACACCGCTCTCGCGAGGGCTCGAACCTCCAACCTTTTGATTAACAGCCGAACGCGCTAGCCAATTGCGTCACGGAAGTAGTCGTGCTCCACTCTCACCACCATCAGAACATTTCTCCAAAGCTATCAGCGCAAAGAAAAAAAGAGACACACCGCTCTCGCGAGGGCTCGAACCTCCAACCTTTTGATTAACAGCCGAACGCGCTAGCCAATTGCGTCACAGAAGTAGTCGTGCGCCACTCTCACCACCGTCAGAACATTTCTCCAAAGCTATCAGCGCAAAGAAAAAAAAAGAGACACACCGCTCTCGGGAGGGCTCGAAACTACAACCTTTTGATTAACAGCCGAACGCGCTAGCCAATTGCGTCACAGAAGTAGTCGTGCGCCACTCTCACCACCGTCAGAACATTTCTCCAAAGCTATCAGCGCAAAGAAAAAAAAGAGACACACCGCTCTCGGGAGGGCTCGAAACTACAACCTTTTGATTAACAGCCGAACGCGCTAGCCAATTGCGTCACAGAAGTAGTCGTGCTCCACTCTCACCACCATCAGAACATTTCTCCAAAGCTATCAGCGCAAAAAAAAGAGACACACCGCTCTCGCGAGGGCTCGAACCTCCAACCTTTTGATTAACAGCCGAACGCGCTAGCCAATTGCGTCACGGAAGTAGTCGTGCTCCACTCTCACCACCATCAGAACATTTCTCCAAAGCTATCAGCGCAAAGAAAAAAAAAGATACACACAGCTCTCGCGAGGGCTCGAACCTCCAACCTTTTGATTAACAGCCGAACGCGCTAGCCAATTGCGTCACAGAAGTAGTCGTGCTCCACTCTCACCACCATCAGAACATTTCTCCAAAGCTATCAGCGCAAAGAAAAAAAAGACACACCGCTCTCGGGAGGGCTCGAACCTCCAACAATTTGATTAACAGCCGAACGCGCTAGCCAATTGCGTCACAGAAGTAGTCATGCTCCACTCTCACCACCATCAGAACATTTCTCCAAAGCTATCAGCGCAAAGAAAAAAAAGAGACACACCGCTCTCGGGAGGGCTCGAACCTCCAACCTTTTGATTAACGGCCGAACGCGCTAGCCAATTGCGTCACAGAAGTAGTCGTGCTCCACTCTCACCACCATCAGAACATTTCTCCAAAGCTATCAGCGCAAAGAAAAAAAAGAGACACACCGCTCTCGGGAGGGCTCGAACCTCCAACCTTTTGCTTAACAGCCGACGCACTAGCGGATTGCGCCACGGAAACGGTCGTGCGCAATTCTCACCACCGTCAGAACATTTCTCCAAAGCTATCAGCGCAAAGTAAAAAAAAGATACACACCGCTCTCGCGAGGGCTCGAACCTCCAACCTTTTGATTAACAGCCGAACGCGCTAGCCAATTGCGTCACAGAAGTAATCGTGCTCCACTCTCACCACCATCAGAACATTTCTCCAAAGCTATCAGCGCAAAGAAAAAAAAGACACACCGCTCTCGGGAGGGCTCGAACCTCCAACCTTTTGATTAACAGCCGAACGCGCTAGCCAATTGCGTCACAGAAGTAGTCGTGCTCCACTCTCACCACCATCAGAACATTTCTCCAAAGCTATCAGCGCAAAGAAAAAAAAGAGACACCGCTCTCGGGAGGGCTCGAACCTCCAACCTTTTGATTAACAGCCGAACGCGCTAGCCAATTGCGTCACAGAAGTAGTCGTGCTCCACTCTCACCACCATCAGAACATTTCTCCAAAGCTATCAGCGCAAAGAAAAAAAAGAGACACACCGCTCTCGCGAGGGCTCGAACCTCCAACCTTTTGATTAACAGCCGAACGCGCTAGCCAATTGCGTCACAGAAGTAGTCGTGCTCCACTCTCACCACCATCAGAACATTTCTCCAAAGCTATTAGCGCAAAGAAAAAAAAGACACACCGCTCTCGGGAGGGCTCGAACCTCCAACCTTTTGATTAACAGCCGAACGCGCTAGCCAATTGCGTCACAGAAGTAGTCGTGCTCCACTCTCACCACCATCAGAACATTTCTCCAAAGCTATCAGCGCAAAGAAAAAAAAGAGACACACCGCTCTCGGGAGGGCTCGAACCTCCACTCTTTTGATTAACAGCCGAACGCGCTAGCCAATTGCGTCACGGAAGTAGTCGTGTTCCACTCTCACCATCGTCAGAACATTTCTCCAAAGCTATCAGCGCAAAGAAAAAAAATAGACACACCGCTCTCGGGAGGGCTCGAACCTCCAACCTTTTGATTAACAGCCGAACGCGCTAGCCAATTGTGTCACAGAAGTAGTCGTGCGCCACTCTCACCACCGTCAGAACATTTCTCCAAAGCTATCAGCGCAAAGAAAAAAAAAGAGACACACCGCTCTAGGGAGGGCTCGAAACTCCAACCTTTTGATTAAATGCCGAACGCGCTAGCCAATTGCGTCACAGAAATAGTCGTGCTCCACTCTCACCACCATCAGAACATTTCTCCAAAGCTATCAGCACAAAGAAAAAAAAGAGACACACCGCTCTCGCGAGGGCTCGAACCTCCAAACTTTTGATTAACAGCCGAACGCGCTAGCCAATTGCGTCACTGAAGTAGTCGTGCTCCACTCTCACCACCGTCAGAACATTTCTCTAAAGCTATCAGCGCAAAGAAAAAAAAGAGACACACCGCTCTCGCGAGGGCTCGAACCTCCAACCTTTTGATTAACAGCCGAACGCGCTAGCCAATTGCGTCACAGAAGTAGTCGTGCTCCACTCTCACCACCATCAGAACATTTCTCCAAAGCTATCAGCGCAAAGAAAAAAAAGAGACACACCGCTCTCGGGAGGGCTCGAACCTCCAACCTTTTGATTAACAGCCGAACGCGCTAGCCAATTGCGTCACAGAAGTAGTCGTGCTCCACTCTCACCACCATCAGAACATTTCTCCAAAGCTATCAGCGCAAAGAAAAAAAAGAGACACACCGCTCTCGCGAGGGCTCGAACCTCCAACCTTTTGATTAACAGCCGAACGCGCTAGCCAATTGCGTCACGGAAGTAGTCGTGCTCCACTCTCACCACCATCAGAACATTTCTCCAAAGCTATCAGCGCAAAGAAAAAAAAGATACACACCGCTCTCGCGAGGGCTCGGACCTCCAACCTTTTGATTAACAGACGAACGCGCTAGCCAATTGCGTCACTGAAGTAGTCGTGCGCCACTCTCACCACCGTCAGAACATTTCTCCAAAGCTATCAGCGCAAAGAAAAAAAAGAGACACACCGCTCTCGGGAGGGCTCGAAACTCCAACCTTTTGATTAACAGCCGAACGCGCTAGCCAATTGCGTCACAGAAGTAGTCGTGCTCCACTCTCACCACCATCAGAACATTTCTCTAAAGCTATCAGCGCAAAGAAAAAAAGAGACACACTGCTCTCGCGAGGGCTCGAACCTCCAACCTTTTGATTAACAGCCGAACGCGCTAGCCAATTGCGTCACAGAAGTAGTCGTGCTCCACTCTCACCACCATCAGAACATTTCTCCAAAGCTATCAGCGCAAAGAAAAAAAAGACACACCGCTCTCGGGAGGGCTCGAACCTCCAACATTTTGATTAACAGCCGAACGCGCTAGCCAATTGCGTCACAGAAGTAGTCGTGCTCCACTCTCACCACCATCAGAACATTTCTCCAAAGCTATCAGCGCAAAGAAAAAAAAGAGACACACCGCTCTCGCGAGGGCTCGAACCTCCAACCTTTTGATTAACAGCCGAACGCGCTAGCCAATTGCGTCACGGAAGTAGTCGTGCTCCACTCTCACCACCATCAGAACATTTCTCCAAAGCTATCAGCGCAAAGAAAAAAAAGATACACACCGTTCTCGCGAGGGCTCGGACCTCCAACCTTTTGATTAACAGCCGAACGCGCTAGCCAATTGCGTCACTGAAGTAGTCGTGCGCCACTCTCACCACCGTCAGAACATTTCTCCAAAGCTATCAGCGCAAAGAAAAAAAAGAGACACACCGCTCTCGGGAGGGCTCGAAACTCCAACCTTTTGATTAACAGCCGAACGCGCTAGCCAATTGCGTCACAGAAGTAGTCGTGCTCCACTCTCACCACCATCAGAACATTTCTCCAAAGCTATCAGCGCAAAGAAAAAAAAGAGACACACCGCTCTCGGGAGGGCTCGAACCTCCAACCTTTTGATTAACAGCCGAACGCGCTAGCCAATTGCGTCACCGAAGTAGTCGTGCTCCACTCTCACCACCATCAGAACATTTCTCCAAAGCTATCAGCGCAAAGAAAAAAAGAGACACACCGCTCTCGCGAGGGCTCGAACCTCCAAACTTTTGATTAACAGCCGAACGCGCTAGCCAATTGCGTCACAGAAGTAGTCGTGCGCCACTCTCACCACCGTCAGAACATTTCTCCAAAGCTATCAGCGCAAAGAAAAAAAAAGAGACACACCGCTCTCGGGAGGGCTCGAAACTCCAACCTTTTGATTAACAGCCGAACGCGCTAGCCAATTGCGTCACAGAAGTAGTCGTGCTCCACTCTCACCACCATCAGAACATTTCACCAAAGCTATCAGCGCAAAGAAAAAAAAGAGACACACCGCTCTCGCGAGGGCTTGAACCTCCAACCTTTTGATTAACAGCCGAACGCGCTAGCCAATTGCGTCACGGAAGTAGTCGTGCTCCACTCTCACCACCGTCAGAACATTTCTCTAAAGCTATCAGCGCGAAGAAAAAAAGAGACACACCGCTCTCGCGAGGGCTCGAACCTCCAACCTTTTGATTAACAGCCGAACGCGCTAGCCAATTGCGTCACAGAAGTAGTCGTGCTCCACTCTCACCACCATATGAACATTTCTCCCAAGCTATCAGCGCAAAGAAAAAAAAAGACACACCGCTCTCGGGAGGGCTCGAACCTCCAACCTTTTGATTAACAGCCGAACACGCTAGCCAATTGCGTCACAGAAGTAGTCGTGCTCCACTCTCACCACCATCAGAACATTTCTCCAAAGCTATCAGCGCAAAAAAAAGAGACACACCGCTCTCGCGAGGGCTCGAACCTCCAACCTTTTGATTAACAGCCGAACGCGCTAGCCAATTGCGTCACGGAAGTAGTCGTGCTCCACTCTCACCACCATCAGAACATTTCTCCAAAGCTATCAGCGCAAAGAAAAAAAAAGATACACACCGCTCTCGCGAGGGCTCGAACCTCCAACCTTTTGATTAACAGCCGAACGCGCTAGCCAATTGCGTCACAGAAGTAGTCGTGCTCCACTCTCACCACCATCAGAACATTTCTCCAAAGCTATCAGCGCAAAAAAAAGAGACACACCGCTCTCGCGAGGGCTCGAACCTCCAACCTTTTGATTAACAGCCGAACGCGCTAGCCAATTGCGTCACGGAAGTAGTCGTGCTCCACTCTCACCACCATCAGAACATTTCTCCAAAGCTATCAGCGCAAAGAAAAAAAAAGATACACACAGCTCTCGCGAGGGCTCGAACCTCCAACATTTTGATTAACAGCCGAACGCGCTAGCCAATTGCGTCACAGAAGTAGTCATGCTCCACTCTCACCACCATCAGAACATTTCTCCAAAGCTATCAGCGCAAAGAAAAAAAAGAGAGACACCGCTCTCGGGAGGGCTCGAACCTCCAACCTTTTGATTAACAGCCGAACGCGCTAGCCAATTGCGTCACAGAAGTAGTCGTGCTCCACTCTCACCACCATCAGAACATTTCTCCAAAGCTATCAGCGCAAAGAAAAAAAAGAGACACACCGCTCTCGGGAGGGCTCGAACCTCCAACCTTTTGCTTAACAGCCGACGCACTAGCGGATTGCGCCACGGAAACGGTCGTGCGCAATTCTCACCACCGTCAGAACATTTCTCCAAAGCTATCAGCGCAAAGTAAAAAAAAGATACACACCGCTCTCGCGAGGGCTCGAACCTCCAACCTTTTGATTAACAGCCGAACGCGCTAGCCAATTGCGTCACAGAAGTAATCGTGCTCCACTCTCACCACCATCAGAACATTTCTCCAAAGCTATCAGCGCAAAGAAAAAAAGACACACCGCTCTCGGGAGGGCTCGAACCTCCAACCTTTTGATTAACAGCCGAACGCGCTAGCCAATTGCGTCACAGAAGTAGTCGTGCTCCACTCTCACCACCATCAGAACATTTCTCCAAAGCTATCAGCGCAAAAAAAAGAGACACACCGCTCTCGCGAGGGCTCGAACCTCCAACCTTTTGATTAACAGCCGAACGCGCTAGCCAATTGCGTCACGGAAGTAGTCGTGCTCCACTCTCACCACCATCAGAACATTTCTCCAAAGCTATCAGCGCAAAGAAAAAAAAGAGAGACACCGCTCTCGGGAGGGCTCGAACCTCCAACCTTTTGATTAACAGCCGAACGCGCTAGCCAATTGCGTCACAGAAGTAGTCGTGCTCCACTCTCACCACCATCAGAACATTTCTCCAAAGCTATCAGCGCAAAGAAAAAAAAGAGACACACCGCTCTCGGGAGGGCTCGAACCTCCAACCTTTTGCTTAACAGCCGACGCACTAGCGGATTGCGCCACGGAAACGGTCGTGCGCAATTCTCACCACCGTCAGAACATTTCTCCAAAGCTATCAGCGCAAAGTAAAAAAAAGATACACACCGCTCTCGCGAGGGCTCGAACCTCCAACCTTTTGATTAACAGCCGAACGCGCTAGCCAATTGCGTCACAGAAGTAATCGTGCTCCACTCTCACCACCATCAGAACATTTCTCCAAAGCTATCAGCGCAAAGAAAAAAAAGACACACCGCTCTCGGGAGGGCTCGAACCTCCAACCTTTTGATTAACAGCCGAACGCGCTAGCCAATTGCGTCACAGAAGTAGTCGTGCTCCACTCTCACCACCATCAGAACATTTCTCCAAAGCTATCAGCGCAAAGAAAAAAAAGAGACACCGCTCTCGGGAGGGCTCGAACCTCCAACCTTTTGATTAACAGCCGAACGCGCTAGCCAATTGCGTCACAGAAGTAGTCGTGCTCCACTCTCACCACCATCAGAACATTTCTCCAAAGCTATCAGCGCAAAGAAAAAAAAGAGACACACCGCTCTCGCGAGGGCTCGAACCTCCAACCTTTTGATTAACAGCCGAACGCGCTAGCCAATTGCGTCACAGAAGTAGTCGTGCTCCACTCTCACCACCATCAGAACATTTCTCCAAAGCTATTAGCGCAAAGAAAAAAAAGACACACCGCTCTCGGGAGGGCTCGAACCTCCAACCTTTTGATTAACAGCCGAACGCGCTAGCCAATTGCGTCACAGAAGTAGTCGTGCTCCACTCTCACCACCATCAGAACATTTCTCCAAAGCTATCAGCGCAAAGAAAAAAAAGAGACACACCGCTCTCGGGAGGGCTCGAACCTCCACTCTTTTGATTAACAGCCGAACGCGCTAGCCAATTGCGTCACGGAAGTAGTCGTGTTCCACTCTCACCATCGTCAGAACATTTCTCCAAAGCTATCAGCGCAAAGAAAAAAAATAGACACACCGCTCTCGGGAGGGCTCGAACCTCCAACCTTTTGATTAACAGCCGAACGCGCTAGCCAATTGTGTCACAGAAGTAGTCGTGCGCCACTCTCACCACCGTCAGAACATTTCTCCAAAGCTATAGCGCAAAGAAAAAAAAAGAGACACACCGCTCTAGGGAGGGCTCGAAACTCCAACCTTTTGATTAAACGCCGAACGCGCTAGCCAATTGCGTCACAGAAATAGTCGTGCTCCACTCTCACCACCATCAGAACATTTCTCCAAAGCTATCAGCACAAAGAAAAAAAAGAGACACACCGCTCTCGCGAGGGCTCGAACCTCCAAACTTTTGATTAACAGCCGAACGCGCTAGCCAATTGCGTCACTGAAGTAGTCGTGCTCCACTCTCACCACCATCAGAACATTTCTCTAAAGCTATCAGCGCAAAGAAAAAAAAGAGACACACCGCTCTCGCGAGGGCTCGAACCTCCAACCTTTTGATTAACAGCCGAACGCGCTAGCCAATTGCGTCACAGAAGTAGTCGTGCTCCACTCTCACCACCATCAGAACATTTCTCCAAAGCTATCAGCGCAAAGAAAAAAAAGAGACACACCGCTCTCGGGAGGGCTCGAACCTCCAACCTTTTGATTAACAGCCGAACGCGCTAGCCAATTGCGTCACAGAAGTAGTCGTGCTCCACTCTCACCACCATCAGAACATTTCTCCAAAGCTATCAGCGCAAAGAAAAAAAAGAGACACACCGCTCTCGCGAGGGCTCGAACCTCCAACCTTTTGATTAACAGCCGAACGCGCTAGCCAATTGCGTCACGGAAGTAGTCGTGCTCCACTCTCACCACCATCAGAACATTTCTCCAAAGCTATCAGCGCAAAGAAAAAAAAGATACACACCGCTCTCGCGAGGGCTCGGACCTCCAACCTTTTGATTAACAGCCGAACGCGCTAGCCAATTGCGTCACTGAAGTAGTCGTGCGCCACTCTCACCACCGTCAGAACATTTCTCCAAAGCTATCAGCGCAAAGAAAAAAAAGAGACACACCGCTCTCGGGAGGGCTCGAAACTCCAACCTTTGTATTAACAGCCGAACGCGCTAGCCAATTGCGTCACAGAAGTAGTCGTGCTCCACTCTCACCACCATCAGAACATTTCTCTAAAGCTATCAGCGCAAAGAAAAAAAGAGACACACTGCTCTCGCGAGGGCTCGAACCTCGAACCTTTTGATTAACAGCCGAACGCGCTAGCCAATTGCGTCACAGAAGTAGTCGTGCTCCACTCTCACCACCATCAGAACATTTCTCAAAAGCTATCAGCGCAAAGAAAAAAAAGACACACCGCTCTCGGGAGGGCTCGAACCTCCAACATTTTGATTAACAGCCGAACGCGCTAGCCAATTGCGTCACAGAAGTAGTCGTGCTCCACTCTCACCACCATCAGAACATTTCTCCAAAGCTATCAGCGCAAAGAAAAAAAAGAGACACACCGCTCTCGCGAGGGCTCGAACCTCCAACCTTTTGATTAACAGCCGAACGCGCTAGCCAATTGCGTCACGGAAGTAGTCGTGCTCCACTCTCACCAACATCAGAACATTTCTCCAAAGCTATCAGCGCAAAGAAAAAAAAGATACACACCGTTCTCGCGAGGGCTCGGACCTCCAACCTTTTGATTAACAGCCGAACGCGCTAGCCAATTGCGTCACTGAAGTAGTCGTGCGCCACTCTCACCACCGTCAGAACATTTCTCCAAAGCTATCAGCGCAAAGAAAAAAAAGAGACACACCGCTCTCGGGAGGGCTCGAAACTCCAACCTTTTGATTAACAGCCGAACGCGCTAGCCAATTGCGTCACAGAAGTAGTCGTGCTCCACTCTCACCACCATCAGAACATTTCTCCAAAGCTATCAGCGCAAAGAAAAAAAAAGAGACACACCGCTCTCGGGAGGGCTCGAACCTCCAACCTTTTGATTAACAGCCGAACGCGCTAGCCAATTGCGTCACCGAAGTAGTCGTGCTCCACTCTCACCACCATCAGAACATTTCTCCAAAGCTATCAGCGCAAAGAAAAAAAGAGACACACCGCTCTCGCGAGGGCTCGAACCTCCAACCTTTTGATTAACAGCCGAACGCGCTAGCCAATTGCGTCACAGAAGTAGTCGTGCGCCACTCTCACCACCGTCAGAACATTTCTCCAAAGCTATCAGCGCAAAGAAAAAAAAAGAGACACACCGCTCTCGGGAGGGCTCGAAACTCCAACCTTTTGATTAACAGCCGAACGCGCTAGCCAATTGCGTCACAGAAGTAGTCGTGCTCCACTCTCACCACCATCAGAACATTTCTCCAAAGCTATCAGCGCAAAGAAAAAAAAGAGACACACCGCTCTCGCGAGGGCTTGAACCTCCAACCTTTTGATTAACAGCCGAACGCGCTAGCCAATTGCGTCACGGAAGTAGTCGTGCTCCACTCTCACCACCGTCAGAACATTTCTCTAAAGCTATCAGCGCGAAGAAAAAAAGAGACACACCGCTCTCGCGAGGGCTCGAACCTCCAACCTTTTGATTAACAGCCGAACGCGCTAGCCAATTGCGTCACAGAAGTAGTCGTGCTCCACTCTCACCACCATATGAACATTTCTCCCAAGCTATCAGCGCAAAGAAAAAAAAGACACACCGCTCTCGGGAGGGCTCGAACCTCCAACCTTTTGATTAACAGCCGAACACGCTAGCCAATTGCGTCACAGAAGTAGTCGTGCTCCACTCTCACCACCATCAGAACATTTCTCCAAAGCTATCAGCGCAAAAAAAAGAGACACACCGCTCTCGCGAGGGCTCGAACCTCCAACCTTTTGATTAACAGCCGAACGCGCTAGCCAATTGCGTCACGGAAGTAGTCGTGCTCCACTCTCACCACCATCAGAACATTTCTCCAAAGCTATCAGCGCAAAGAAAAAAAAAGATACACACCGCTCTCGCGAGGGCTCGAACCTCCAACCTTTTGATTAACAGCCGAACGCGCTAGCCAATTGCGTCACGGAAGTAGTCGTGCTCCACTCTCACCACCATCAGAACATTTCTCCAAAGCTATCAGCGCAAAGAAAAAAAGAGACACACCGCTCTCGCGAGGGCTCGAACCTCCAACCTTTTGATTAACAGCCGAACGCGCTAGCCAATTGCGTCACAGAAGTAGTCGTGCGCCACTCTCACCACCGTCAGAACATTTCTCCAAAGCTATCAGCGCAAAGAAAAAAAAAGAGACACACCGCTCTCGGGAGGGCTCGAAACTACAACCTTTTGATTAACAGCCGAACGCGCTAGCCAATTGCGTCACAGAAGTAGTCGTGCGCCACTCTCACCACCGTCAGAACATTTCTCCAAAGCTATCAGCGCAAAGAAAAAAAAAGAGACACACCGCTCTCGGGAGGGCTCGAAACTACAACCTTTTGATTAACAGCCGAACGCGCTAGCCAATTGCGTCACAGAAGTAGTCGTGCTCCACTCTCACCACCATCAGAACATTTCTCCAAAGCTATCAGCGCAAAGAAAAAAAAGACACACCGCTCTCGGGAGGGCTCGAACCTCCAACCTTTTGATTAACAGCCGAACGCGCTAGCCAATTGCGTCACAGAAGTAGTCGTGCTCCACTCTCACCACCATCAGAACATTTCTCCAAAGCTATCAGCGCAAAGAAAAAAAAGAGACACCGCTCTCGGGAGGGCTCGAACCTCCAACCTTTTGCTTAACAGCCGACGCACTAGCGGATTGCGCCACGGAAACGGTCGTGCGCAATTCTCACCACCGTCAGAACATTTCTCCAAAGCTATCAGCGCAAAGTAAAAAAAAGATACACACCGCTCTCGCGAGGGCTCGAACCTCCAACCTTTTGATTAACAGCCGAACGCGCTAGCCAATTGCGTCACAGAAGTAATCGTGCTCCACTCTCACCACCATCAGAACATTTCTCCAAAGCTATCAGCGCAAAGAAAAAAAAGACACACCGCTCTCGGGAGGGCTCGAACCTCCAACCTTTTGATTAACAGCCGAACGCGCTAGCCAATTGCGTCACAGAAGTAGTCGTGCTCCACTCTCACCACCATCAGAACATTTCTCCAAAGCTATCAGCGCAAAGAAAAAAAAGAGACACCGCTCTCGGGAGGGCTCGAACCTCCAACCTTTTGATTAACAGCCGAACGCGCTAGCCAATTGCGTCACAGAAGTAGTCGTGCTCCACTCTCACCACCATCAGAACATTTCTCCAAAGCTATCAGCGCAAAGAAAAAAAAGAGACACACCGCTCTCGCGAGGGCTCGAACCTCCAACCTTTTGATTAACAGCCGAACGCGCTAGCCAATTGCGTCACAGAAGTAGTCGTGCTCCACTCTCACCACCATCAGAACATTTCTCCAAAGCTATTAGCGCAAAGAAAAAAAAGACACACCGCTCTCGGGAGGGCTCGAACCTCCAACCTTTTGATTAACAGCCGAACGCGCTAGCCAATTGCGTCACAGAAGTAGTCGTGCTCCACTCTCACCACCATCAGAACATTTCTCCAAAGCTATCAGCGCAAAGAAAAAAAAGAGACACACCGCTCTCGGGAGGGCTCGAACCTCCACTCTTTTGATTAACAGCCGAACGCGCTAGCCAATTGCGTCACGGAAGTAGTCGTGTTCCACTCTCACCATCGTCAGAACATTTCTCCAAAGCTATCAGCGCAAAGAAAAAAAATAGACACACCGCTCTCGGGAGGGCTCGAACCTCCAACCTTTTGATTAACAGCCGAACGCGCTAGCCAATTGTGTCACAGAAGTAGTCGTGCGCCACTCTCACCACCGTCAGAACATTTCTCCAAAGCTATCAGCGCAAAGAAAAAAAAAGAGACACACCGCTCTAGGGAGGGCTCGAAACTCCAACCTTTTGATTAAATGCCGAACGCGCTAGCCAATTGCGTCACAGAAATAGTCGTGCTCCACTCTCACCACCATCAGAACATTTCTCCAAAGCTATCAGCACAAAGAAAAAAAAGAGACACACCGCTCTCGCGAGGGCTCGAACCTCCAAACTTTTGATTAACAGCCGAACGCGCTAGCCAATTGCGTCACTGAAGTAGTCGTGCTCCACTCTCACCACCGTCAGAACATTTCTCTAAAGCTATCAGCGCAAAGAAAAAAAAGAGACACACCGCTCTCGCGAGGGCTCGAACCTCCAACCTTTTGATTAACAGCCGAACGCGCTAGCCAATTGCGTCACAGAAGTAGTCGTGCTCCACTCTCACCACCATGAGAACATTTCTCCAAAGCTATCAGCGCAAAGAAAAAAAAGAGACACACCGCTCTCGGGAGGGCTCGAACCTCCAACCTTTTGATTAACAGCCGAACGCGCTAGCCAATTGCGTCACAGAAGTAGTCGTGCTCCACTCTCACCACCATCAGAACATTTCTCCAAAGCTATCAGCGCAAAGAAAAAAAAGAGACACACCGCTCTCGCGAGGGCTCGAACCTCCAACCTTTTGATTAACAGCCGAACGCGCTAGCCAATTGCGTCACGGAAGTAGTCGTGCTCCACTCTCACCACCATCAGAACATTTCTCCAAAGCTATCAGCGCAAAGAAAAAAAAGATACACACCGCTCTCGCGAGGGCTCGGACCTCCAACCTTTTGATTAACAGACGAACGCGCTAGCCAATTGCGTCACTGAAGTAGTCGTGCGCCACTCTCACCACCGTCAGAACATTTCTCCAAAGCTATCAGCGCAAAGAAAAAAAAGAGACACACCGCTCTCGGGAGGGCTCGAAACTCCAACCTTTTGATTAACAGCCGAACGCGCTAGCCAATTGCGTCACAGAAGTAGTCGTGCTCCACTCTCACCACCATCAGAACATTTCTCTAAAGCTATCAGCGCAAAGAAAAAAAGACACACACTGCTCTCGCGAGGGCTCGAACCTCCAACCTTTTGATTAACAGCCGAACGCGCTAGCCAATTGCGTCACAGAAGTAGTCGTGCTCCACTCTCACCACCATCAGAACATTTCTCCAAAGCTATCAGCGCAAAGAAAAAAAAGACACACCGCTCTCGGGAGGGCTCGAACCTCCAACATTTTGATTAACAGCCGAACGCGCTAGCCAATTGCGTCACAGAAGTAGTCGTGCTCCACTCTCACCACCATCAGAACATTTCTCCAAAGCTATCAGCGCAAAGAAAAAAAAGAGACACACCGCTCTCGCGAGGGCTCGAACCTCCAACCTTTTGATTAACAGCCGAACGCGCTAGCCAATTGCGTCACGGAAGTAGTCGTGCTCCACTCTCACCACCATCAGAACATTTCTCCAAAGCTATCAGCGCAAAGAAAAAAAAAGATACACACCGTTCTCGCGAGGGCTCGGACCTCCAACCTTTTGATTAACAGCCGAACGCGCTAGCCAATTGCGTCACTGAAGTAGTCGTGCGCCACTCTCACCACCGTCAGAACATTTCTCCAAAGCTATCAGCGCAAAGAAAAAAAAGAGACACACCGCTCTCGGGAGGGCTCGAAACTCCAACCTTTTGATTAACAGCCGAACGCGCTAGCCAATTGCGTCACAGAAGTAGTCGTGCTCCACTCTCACCACCATCAGAACATTTCTCCAAAGCTATCAGCGCAAAGAAAAAAAAGAGACACACCGCTCTCGGGAGGGCTCGAACCTCCAACCTTTTGATTAACAGCCGAACGCGCTAGCCAATTGCGTCACCGAAGTAGTCGTGCTCCACTCTCACCACCATCAGAACATTTCTCCAAAGCTATCAGCGCAAAGAAAAAAAGAGACACACCGCTCTCGCGAGGGCTCGAACCTCCAACCTTTTGATTAACAGCCGAACGCGCTAGCCAATTGCGTCACAGAAGTAGTCGTGCGCCACTCTCACCACCGTCAGAACATTTCTCCAAAGCTATCAGCGCAAAGAAAAAAAAAGAGACACACCGCTCTCGGGAGGGCTCGAAACTCCAACCTTTTGATTAACAGCCGAACGCGCTAGCCAATTGCGTCACAGAAGTAGTCGTGCTCCACTCTCACCACCATCAGAACATTTCTCCAAAGCTATCAGCGCAAAGAAAAAAAAGAGACACACCGCTCTCGCGAGGGCTTGAACCTCCAACCTTTTGATTAACAGCCGAACGCGCTAGCCAATTGCGTCACGGAAGTAGTCGTGCTCCACTCTCACCACCGTCAGAACATTTCTCTAAAGCTATCAGCGCGAAGAAAAAAAGAGACACACCGCTCTCGCGAGGGCTCGAACCTCCAACCTTTTGATTAACAGCCGAACGCGCTAGCCAATTGCGTCACAGAAGTAGTCGTGCTCCACTCTCACCACCATATGAACATTTCTCCCAAGCTATCAGCGCAAAGAAAAAAAAGACACACCGCTCTCGGGAGGGCTCGAACCTCCAACCTTTTGATTAACAGCCGAACACGCTAGCCAATTGCGTCACAGAAGTAGTCGTGCTCCACTCTCACCACCATCAGAACATTTCTCCAAAGCTATCAGCGCAAAAAAAGAGACACACCGCTCTCGCGAGGGCTCGAACCTCCAACCTTTTGATTAACAGCCGAACGCGCTAGCCAATTGCGTCACGGAAGTAGTCGTGCTCCACTCTCACCACCATCAGAACATTTCTCCAAAGCTATCAGCGCAAAGAAAAAAAAAGATACACACCGCTCTCGCGAGGGCTCGAACCTCCAACCTTTTGATTAACAGCCGAACGCGCTAGCCAATTGCGTCACGGAAGTAGTCGTGCTCCACTCTCACCACCATCAGAACATTTCTCCAAAGCTATCAGCGCAAAGAAAAAAAGAGACACACCGCTCTCGCGAGGGCTCGAACCTCCAACCTTTTGATTAACAGCCGAACGCGCTAGCCAATTGCGTCACAGAAGTAGTCGTGCGCCACTCTCACCACCGTCAGAACATTTCTCCAAAGCTATCAGCGCAAAGAAAAAAAAAGAGACACACCGCTCTCGGGAGGGCTCGAAACTACAACCTTTTGATTAACAGCCGAACGCGCTAGCCAATTGCGTCACAGAAGTAGTCGTGCGCCACTCTCACCACCGTCAGAACATTTCTCCAAAGCTATCAGCGCAAAGAAAAAAAAAGAGACACACCGCTCTCGGGAGGGCTCGAAACTACAACCTTTTGATTAACAGCCGAACGCGCTAGCCAATTGCGTCACAGAAGTAGTCGTGCTCCACTCTCACCACCATCAGAACATTTCTCCAAAGCTATCAGCGCAAAGAAAAAAAAGACACACCGCTCTCGGGAGGGCTCGAACCTCCAACCTTTTGATTAACAGCCGAACGCGCTAGCCAATTGCGTCACAGAAGTAGTCGTGCTCCACTCTCACCACCATCAGAACATTTCTCCAAAGCTATCAGCGCAAAGAAAAAAAAGAGACACCGCTCTCGGGAGGGCTCGAACCTCCAACCTTTTGCTTAACAGCCGACGCACTAGCGGATTGCGCCACGGAAACGGTCGTGCGCAATTCTCACCACCGTCAGAACATTTCTCCAAAGCTATCAGCGCAAAGTAAAAAAAAGATACACACCGCTCTCGCGAGGGCTCGAACCTCCAACCTTTTGATTAACAGCCGAACGCGCTAGCCAATTGCGTCACAGAAGTAATCGTGCTCCACTCTCACCACCATCAGAACATTTCTCCAAAGCTATCAGCGCAAAGAAAAAAAAGACACACCGCTCTCGGGAGGGCTCGAACCTCCAACCTTTTGATTAACAGCCGAACGCGCTAGCCAATTGCGTCACAGAAGTAGTCGTGCTCCACTCTCACCACCATCAGAACATTTCTCCAAAGCTATCAGCGCAAAGAAAAAAAAGAGACACCGCTCTCGGGAGGGCTCGAACCTCCAACCTTTTGATTAACAGCCGAACGCGCTAGCCAATTGCGTCACAGAAGTAGTCGTGCTCCACTCTCACCACCATCAGAACATTTCTCCAAAGCTATCAGCGCAAAGAAAAAAAAGAGACACACCGCTCTCGCGAGGGCTCGAACCTCCAACCTTTTGATTAACAGCCGAACGCGCTAGCCAATTGCGTCACAGAAGTAGTCGTGCTCCACTCTCACCACCATCAGAACATTTCTCCAAAGCTATTAGCGCAAAGAAAAAAAAGACACACCGCTCTCGGGAGGGCTCGAACCTCCAACCTTTTGATTAACAGCCGAACGCGCTAGCCAATTGCGTCACAGAAGTAGTCGTGCTCCACTCTCACCACCATCAGAACATTTCTCCAAAGCTATCAGCGCAAAGAAAAAAAAGAGACACACCGCTCTCGGGAGGGCTCGAACCTCCACTCTTTTGATTAACAGCCGAACGCGCTAGCCAATTGCGTCACGGAAGTAGTCGTGTTCCACTCTCACCATCGTCAGAACATTTCTCCAAAGCTATCAGCGCAAAGAAAAAAAATAGACACACCGCTCTCGGGAGGGCTCGAACCTCCAACCTTTTGATTAACAGCCGAACGCGCTAGCCAATTGTGTCACAGAAGTAGTCGTGCGCCACTCTCACCACCGTCAGAACATTTCTCCAAAGCTATCAGCGCAAAGAAAAAAAAAGAGACACACCGCTCTAGGGAGGGCTCGAAACTCCAACCTTTTGATTAAATGCCGAACGCGCTAGCCAATTGCGTCACAGAAATAGTCGTGCTCCACTCTCACCACCATCAGAACATTTCTCCAAAGCTATCAGCACAAAGAAAAAAAAGAGACACACCGCTCTCGCGAGGGCTCGAACCTCCAAACTTTTGATTAACAGCCGAACGCGCTAGCCAATTGCGTCACTGAAGTAGTCGTGCTCCACTCTCACCACCGTCAGAACATTTCTCTAAAGCTATCAGCGCAAAGAAAAAAAAGAGACACACCGCTCTCGCGAGGGCTCGAACCTCCAACCTTTTGATTAACAGCCGAACGCGCTAGCCAATTGCGTCACAGAAGTAGTCGTGCTCCACTCTCACCACCATGAGAACATTTCTCCAAAGCTATCAGCGCAAAGAAAAAAAAGAGACACACCGCTCTCGGGAGGGCTCGAACCTCCAACCTTTTGATTAACAGCCGAACGCGCTAGCCAATTGCGTCACAGAAGTAGTCGTGCTCCACTCTCACCACCATCAGAACATTTCTCCAAAGCTATCAGCGCAAAGAAAAAAAAGAGACACACCGCTCTCGCGAGGGCTCGAACCTCCAACCTTTTGATTAACAGCCGAACGCGCTAGCCAATTGCGTCACGGAAGTAGTCGTGCTCCACTCTCACCACCATCAGAACATTTCTCCAAAGCTATCAGCGCAAAGAAAAAAAAGATACACACCGCTCTCGCGAGGGCTCGGACCTCCAACCTTTTGATTAACAGACGAACGCGCTAGCCAATTGCGTCACTGAAGTAGTCGTGCGCCACTCTCACCACCGTCAGAACATTTCTCCAAAGCTATCAGCGCAAAGAAAAAAAAGAGACACACCGCTCTCGGGAGGGCTCGAAACTCCAACCTTTTGATTAACAGCCGAACGCGCTAGCCAATTGCGTCACAGAAGTAGTCGTGCTCCACTCTCACCACCATCAGAACATTTCTCTAAAGCTATCAGCGCAAAGAAAAAAAGACACACACTGCTCTCGCGAGGGCTCGAACCTCCAACCTTTTGATTAACAGCCGAACGCGCTAGCCAATTGCGTCACAGAAGTAGTCGTGCTCCACTCTCACCACCATCAGAACATTTCTCCAAAGCTATCAGCGCAAAGAAAAAAAAGACACACCGCTCTCGGGAGGGCTCGAACCTCCAACATTTTGATTAACAGCCGAACGCGCTAGCCAATTGCGTCACAGAAGTAGTCGTGCTCCACTCTCACCACCATCAGAACATTTCTCCAAAGCTATCAGCGCAAAGAAAAAAAAGAGACACACCGCTCTCGCGAGGGCTCGAACCTCCAACCTTTTGATTAACAGCCGAACGCGCTAGCCAATTGCGTCACGGAAGTAGTCGTGCTCCACTCTCACCACCATCAGAACATTTCTCCAAAGCTATCAGCGCAAAGAAAAAAAAGATACACACCGTTCTCGCGAGGGCTCGGACCTCCAACCTTTTGATTAACAGCCGAACGCGCTAGCCAATTGCGTCACTGAAGTAGTCGTGCGCCACTCTCACCACCGTCAGAACATTTCTCCAAAGCTATCAGCGCAAAGAAAAAAAAGAGACACACCGCTCTCGGGAGGGCTCGAAACTCCAACCTTTTGATTAACAGCCGAACGCGCTAGCCAATTGCGTCACAGAAGTAGTCGTGCTCCACTCTCACCACCATCAGAACATTTCTCCAAAGCTATCAGCGCAAAGAAAAAAAAGAGACACACCGCTCTCGGGAGGGCTCGAACCTCCAACCTTTTGATTAACAGCCGAACGCGCTAGCCAATTGCGTCACCGAAGTAGTCGTGCTCCACTCTCACCACCATCAGAACATTTCTCCAAAGCTATCAGCGCAAAGAAAAAAAGAGACACACCGCTCTCGCGAGGGCTCGAACCTCCAACCTTTTGATTAACAGCCGAACGCGCTAGCCAATTGCGTCACAGAAGTAGTCGTGCGCCACTCTCACCACCGTCAGAACATTTCTCCAAAGCTATCAGCGCAAAGAAAAAAAAAGAGACAGACCGCTCTCGGGAGGGCTCGAAACTCCAACCTTTTGATTAACAGCCGAACGCGCTAGCCAATTGCGTCACAGAAGTAGTCGTGCTCCACTCTCACCACCATCAGAACATTTCTCCAAAGCTATCAGCGCAAAGAAAAAAAAGAGACACACCGCTCTCGCGAGGGCTTGAACCTCCAACCTTTTGATTAACAGCCGAACGCGCTAGCCAATTGCGTCACGGAAGTAGTCGTGCTCCACTCTCACCACCGTCAGAACATTTCTCTAAAGCTATCAGCGCGAAGAAAAAAAGAGACACACCGCTCTCGCGAGGGCTCGAACCTCCAACCTTTTGATTAACAGCCGAACGCGCTAGCCAATTGCGTCACAGAAGTAGTCGTGCTCCACTCTCACCACCATATGAACATTTCTCCCAAGCTATCAGCGCAAAGAAAAAAAAAGACACACCGCTCTCGGGAGGGCTCGAACCTCCAACCTTTTGATTAACAGCCGAACACGCTAGCCAATTGCGTCACAGAAGTAGTCGTGCTCCACTCTCACCACCATCAGAACATTTCTCCAAAGCTATCAGCGCAAAAAAAAGAGACACACCGCTCTCGCGAGGGCTCGAACCTCCAACCTTTTGATTAACAGCCGAACGCGCTAGCCAATTGCGTCACGGAAGTAGTCGTGCTCCACTCTCACCACCATCAGAACATTTCTCCAAAGCTATCAGCGCAAAGAAAAAAAAAGATACACACCGCTCTCGCGAGGGCTCGAACCTCCAACCTTTTGATTAACAGCCGAACGCGCTAGCCAATTGCGTCACAGAAGTAGTCGTGCTCCACTCTCACCACCATCAGAACATTTCTCCAAAGCTATCAGCGCAAAGAAAAAAAAGACACACCGCTCTCGGGAGGGCTCGAACCTCCAACCTTTTGATTAACAGCCGAACGCGCTAGCCAATTGCGTCACAGAAGTAGTCATGCTCCACTCTCACCACCATCAGAACATTTCTCCAAAGCTATCAGCGCAAAGAAAAAAAAGAGACACACCGCTCTCGGGAGGGCTCGAACCTCCAACCTTTTGATTAACAGCCGAACGCGCTAGCCAATTGCGTCACAGAAGTAGTCGTGCTCCACTCTCACCACCATCAGAACATTTCTCCAAAGCTATCAGCGCAAAGAAAAAAAAGAGACACACCGCTCTTGGGAGGGCTCGAACCTCCAACCTTTTGCTTAACAGCCGACGCACTAGCGGATTGCGCCACGGAAACAGTAGTGCGCAATTCTCACCACAGTCAGAACATTTCTCCAAAGCTATCAGCGCAAAGAAAAAAAAGAGACACACCGCTCTCGGGAGGGCTCGAACCTCCAACCTTTTGATTGACAGCCGAACGCGCTAGCCAATTGCGTCACGGAAGTCGTCGTGCTCCACTCTCACCACCGTCAGAACATTTCTCCAAAGCTATCAGCGCAAAGTAAAAAAAAGATACACACCGCTCTCGCGAGGGCTCGAACATCCAACCTTTTGATTAACAGCCGAACGCGCTAGCCAATGGCGTCACAGAAGTAGTCGTGCTCCACTCTCACCACCATCAGAACATTTCTCCAAAGCTATCAGCGCAAAGAAAAAAAAGACACACCGCTCTCGGGAGGGCTCGAACCTCCAACCTTTTGATTAACAGCCGAACGCGCTAGCCAATTGCGTCACAGAAGTAGTCGTGCTCCACTCTCACCACCATCAGAAAATTTCTCCAAAGCTATCAGCGCAAAGAAAAAAAAGAGACACACCGCTCTCGGGAGGGCGCGAACCTCCAACCTTTTGATTAACAGCCGAACGCGCTAGCCAATTGCGTCACAGAAGTAGTCGTGCTCCACTCTCACCACCATCAGAACATTTCTCCAAAGCTATCAGCGCAAAGAAAAAAAAGAGACGCACCGCTCTCGCGAGGGCTCGAACCTCCAACCTTTTGATTAACAGCCGAACGCGCTAGCCAATTGCGTCCCAGAAGTAGTCGTGCTCCACTCTCACCACCATCAGAACATTTCTCCAAAGCTATCAGCGCAAAGAAAAAAAAGACACACCGCTCTCGGGAGGGCTCGAACCTCCAACCTTTTGATTAACAGCCCAACGCGCTAGCCAATTGCGTCACAGAAGTAGTCGTGCTCAACTCTCACCACCATCAGAACATTTCTCCAAAGCTATCAGCGCAAAGAAAAAAAAAGAGACACACCGCTCTCGGGAGGGCTCGAACCTCCAACCTTTTGATTGACAGCCGAACGCGCTAGCCAATTGCGTCACAGAAGTAGTCGTGCTCCACTCTCACCACCATCAGAACATTTTTCCAAAGCTATCAGCGCAAAGAAAAAAAAAGATACACACCGCTCTCGCGAGGGCTCGGACCTCCAACCTTTTGATTAACAGCCGAACGCGCTAGCCAATTGCGTCACAGAAGTAGTCGTGCTCCACTCTCACCACCATCAGAACATTTCTCCAAAGCTATCAGCGCAAAGAAAAAAAAGAGACACACCGCTCTCGCGAGGGCTCGAACCTCCAACCTTTTGATTAACAGCCGAACGCGCTAGCCAATTGCGTCACAGAAGTAGTCGTGCTCAACTCTCACCACCATCAGAACATTTCTCCAAAGCTATCAGCGCAAAGAAAAAAAAAGAGACACACCGCTCTCGGGAGGGCTCGAACCTCCAACCTTTTGATTGACAGCCGAACGCGCTAGCCAATTGCGTCACAGAAGTAGTCGTGCTCCACTCTCACCACCATCAGAACATTTTTCCAAAGCTATCAGCGCAAAGAAAAAAAAGAGACACCCCGCTCTCGCGAGGGCTCGAACCTCCAACCTTTTGATTAACAGCCGAACGCGCTAGCCAATTGCGTCACGGAAGTAGTCGTGCTCCACTCTCACCACCATCAGAACATTTCTCCAAAGTTATCAGCGCAAAGAAAAAAAAAGATACACACCGCTCTCGCGAGGGCTCGGACCTCCAACCTTTTGATTAACAGCCGAACGCGCTAGCCAATTGCGTCACAGAAGTAGTCGTGCTCCACTCTCACCACCATCAGAACATTTCTCCAAAGCTATCAGCGCAAAGAAAAAAAAAGACACACCGCTCTCGGGAGGGCTCGAACCTCCAACCTTTTGATTAACAGCCGAACGCGCTAGCCAATTGCATCACAGAAGTAGTCATGCTCCACTCTCACCACCATCAGAACATTTCTCCAAAGCTATCAGTGCAAAGAAAAAAAAGAGACACACCGCTCTCGGGAGGGCTCGAACCTCCAACCTTTTGATTAACAGCCGAACGCGCTAGCCAATTGCGTCACAGAAGTAGTCGTGCTCCACTCTCACCACCACCAGAACATTTCTCCAAAGCTATCAGCGCAAAGAAAAAACAGAGACACACCGCTCTCGCGAGGGCTCGAACCTCCAACCTTTTGATTAACAGCCGAACGCGCTAGCCAATTGCGTCACAGAAGTAGTCGTGCTCCACTCTCACCACCATCAGAACATTTCTCCAAAGCTATCAGCGCAAAAAAAAGAGACGCACCGCTCTCGCGAGGGCTCGAACCTCCAACCTTTTGCTTAACAGCCGACGCACTAGCGGATTGCGCCACGGAAACAGTCGTGCGCCATTCTCACCACAGTCAGAACATTTCTCCAAAGCTATCAGCGCAAAGAAAAAAAAGAGACACACCGCTCTCGGGAGGGCTCGAACCTCCAACCTTTTGATTAACAGCCGAACGCGCTAGCCAATTGCGTCACGGAAGTCGTCGTGCTCCACTCTCACCACCGTCAGAACATTTCTCCAAAGCTATCAGCGCAAAGTAAAAAAAGATACACACCGCTCTCGCGAGGGCTCGAACATCCAACCTTTTGATTAACAGCCGAACGCGCTAGCCAATGGCGTCACAGAAGTAGTCGTGCTCCACTCTCACCACCATCAGAACATTTCTCCAAAGCTCTCAGCGCAAAGAAAAAAAAGACACACCGCTCTCGGGAGGGCTCGAACCTCCAACCTTTTGATTAACAGCCGAACGCGCTAGCCAATTGCGTCACAGAAGTAGTCGTGCTCCACTCTCACCACCATCAGAACATTTCTCCAAAGCTATCAGCGCAAAGAAAAAAAAAGAGACACACCGCTCTCGGGAGGGCGCGAACCTCCAACCTTTTGATTAACAGCCGAACGCGCTAGCCACTTGCGTCACAGAAGTAGTCGTGCTCCACTCTCACCACCATCAGAACATTTCTCCAAAGCTATCAGCGCAAAGAAAAAAAAGAGACACACCGCTCTCGCGAGAGCTCGAACCTCCAACCTTTTGATTAACAGCCGAACGCGCTAGCCAATTGCGTCACAGAAGTAGTCGTGCTCCACTCTTACCACCATCAGAACATTTCTCCAAAGCTATCAGCGCAAAGAAAAAAAAGACACACCGCTCTCGGGAGGGCTCGAACCTCCAACCTTTTGATTAACAGCCGAAAGCGCTAGCCAATTGCGTCACAGAAGTAGTCGTGCTCAACTCTCACCACCATCAGAACATTTCTCCAGAGCTATCAGCGCAAAGAAAAAAAGAGACACCCCGCTCTCGCGAGGGCTCGAACCTCCAACCTTTTGATTAACAGCCGAATGCGCTAGCCAATTGCGTCACAGAAGTAGTCGTGCGCCACTCTCACCACCGTCAGAACATTTCTCCAAAGCTATCAGCGCAAAGAAAAAAAGAGACACACCGCTCTAGGGAGGGCTCGAAACTCCAACCTTTTGATTAACAGCCGAACGCGCTAGCCAATTGCGTCACAGAAGTAGTCGTGCTCCACTCTCACCACCATCAGAACATTTCTCCAAAGCTATCAGCGCAAAGAAAAAAAAGAGACACACCGCTCTCGCGAGGGCTCGAACCTCCAACCTTTTGATTAACAGCCGAACGCGCTAGCCAATTGCGTCACGGAAGTAGTCGTGCTCCACTCTCACCACCGTCAGAACATTTCTCTAAAGCTATCAGCGCAAAGAAAAAAATGAGACACACCGCTCTCGCGAGGGCTCGAACCTCCAACCTTTTGATTAACAGCCGAACGCGCTAGCCAATTGCGTCACAGAAGTAGTCGTGCTCCACTCTCACCACCATCAGAACATTTCTCCAAAGCTATCAGCGCAAAGAAAAAAAAGAGACACACCGCTCTCGGGAGGGCTCGAACCTCCAACCTTTTGATTAACAGCCGAACGCGCTAGCCAATTGCGTCACAGAAGTAGTCGTGCTCCACTCTCACCACCATCAGAACATTTCTCCAAAGCTATCAGCGCAAAGAAAAAAAAGAGACACACCGCTCTCGCGAGGGCTCGAACCTCCAACCTTTTGATTAACAGCCGAACGCGCTAGCCAATTGCGTCACGGAAGTAGTCGTGCTCCACTCTCACCACCATCAGAACATTTCTCCAAAGCTATCAGCGCAAAGAAAAAAAAAGATACACACCGCTCTCGCGAGGGCTCGGACCTCCAACCTTTTGATTAACAGCCGAACGCGCTAGCCAATTGCGTCACAGAAGTAGTCGTGCTCCACTCTTACCACCATCAGAACATTTCTCCAAAGCTATCAGCGCAAAGAAAAAAAAGACACACCGCTCTCGGGAGGGCTCGAACCTCCAACCTTTTGATTAACAGCCGAACGCGCTAGCCAATTGCGTCACAGAAGTAGTCGTGCTCAACTCTCACCACCATCAGAACATTTCTCCAAAGCTATCAGCGCAAAGAAAAAAAGAGACACCCCGCTCTCGCGAGGGCTCGAACCTCCAACCTTTTGATTAACAGCCGAACGCGCTAGCCAATTGCGTCACAGAAGTAGTCGTGCGCCACTCTCACCACCGTCAGAACATTTCTCCAAAGCTATCAGCGCAAAGAAAAAAAAGAGACACACCGCTCTAGGGAGGGCTCGAAACTCCAACCTTTTGATTAACAGCCGAACGCGCTAGCCAATTGCGTCACAGAAGTAGTCGTGCTCCACTCTCACCACCATCAGAACATTTCTCCAAAGCTATCAGCGCAAAGAAAAAAAAGAGACACACCGCTCTCGCGAGGGCTCGAACCTCCAACCTTTTGATTAACAGCCGAACGCGCTAGCCAATTGCGTCACGGAAGTAGTCGTGCTCCACTCTCACCACCGTCAGAACATTTCTCTAAAGCTATCAGCGCAAAGAAACAAATGAGACACACCGCTCTCGCGAGGGCTCGAACCTCCAACCTTTTGATTAACAGCCGAACGCGCTAGCCAATTGCGTCACAGAAGTAGTCGTGCTCCACTCTCACCACCATCAGAACATTTCTCCAAAGCTATCAGCGCAAAGAAAAAAAGAGACACACCGCTCTCGGGAGGGCTCGAACCTCCAACCTTTTGATTAACAGCCGAACGCGCTAGCGAATTGCGTCACAGAAGTAGTCGTGCTCCACTCTCACCACCATCAGAACATTTCTCCAAAGCTATCAGCGCAAAGAAAAAAAAGAGACACACCGCTCTCGCGAGGGCTCGAACCTCCAACCTTTTGATTAACAGCCGAACGCGCTAGCCACTTGCGTCACAGAAGTAGTCGTGCTCCACTCTCACCACCATCAGAACATTTCTCCAAAGCTATCAGCGCAAAGAAAAAAAAGAGACACACCGCTCTCGCGAGAGCTCGAACCTCCAACCTTTTGATTAACAGCCGAACGCGCTAGCCAATTGCGTCACAGAAGTAGTCGTGCTCCACTCTTACCACCATCAGAACATTTCTCCAAAGCTATCAGCGCAAAGAAAAAAAAGACACACCGCTCTCGGGAGGGCTCGAACCTCCAACCTTTTGATTAACAGCCGAAAGCGCTAGCCAATTGCGTCACAGAAGTAGTCGTGCTCAACTCTCACCACCATCAGAACATTTCTCCAGAGCTATCAGCGCAAAGAAAAAAAGAGACACCCCGCTCTCGCGAGGGCTCGAACCTCCAACCTTTTGATTAACAGCCGAACGCGCTAGCCAATTGCGTCACAGAAGTAGTCGTGCGCCACTCTCACCACCGTCAGAACATTTCTCCAAAGCTATCAGCGCAAAGAAAAAAAAGAGACACACCGCTCTAGGGAGGGCTCGAAACTCCAACCTTTTGATTAACAGCCGAACGCGCTAGCCAATTGCGTCACAGAAGTAGTCGTGCTCCACTCTCACCACCATCAGAACATTTCTCCAAAGCTATCAGCGCAAAGAAAAAAAAGAGACACACCGCTCTCGCGAGGGCTCGAACCTCCAACCTTTTGATTAACAGCCGAACGCGCTAGCCAATTGCGTCACGGAAGTAGTCGTGCTCCACTCTCACCACCGTCAGAACATTTCTCTAAAGCTATCAGCGCAAAGAAAAAAATGAGACACACCGCTCTCGCGAGGGCTCGAACCTCCAACCTTTTGATTAACAGCCGAACGCGCTAGCCAATTGCGTCACAGAAGTAGTCGTGCTCCACTCTCACCACCATCAGAACATTTCTCCAAAGCTATCAGCGCAAAGAAAAAAAAGAGACACACCGCTCTCGGGAGGGCTCGAACCTCCAACCTTTTGATTAACAGCCGAACGCGCTAGCCAATTGCGTCACAGAAGTAGTCGTGCTCCACTCTCACCACCATCAGAACATTTCTCCAAAGCTATCAGCGCAAAGAAAAAAAAGAGACACACCGCTCTCGCGAGGGCTCGAACCTCCAACCTTTTGATTAACAGCCGAACGCGCTAGCCAATTGCGTCACGGAAGTAGTCGTGCTCCACTCTCACCACCATCAGAACATTTCTCCAAAGCTATCAGCGCAAAGAAAAAAAAAGATACACACCGCTCTCGCGAGGGCTCGGACCTCCAACCTTTTGATTAACAGCTGAACGCGCTAGCCAATTGCGTCACAGAAGTAGTCGTGCTCCACTCTTACCACCATCAGAACATTTCTCCAAAGCTATCAGCGCAAAGAAAAAAAAGACACACCGCTCTCGGGAGGGCTCGAACCTCCAACCTTTTGATTAACAGCCGAACGCGCTAGCCAATTGCGTCACAGAAGTAGTCGTGCTCAACTCTCACCACCATCAGAACATTTCTCCAAAGCTATCAGCGCAAAGAAAAAAAGAGACACCCCGCTCTCGCGAGGGCTCGAACCTCCAACCTTTTGATTAACAGCCGAACGCGCTAGCCAATTGCGTCACAGAAGTAGTCGTGCGCCACTCTCACCACCGTCAGAACATTTCTCCAAAGCTATCAGCGCAAAGAAAAAAAAGAGACACACCGCTCTAGGGAGGGCTCGAAACTCCAACCTTTTGATTAACAGCCGAACGCGCTAGCCAATTGCGTCACAGAAGTAGTCGTGCTCCACTCTCACCACCATCAGAACATTTCTCCAAAGCTATCAGCGCAAAGAAAAAAAAGAGACACACCGCTCTCGCGAGGGCTCGAACCTCCAACCTTTTGATTAACAGCCGAACGCGCTAGCCAATTGCGTCACGGAAGTAGTCGTGCTCCACTCTCACCACCGTCAGAACATTTCTCTAAAGCTATCAGCGCAAAGAAACAAATGAGACACACCGCTCTCGCGAGGGCTCGAACCTCCAACCTTTTGATTAACAGCCGAACGCGCTAGCCAATTGCGTCACAGAAGTAGTCGTGCTCCACTCTCACCACCATCAGAACATTTCTCCAAAGCTATCAGCGCAAAGAAAAAAAGAGACACACCGCTCTCGGGAGGGCTCGAACCTCCAACCTTTTGATTAACAGCCGAACGCGCTAGCGAATTGCGTCACAGAAGTAGTCGTGCTCCACTCTCACCACCATCAGAACATTTCTCCAAAGCTATCAGCGCAAAGAAAAAAAAGAGACACACCGCTCTCGCGAGGGCTCGAACCTCCAACCTTTTGATTAACAGCCGAACGCGCTAGCCAATTGCGTCACGGAAGTAGTCGTGCTCCACTCTCACCACCATCAGAACATTTCTCCAAAGCTATCAGCGCAAAGAAAAAAAAAGATACACACCGCTCTCGCGAGGGCTCGGACCTCCAACCTTTTGATTAACAGCCGAACGCGCTAGCCAATTGCGTCACAGAAGTAGTCGTGCTCCACTCTCACCACCATCAGAACATTTCTCCAAAGCTATCAGCGCAAAGAAAAAAAAGAGACACACCGCTCTCGCGAGGGCTCGAACCTCCAAACTTTTGATTAACAGCCGAACGCGCTAGCCAATTGCGTCACAGAAGTAGTCGTGCTCCACTCTCACCACCATCAGAACATTTCTCCAAAGCTATCAGCGCAAAGAAAAAAAAGACACACTGCTCTCGGGAGGGCTCGAACCTCCAACCTTTTGATTAACAGCCGAACGCGCTAGCCAATTGCGTCACAGAAGTAGTCGTGCTCAACTCTCACCACCATCAGAACATTTCTCCAAAGCTATCAGCGCAAAGAAAAAAAAAGAGACACACCGCTCTCGGGAGGGCTCGAACCTCCAACCTTTTGATTGACAGCCGAACGCGCTAGCCAATTGCGTCACAGAAGTAGTCGTGCTCCACTCTCACCACCATCAGAACATTTTTCCAAAGCTATCAGCGCAAAGAAAAAAAAGAGACACCCCGCTCTCGCGAGGGCTCGAACCTCCAACCTTTTGATTAACAGCCGAACGCGCTAGCCTATTGCGTCACGGAAGTAGTCGTGCTCCACTCTCACCACCATCAGAACATTTCTCCAAAGCTATCAGCGCAAAGAAAAAAAAAGATACACACCGCTCTCGCGAGGGCTCGGACCTCCAACCTTTTGATTAACAGCCGAACGCGCTAGCCAATTGCGTCACAGAAGTAGTCGTGCTCCACTCTCACCACCATCAGAACATTTCTCCAAAGCTATCAGCGCAAAGAAAAAAAAGACACACCGCTCTCGGGAGGGCTCGAACCTCCAACCTTTTGATTAACAGCCGAACGCGCTAGCCAATTGCATCACAGAAGTAGTCATGCTCCACTCTCACCACCATCAGAACATTTCTCCAAAGCTATCATCGCAAAGAAAAAAAAGAGACACACCGCTCTCGGGAGGGCTCGAACCTCCAACCTTTTGATTAACAGCCGAACGCGCTAGCCAATTGCGTCACAGAAGTAGTCGTGCTCCACTCTCACCACCACCAGAACATTTCTCCAAAGCTATCAGCGCAAAGAAAAAAAAGAGACACACCGCTCTCGCGAGGGCTCGAACCTCCAACCTTTTGATTAACAGCCGAACGCGCTAGCCAATTGCGTCACAGAAGTAGTCGTGCTCCACTCTCACCACCATCAGAACATTTCTCCAAAGCTATCAGCGCAAAAAAAAGAGACGCACCGCTCTCGGGAGGGCTCGAACCTCCAACCTTTTGCTTAACAGCCGACGCACTAGCGGATTGCGCCACGGAAACAGTCGTGCGCCATTCTCACCACAGTCAGAACATTTCTCCAAAGCTATCAGCGCAAAGAAAAAAAAGAGACACACCGCTCTCGGGAGGGCTCGAACCTCCAACCTTTTGATTAACAGCCGAACGCGCTAGCCAATTGCGTCACGGAAGTCGTCGTGCTCCACTCTCACCACCGTCAGAACATTTCTCCAAAGCTATCAGCGCAAAGTAAAAAAAAGATACACACCGCTCTCGCGAGGGCTCGAACATCCAACCTTTTGATTAACAGCCGAACGCGCTAGCCAATGGCGTCACAGAAGTAGTCGTGCTCCACTCTCACCACCATCAGAACATTTCTCCAAAGCTCTCAGCGCAAAGAAAAAAAAGACACACCGCTCTCGGGAGGGCTCGAACCTCCAACCTTTTGATTAACAGCCGAACGCGCTAGCCAATTGCGTCACAGAAGTAGTCGTGCTCCACTCTCACCACCATCAGAACATTTCTCCAAAGCTATCAGCGCAAAAAAAGAGACGCACCGCTCTCGGGAGGGCTCGAACCTCCAACCTTTTGCTTAACAGCCGACGCACTAGCGGATTGCGCCACGGAAACAGTCGTGCGCCATTCTCACCACAGTCAGAACATTTCTCCAAAGCTATCAGCGCAAAGAAAAAAAAGAGACACACCGCTCTCGGGAGGGCTCGAACCTCCAACCTTTTGATTAACAGCCGAACGCGCTAGCCAATTGCGTCACGGAAGTCGTCGTGCTCCACTCTCACCACCGTCAGAACATTTCTCCAAAGCTATCAGCGCAAAGTAAAAAAAAGATACACATCGCTCTCGCGAGGGCTCGAACATCCAACCTTTTGATTAACAGCCGAACGCGCTAGCCAATGGCGTCACAGAAGTAGTCGTGCTCCACTCTCACCACCATCAGAACATTTCTCCAAAGCTCTCAGCGCAAAGAAAAAAAAGACACACCGCTCTCGGGAGGGCTCGAACCTCCAACCTTTTGATTAACAGCCGAACGCGCTAGCCAATTGCGTCACAGAAGTAGTCGTGCTCCACTCTCACCACCATCAGAACATTTCTCCAAAGCTATCAGCGCAAAGAAAAAAAAGAGACACACCGCTCTCGGGAGGGCGCGAACCTCCAACCTTTTGATTAACAGCCGAACGCGCTAGCCAATTGCGTCACAGAAGTAGTCGTGCTCCACTCTCACCACCATCAGAACATTTCTCCAAAGCTATCAGCGCAAAGAAAAAAAAGAGACACACCGCTCTCGCGAGAGCTCGAACCTCCACCCTTTTGATTAACAGCCGAACGCGCTAGCCAATTGCGTCACAGAAGTAGTCGTGCTCCACTCTTACCACCATCAGAACATTTCTCCAAAGCTATCAGCGCAAAGAAAAAAAAGACACACCGCTCTCGGGAGGGCTCGAACCTCCAACCTTTTGATTAACAGCCGAACGCGCTAGCCAATTGCGTCACAGAAGTAGTCGTGCTCAACTCTCACCACCATCAGAACATTTCTCCAAAGCTATCAGCGCAAAGAAAAAAAAGAGACACACCGCTCTCGGGAGGGCTCGAACCTCCAACCTTTTGATTAACAGCCGAACGCGCTAGCCAATTGCGTCACAGAAGTAGTCGTGCTCCACTCTCACCACCATCAGAACATTTTTCCAAAGCTATCAGCGCAAAGAAAAAAAAGAGACACCCCGCTCTCGCGAGGGCTCGAACCTCCAACCTTTTGATTAACAGCCGAACGCGCTAGCCAATTGCGTCACAGAAGTAGTCGTGCGCCACTCTCACCACCGTCAGAACATTTCTCCAAAGCTATCAGCGCAAAGAAAAAAAAAGAGACACACCGCTCTAGGGAGGGCTCGAAACTCCAACCTTTTGATTAACAGCCGAACGCGCTAGCCAATTGCGTCACAGAAGTAGTCGTGCTCCACTCTCACCACCATCAGAACATTTCTCCAAAGCTATCAGCGCAAAGAAAAAAAAGAGACACACCACTCTCGCGAGGGCTCGAACCTCCAACCTTTTGATTAACAGCCGAACGCGCTAGCCAATTGCGTCACAAAAGTAGTCGTGCTCCACTCTCACCACCGTCAGAACATTTCTCTAAAGCTATCAGCGCAAAGAAAAAAAAGAGACACACCGCTCTCGCGAGGGCTCGAACCTCCAACCTTTTGATTAACAGCCGAACGCGCTAGCCAATTGCGTCACAGAAGTAGTCGTGCTCCACTCTCACCACCATCAGAACATTTCTCCAAAGCTATCAGCGCAAAGAAAAAAAAGAGACACACCGCTCTCGGGAGGGCTCGAACCTCCAACCTTTTGATTAACAGCCGAACGCGCTAGCCAATTGCGTCACAGAAGTAGTCGTGCTCCACTCTCACCACCATCAGAACATTTCTCCAAAGCTATCAGCGCAAAGAAAAAAAGAGACACACCGCTCTCGCGAGGGCTCGAACCTCCAACCTTTTGATTAACAGCCGAACGCGCTAGCCAATTGCATCACAGAAGTAGTCATGCTCCACTCTCACCACCATCAGAACATTTCTCCAAAGCTATCAGCGCAAAGAAAAAAAAGAGACACACTGCTCTCGCGAGGGCTCGAACCTCCAACCTTTTGATTAACAGCCGAACGCGCTAGCCAATTGCGTCACAGAAGTAGTCGTGCTCCACTCTCACCACCACCAGAACATTTCTCCAAAGCTATCAGCGCAAAGAAAAAAAAGAGACACACCGCTCGCGCGAGGGCTCGAACCTCCAACCTTTTGATTAACAGCCGAACGCGCTAGCCAATTGCGTCACAGAAGTAGTCGTGCTCCACTCTCACCACCATCCGAACATTTCTCCAAAGCTATCAGCGCAAAGAAAAAAAAGACACACCGCTCTCGGGAGGGCTCGAACCTCCAACCTTTTGATTAACAGCCGAACGCGCTAGCCAATTGCGTCACAGAAGTAGTCGTGCTCCACTCTCACCACCATCAGAACATTTCTCCAAAGCTATCAGCGCAAAGAAAAAAAAGAGACACACCGCTCTCGAGAGGGCTCGAACCTCCACCCTTTTGATTAACAGCTGAACGCGCTAGCCAATTGCGTCACAGAAGTAGTCGCGCTCCACTCTCACCACCATCAGAACATTTCTCCAAAGCTATCAGCGCAAAGAAAAAAAAGAGACACACCACTCTCGCGAGGGCTCGAACCTCCAACCTTTTGATTAACAGCCGAACGCGCTAGCCAATTGCGTCACGGAAGTAGTCGTGCTCCACTCTCACCACCATCAGAACATTTCTCCAAAGCTATCAGCGCAAAGAAAAAAAAAAGATACACACCGCTCTCGCTAGGGCTCGAACCTCTAACCTTTTGGTTAACAGCCGAACGCGCTAGCCAAGTGCGTCACAGAAGTAGTCGTGCTGCACTCTCACCACCATCAGAACATTTCTCCAAAGCTATCAGCGCAAAGAAAAAAAAGAGACACACCGCTTTCGGGAGGGCTCGAACCTCCAACCTTTTGATTAACAGCCGAACGCGCTAGCCAATTGCGTCACAGAAGTCGTCGTGCTCCACTCTCACCACCATCAGAACATTTCTCCAAAGCTATCAGCGCAAAGAAAAAAAAAGAGACACACCGCTTTCGGGAGGGCTCGAACCTCCAGCCTTTTGATTAACAGCCGAACGCGCTAGCCAATTGCGTCACAGAAGTAGTCGTGCGCCACTCTCACCACCGTCAGAACATTTCTCCAAAGCTATCAGCGCAAAGAAAAAAAAAGAGACACAACGCTCTCGGGAGGGCTCGAACCTCCAACCTTTTGATTAACAGCCGAACGCGCTAGCCAATTGCGTCACAGAAGTAGTCGTGCTCCACTCTCACCACCATCAGAACATTTCTCCAAAGCTATCAGCGCAAAGAAAAAAAGAGACACACCGCTCTCGCGAGGGCTCGAACCTCCACCCTTTTGATTAACAGCCGAACGCGCTAGCCAATTGCGTCACAGAAGTAGTCGTGCTCCACTCTCACCACCATCAGAACATTTCTCCAAAGCTATCAGCGCAAAGAAAAAAAAGACACACCGCTCTCGGGAGGGCTCGAACCTCCAACCTTTTGATTAACAGCCGAAAGCGATAGCCAATTGCGTCACAGAAGTAGTCGTGCTCCACTCTCACCACCATCAGAACATTTCTCCAAAGCTATCAGCGCAAAGAAAAAAAAGAGACACACCGCTCTCGCGAGGGCTCGAACCTCCACCCTTTTGATTAACAGCCGAACGCGCTAGCCAATTGCGTCACGGAAGTAGTCGTGCTCCACTCTCACCACCATCAGAACATTTCTCCAAAGCTATCAGCGCAAAGAAAAAAAAGAGACACACCGCTCTTGCGAGGGCTCGAACCTCCAACCTTTTGATTAACAGCCGAACGCGCTAGCCAATTGCGTCACGGAAGTAGTCGTGCTCCACTCTCACCACCATCAGAACATTTCTCCAAAGCTATCAGCGCAAAGAAAAAAAAAGATACACACCGCTCTCGCTAGGGCTCGAACCTCTAACCTTTTGGTTAACAGCCGAACGCGCTAGCCAAGTGCGTCACAGAAGTAGTCGTGCTGCACTCTCACCACCATCAGAACATTTCTCCAAAGCTATCAGCGCAAAGAAAAAAAAGAGACACACCGCTCTCGGGAGGGCTCGAACCTCCAACCTTTTGATTAACAGCCGAACGCGCTAGCCAATTGCGTCACAGAAGTCGTCGTGCTCCACTCTCACCACCATCAGAACATTTCTCCAAAGCTATCAGCGCAAAGAAAAAAAAAAGAGACACACCGCTCTCGGGAGGGCTCGAACCTCCAACCTTTTGATTAACAGCCGAACGCGCTAGCCAATTGCGTCACAGAAGTAGTCGTGCGCCACTCTCACCACCGTCAGAACATTTCTCCAAAGCTATCAGCGCAAAGAAAAAAAAAGAGACACAACGCTCTCGGGAGGGCTCGAAGCTCCAACCTTTTGATTAACAGCCGAACGCGCTAGCCAATTGCGACACAGAAGTAGTCGTGCTCCACTCTCACCACCATCAGAACATTTCTCCAAAGCTATCAGCGCAAAGAAAAAAAAGAGACACACCGCTCTCGCGAGGGCTCGAACCTCCACCCTTTTGATTAACAGCCGAACGCGCTAGCCAATTGCGTCACGGAAGTAGTCGTGCTCCACTCTCACCACCATCAGAACATTTCTCCAAAGCTATCAGCGCAAAGAAAAAAAAAGATACACACCGCTCTCGCTAGGGCTCGAACCTCCAACCTTTTGATTAACAGCCGAACGCGCTAGCCAAGTGCGTCACAGAAGTAGTCGTGCTGCACTCTCACCACCATCAGAACATTTCTCCAAAGCTATCAGCGCAAAGAAAAAAAAGAGACACACCGCTCTCGGGAGGGCTCGAACCTCCAACCTTTTGATTAACAGCCGAACGCGCTAGCCAATTGCGTCACAGAAGTCGTCGTGCTCCACTCTCACCACCATCAGAACATTTCTCCAAAGCTATCAGCGCAAAGAAAAAAAAAAGAGACACACCACTCTCGGGAGGGCTCGAACCTCCACCCTTTTGATTAACAGCCGAACGCGCTAGCCAATTGCGTCACGGAAGTAGTCGTGCTCTACTCTCACCACCATCAGAACATTTCTCCAAAGCTATCAGCGCAAAGAAAAAAAAGATACACACCGCTCTCGCTAGGGCTCGAACCTCCAACCTTTTGATTAACAGCCGAACGCGCTAGCCAAGTGCGTCACAGAAGTAGTCGTGCTCCACTCTCACCACCATCAGAACATTTCTCCAAAGCTATCAGCGCAAAGAAAACAAAGAAACACACCGCTCTCGGGAGGGCTCGAACCTCCAACCTTTTGATTAACAGCCGAACGCGCTAGCCAATTGCGTCACAGAAGTAGTCGTGCTCCACTCTCACCACCATCAGAACATTTCTCCAAAGCTATCAGCGCAAAGAAAAAAAAGAGACACACCGCTCTCGGGAGGGCTCGAACCTCCAACCTTTTGATTAACAGCCGAACGCGCTAGCCAATTGCGTCACAGAAGTAGTCGTGCTCCACTCTCACCACCATCAGAACATTTTTCCGAAGCTATCAGCGCAAAGAAAAAAAAGAGACACACCGCTCTCTCGAGGGCTCGAACCTCCAACCTTTTGATTAACAGCCGAACGCGCTAGCCAATTGCGTCACAGAAGTAGTCGTGCTCCACTCTCACCACCATCAGAACATTTCTCCAAAGATATCAGCGCAAAGAAAAAAAGAGACATACCGCTCATGGGAGGGTTCGATCCTCCAACCTTTTCGTTAACAACCCAACGCGCTAGCAAATTGCGCAACAGAGACAGTCGTGCTTCACTCTCACCACCGTCAGAACGTGTCTCCAAGGCTATCAGCGCAAAGAAAAAAAGCGACACACTGCTCCTGGGAGGGCTCGAACCTCCAACCTTTTGCTTAACAGCCGACGCACTAGCGGATTGCGCCACGGAAACAGTCGTGCGCCACTCTCACCACAGTCAGAACATTTCTCCAAAGCTATCAGCGCAAAGAAAAAAAAGAGACACACCGCTCTCGGGAGGGCTCGAACCTCCAACCTTTTGATTAACAGCCGAACGCGCTAGCCAATTGCGTCACGGAAGTCGTCGTGCTCCACTCTCACCACCATCAGAACATTTCTCCAAAGCTATCAGCGCAAAGAAAAAAAAGAGACACACCGCTCTCGCGAGGGCTCGAACCTCCAACCTTTTGATTAACAGCCGAACGCGCTAGCCAATTGCGTCACAGAAGTAGTCGTGCTCCACTCTCACCACCATCAGAACATTTCTCCAAAGCTATCAGCGCAAAGAAAAAAAAAGATACACACCGCTCTCGCTGGGGCTCGAACCTCCAACCTTTTGATTAACAGCCGAACGCGCTAGCCAAGTGCGTCACAGAAGTAGTCGTGCTGCACTCTCACCACCATCAGAACATTTCTCCAAAGCTATCAGCGCAAAGAAAAAAAAGAGACACACCGCTCTCGGGAGGGCTCGAACCTCCAACCTTTTGATTAACAGCCGAACGCGCTAGCCAATTGCGTCACAGAAGTAGTCGTGCTCCACTCTCACCACCATCAGAACATTTCTCCAAAGCTATCAGCGCAAAGAAAAAAAGAGACACACCGCTCTCGGGAGGGCTCGAGCCTCCAACCTTTTGATTAACAGCCGAACGCGCTAGCCAATTGCGTCACAGAAGTAGTCGTGCGCCACTCTCACCACCGTCAGAACATTTCTCCAAAGCTATCAGCGCAAAGAAAAAAGAGACACACCGCTCTCGGGAGGGCTCGAACCTCCAACCTTTTGATTAACAGCCGAACGCGCTAGCCAATTGCGTCACAGAAGTAGTCGTGCTCCACTCTCACCACCATCAGAACATTTCTCCAAAGCTATCAGCGCAAAGAAAAAAAAGAGACACACCGCTCTCGGGAGGGCTCGAACCTCGAACCTTTTGATTAACAGCCGAACGCGCTAGCCAATTGCTTCACGGAAGTAGTCGTGCTCCACTCTCACCACCGTCAGAACATTTCTCCAAAGCTATCAGTGCAAAGAAAAAAAAGAGACACACCGCTCTCGCGAGGGCTCGAACCTCCAACCTTTTGATTAACAGCCGAACGCGCTAGCCAATTGCGTCACGGAAGTAGTCGTGCTCCACTCTCACCACCGTCAGAACATTTCTCCAAAGCTATCAGCGCAAAGAAAAAAAAGAGACACACCGCTCTCGCGAGGGCTCGAACCTCCAACCTTTTGATTAACAGCCGAACGCGCTAGCCAATTGCGTCACAGAAGTAGTCGTGCTCCACTCTCACCACCATCAGAACATTTCTCCAAAGCTATCAGCGCGAAGAAAAAAAAGAGACACACTGCTCTCGGGAGGGCTCGAACCTCCAACCTTTTGATTAACAGCCGAAAGCGCTAGCCAATTGCGTCACAGAAGTAGTCGTGCTCCACTCTCACCACCATCAGAACATTTCTCCAAAGCTATCAGCGCAAAGAAAAAAAAGAGACACACCACTCTCGCGAGGGCTCGAACCTCCAACCTTTTGATTAACAGCCGAACGCGCTAGCTAATTGCGTCACGGAAGTAGTCGTGCTCCACTCTCACCACCATCAGAACATTTCTCCAAAGCTATCAGCGCAAAGAAAAAAAAAGATACACACCGCTCTCGCGAGGGCTCGGACCTCCAACCTTTTGATTAACAGCCGAACGCGCTAGCCAATTGCGTCACAGAAGTAGTCGTGCTCCACTCTCACCACCATCAGAACATTTCTCCAAAGCTATCAGCGCAAAGAAAAAAAAGACACACCGCTCTCGGGAGGGCTCGAACCTCCAACCTTTTGATTAACAGCCGAACGCGCTAGCCAATTGCGTCACAGAAGTAGTCGTGCTCCACTCTCACCACCATCAGAACATTTCTCCAAAGCTATCAGCGCAAAGAAAAAAAAGAGACACACCGCTCTCGCGAGGGCTCGAACCTCCAACCTTTTGATTAACAGCCGAACGCGCTAGCCAATTGCGTCACAGAAGTAGTCGTGCTCCACTCTCACCACCATCAGAACATTTCTCCAAAGCTATCAGCGCAAAGAAAAAAAAGACACACCGCTCTCGGGAGGGCTCGAACCTCCAACCTTTTGATTAACAGCCGAACGCGCTAGCCAATTGCGTCACAGAAGTAGTCGTGCTCCACTCTCACCACCATCAGAACATTTCTCCAAAGCTATCAGCGCAAAGAAAAAAAAAGAGACACACCGCTCTCGGGAGGGCTCGAACCGCCAACCTTTTGATTAACAGCCGAACGCGCTAGCCAATTGCGTCACAGAAGTAGTCGTGCTCCACTCTCACCACCATCAGAACATTTCTCCAAAGCTATCAGCGCAAAGAAAAAAAAGAGAAACACCGCTCTCGCGAGGGCTCGAACCACCAACCTTTTGATTAACAGCCGAACGCGCTAGCCAATTGCGTCACGGAAGTAGTCGTGCTCCACTCTCACCACCATCAGAACATTTCTCCAAAGCTATCAGCGCAAAGAAAAAAAAAGATACACACCGCTCTCGCTGGGGCTCGAACCTCCAACCTTTTCATTAACAGCCGAACGCGCTAGCCAATTGCGTCACAGAAGTAGTCGTGCTCCACTCTCACCACCATCAGAACATTTCTCCAAAGCTATCAGCGCAAAGAAAAAAAAGACACACCGCTCTCGGGAGGGCTCGAACCTCCAACCTTTTGATTAACAGCCGAACGCGCTAGCCAATTGCGTCACAGAAGTAGTCGTGCTCAACTCTCACCACCATCAGAACATTTCTCCAAAGCTATCAGCGCAAAGAAAAAAAAAAGAGACACACCGCTCTCGGGAGGGCTCGAACCTCCAACCTTTTGATTGACAGCCGAACGCGCTAGCCAATTGCGTCACAGAAGTAGTCGTGCTCCACTCTCACCACCATCAGAACATTTTTCCAAAGCTATCAGCGCAAAGAAAAAAAAGAGACACCCCGCTCTCGCGAGGGCTCGAACCTCCAACCTTTTGATTAACAGCCGAACGCGCTAGCCAATTGCGTCACGGAAGTAGTCGTGCTCCACTCTCACCACCATCAGAACATTTCTCCAAAGCTATCAGCGCAAAGAAAAAAAAAGATACACACCGCTCTCGCGAGGGCTCGGACCTCCAACCTTTTGATTAACAGCCGAACGCGCTAGCCAATTGCGTCACAGAAGTAGTCGTGCTCCACTCTCACCACCATCAGAACATTTCTCCAAAGCTATCAGCGCAAAGAAAAAAAGAGACACACCGCTCTCGGGAGGGCTCGAGCCTCCAACCTTTTGATTAACAGCCGAACGCGCTAGCCAATTGCGTCACAGAAGTAGTCGTGCGCCACTCTCACCACCGTCAGAACATTTCTCCAAAGCTATCAGCGCAAAGAAAAAAGAGACACACCGCTCTCGGGAGGGCTCGAACCTCCAACCTTTTGATTAACAGCCGAACGCGCTAGCCAATTGCGTCACAGAAGTAGTCGTGCTCCACTCTCACCACCATCAGAACATTTCTCCAAAGCTATCAGCGCAAAGAAAAAAAAGAGACACACCGCTCTCGGGAGGGCTCGAACCTCGAACCTTTTGATTAACAGCCGAACGCGCTAGCCAATTGCTTCACGGAAGTAGTCGTGCTCCACTCTCACCACCGTCAGAACATTTCTCCAAAGCTATCAGTGCAAAGAAAAAAAAGAGACACACCGCTCTCGCGAGGGCTCGAACCTCCAACCTTTTGATTAACAGCCGAACGCGCTAGCCAATTGCGTCACGGAAGTAGTCGTGCTCCACTCTCACCACCGTCAGAACATTTCTCCAAAGCTATCAGCGCAAAGAAAAAAAAGAGACACACCGCTCTCGCGAGGGCTCGAACCTCCAACCTTTTGATTAACAGCCGAACGCGCTAGCCAATTGCGTCACAGAAGTAGTCGTGCTCCACTCTCACCACCTTCAGAACATTTCTCCAAAGCTATCAGCGCGAAGAAAAAAAAGAGACACACTGCTCTCGGGAGGGCTCGAACCTCCAACCTTTTGATTAACAGCCGAAAGCGCTAGCCAATTGCGTCACAGAAGTAGTCGTGCTCCACTCTCACCACCATCAGAACATTTCTCCAAAGCTATCAGCGCAAAGAAAAAAAAGAGACACACCACTCTCGCGAGGGCTCGAACCTCCAACCTTTTGATTAACAGCCGAACGCGCTAGCTAATTGCGTCACGGAAGTAGTCGTGCTCCACTCTCACCACCATCAGAACATTTCTCCAAAGCTATCAGCGCAAAGAAAAAAAAAGATACACACCGCTCTCGCGAGGGCTCGGACCTCCAACCTTTTGATTAACAGCCGAACGCGCTAGCCAATTGCGTCACAGAAGTAGTCGTGCTCCACTCTCACCACCATCAGAACATTTCTCCAAAGCTATCAGCGCAAAGAAAAAAAAGACACACCGCTCTCGGGAGGGCTCGAACCTCCAACCTTTTGATTAACAGCCGAACGCGCTAGCCAATTGCGTCACAGAAGTAGTCGTGCTCCACTCTCACCACCATCAGAACATTTCTCCAAAGCTATCAGCGCAAAGAAAAAAAAGAGACACACCGCTCTCGCGAGGGCTCGAACCTCCAACCTTTTGATTAACAGCCGAACGCGCTAGCCAATTGCGTCACAGAAGTAGTCGTGCTCCACTCTCACCACCATCAGAACATTTCTCCAAAGCTATCAGCGCAAAGAAAAAAAAGACACACCGCTCTCGGGAGGGCTCGAACCTCCAACCTTTTGATTAACAGCCGAACGCGCTAGCCAATTGCGTCACAGAAGTAGTCGTGCTCCACTCTCACCACCATCAGAACATTTCTCCAAAGCTATCAGCGCAAAGAAAAAAAAAGAGACACACCGCTCTCGGGAGGGCTCGAACCGCCAACCTTTTGATTAACAGCCGAACGCGCTAGCCAATTGCGTCACAGAAGTAGTCGTGCTCCACTCTCACCACCATCAGAACATTTCTCCAAAGCTATCAGCGCAAAGAAAAAAAAGAGAAACACCGCTCTCGCGAGGGCTCGAACCACCAACCTTTTGATTAACAGCCGAACGCGCTAGCCAATTGCGTCACGGAAGTAGTCGTGCTCCACTCTCACCACCATCAGAACATTTCTCCAAAGCTATCAGCGCAAAGAAAAAAAAAGATACACACCGCTCTCGCTGGGGCTCGAACCTCCAACCTTTTCATTAACAGCCGAACGCGCTAGCCAATTGCGTCACAGAAGTAGTCGTGCTCCACTCTCACCACCATCAGAACATTTCTCCAAAGCTATCAGCGCAAAGAAAAAAAAGACACACCGCTCTCGGGAGGGCTCGAACCTCCAACCTTTTGATTAACAGCCGAACGCGCTAGCCAATTGCGTCACAGAAGTAGTCGTGCTCAACTCTCACCACCATCAGAACATTTCTCCAAAGCTATCAGCGCAAAGAAAAAAAAAAGAGACACACCGCTCTCGGGAGGGCTCGAACCTCCAACCTTTTGATTGACAGCCGAACGCGCTAGCCAATTGCGTCACAGAAGTAGTCGTGCTCCACTCTCACCACCATCAGAACATTTTTCCAAAGCTATCAGCGCAAAGAAAAAAAAGAGACACCCCGCTCTCGCGAGGGCTCGAACCTCCAACCTTTTGATTAACAGCCGAACGCGCTAGCCAATTGCGTCACGGAAGTAGTCGTGCTCCACTCTCACCACCATCAGAACATTTCTCCAAAGCTATCAGCGCAAAGAAAAAAAAAGATACACACCGCTCTCGCGAGGGCTCGGACCTCCAACCTTTTGATTAACAGCCGAACGCGCTAGCCAATTGCGTCACAGAAGTAGTCGTGCTCCACTCTCACCACCACCAGAACATTTCTCCAAAGCTATCAGCGCAAAGAAAAAAAAGAGACACACCGCTCTCGCGAGGGCTCGAACCTCCAACCTTTTGATTAACAGCCGACGCACTAGCGGATTGCGCCACGGAAACAGTCGTGCGCCATTCTCACCACAGTCAGAACATTTCTCCAAAGCTATCAGCGCAAAGAAAAAAAGAGACACACCGCTCTCGGGAGGGCTCGAACCTCCAACCTTTTGATTGACAGCCGAACGCGCTAGCCAATTGCGTCACAGAAGTAGTCGTGCTCCACTCTCACCACCATCAGAACATTTTTCCAAAGCTATCAGCGCAAAGAAAAAAAAGAGACACCCCGCTCTCGCGAGGGCTCGAACCTCCAACCTTTTGATTACCAGCCGAACGCGCTAGCCAATTGCGTCACGGAAGTAGTCGTGCTCCACTCTCACCACCATCAGAACATTTCTCCAAAGCTATCAGCGCAAAGAAAAAAAAAGATACACACCGCTCTCGCGAGGGCTCGGACCTCCAACCTTTTGATTAACAGCCGAACGCGCTAGCCAATTGCGTCACAGAAGTAGTCGTGCTCCACTCTCACCACCATCAGAACATTTCTCCAAAGCTATCAGCGCAAAGAAAAAAAAGAGACACACCGCTCTCGGGAGGGCTCGAACCTCCAACCTTTTGATTAACAGCCGAACGCGCTAGCCAATTGCGTCACAGAAGTAGTCGTGCTCCACTCTCACCACCACCAGAACATTTCTCCAAAGCTATCAGCGCAAAGAAAAAAAAGAGACACACCGCTCTCGCGAGGGCTCGAACCTCCAACCTTTTGATTAACAGCCGAACGCGCTAGCCAATTGCGTCACAGAAGTAGTCGTGCTCCACTCTCACCACCATCAGAACATTTCTCCAAAGCTATCAGCGCAAAAAAAGAGACGCACCGCTCTCGGGAGGGCTCGAACCTCCAACCTTTTGCTTAACAGCCGACGCACTAGCGGATTGCGCCACGGAAACAGTCGTGCGCCATTCTCACCACAGTCAGAACATTTCTCCAAAGCTATCAGCGCAAAGAAAAAAAAAGAGACACACCGCTCTCGGGAGGGCTCGAACCTCCAACCTTTTGATTAACAGCCGAACGCGCTAGCCAATTGCGTCACGGAAGTCGTCGTGCTCCACTCTCACCACCGTCAGAACATTTCTCCAAAGCTATCAGCGCAAAGTAAAAAAAAAGATACACACCGCTCTCGCGAGGGCTCGAACATCCAACCTTTTGATTAACAGCCGAACGCGCTAGCCAATGGCGTCACAGAAGTAGTCGTGCTCCACTCTCACCACCATCAGAACATTTCTCCAAAGCTCTCAGCGCAAAGAAAAAAAAGACACACCGCTCTCGGGAGGGCTCGAACCTCCAACCTTTTGATTAACAGCCGAACGCGCTAGCCAATTGCGTCACAGAAGTAGTCGTGCTCCACTCTCACCACCATCAGAACATTTCTCCAAAGCTATCAGCGCAAAAAAAAGAGACGCACCGCTCTCGGGAGGGCTCGAACCTCCAACCTTTTGCTTAACAGCCGACGCACTAGCGGATTGCGCCACGGAAACAGTCGTGCGCCATTCTCACCACAGTCAGAACATTTCTCCAAAGCTATCAGCGCAAAGAAAAAAAGAGACACACCGCTCTCGGGAGGGCTCGAACCTCCAACCTTTTGATTAACAGCCGAACGCGCTAGCCAATTGCGTCACGGAAGTCGTCGTGCTCCACTCTCACCACCGTCAGAACATTTCTCCAAAGCTATCAGCGCAAAGTAAAAAAAAGATACACATCGCTCTCGCGAGGGCTCGAACATCCAACCTTTTGATTAACAGCCGAACGCGCTAGCCAATTGCGTCACAGAAGTAGTCGTGCTCCACTCTCACCACCATCAGAACATTTCTCCAAAGCTCTCAGCGCAAAGAAAAAAAAGACACACCGCTCTCGGGAGGGCTCGAACCTCCAACCTTTTGATTAACAGCCGAACGCGCTAGCCAATTGCGTCACAGAAGTAGTCGTGCTCCACTCTCACCACCATCAGAACATTTCTCCAAAGCTATCAGCGCAAAGAAAAAAAAGAGACACACCGCTCTCGGGAGGGCGCGAACCTCCAACCTTTTGATTAACAGCCGAACGCGCTAGCCAATTGCGTCACAGAAGTAGTCGTGCTCCACTCTCACCACCATCAGAACATTTCTCCAAAGCTATCAGCGCAAACAAAAAAAAGAGACACACCGCTCTCGCGAGAGCTCGAACCTCCAACCTTTTGATTAACAGCCGAACGCGCTAGCCAATTGCGTCACAGAAGTAGTCGTGCTCCACTCTTACCACCATCAGAACATTTCTCCAAAGCTATCAGCGCAAAGAAAAAAAAGACACACCGCTCTCGGGAGGGCTCGAACCTCCAACCTTTTGATTAACAGCCGAACGCGCTAGCCAATTGCGTCACAGAAGTAGTCGTGCTCAACTCTCACCACCATCAGAACATTTCTCCAAAGCTATCAGCGCAAAGAAAAAAAAGAGACACACCGATCTCGGGAGGGCTCGAACCTCCAACCTTTTGATTAACAGCCGAACGCGCTAGCCAATTGCGTCACAGAAGTAGTCGTGCTCCACTCTCACCACCATCAGAACATTTTTCCAAAGCTATCAGCGCAAAGAAAAAAAAGAGACACCCCGCTCTCGCGAGGGCTCGAACCTCCAACGTTTTGATTAACAGCCGAACGCGCTAGCCAATTGCGTCACAGAAGTAGTCGTGCGCCACTCTCACCACCGTCAGAACATTTCTCCAAAGCTATCAGCGCAAAGAATAAAAAAGAGACACACCGCTCTAGGGAGGGCTCGAAACTCCAACCTTTTGATTAACAGCCGAACGCGCTAGCCAATTGCGTCACAGAAGTAGTCGTGCTCCACTCTCACCACCATCAGAACATTTCTCCAAAGCTATCAGCGCAAAGAAAAAAAAGAGACACACCGCCCTCGCGAGGGCTCGAACCTCCAACCTTTTGATTAACAGCCGAACGCGCTAGCCAATTGCGTCACAAAAGTAGTCGTGCTCCACTCTCACCACCGTCAGAACATTTCTCTAAAGCTATCAGCGCAAAGAAAAAAAAGAGACACACCGCTCTCGCGAGGGCTCGAACCTCCAACCTTTTGATTAACAGCCGAACGCGCTAGCCAATTGCGTCACAGAAGTAGTCGTGCTCCACTCTCACCACCATCAGCACATTTCTCCAAAGCTATCAGCGCAAAGAAAAAAAAGAGACACACCGCTCTCGGGAGGGCTCGAACCTCCAACCTTTTGATTAACAGCCGAACGCGCTAGCCAATTGCGTCACAGAAGTAGTCGTGCTCCACTCTCACCACCATCAGAACATTTCTCCAAAGCTATCAGCGCAAAGAAAAAAAAGAGACACACCGCTCTCGCGAGGGCTCGAACCTCCAACCTTTTGATTAACAGCCGAACGCGCTAGCCAATTGCATCACAGAAGTAGTCATGCTCCACTCTCACCACCATCAGAACATTTCTCCAAAGCTATCAGCGCAAAGAAAAAAAAGAGACACACCGCTCTCGGAAGGGCTCGAACCTCCAACCTTTTGATTAACAGCCGAACGCGCTAGCCAATTGCGTCACAGAAGTAGTCGTGCTCCACTCTCACCACCACCAGAACATTTCTCCAAAGCTATCAGCGCAAAGAAAAAAAAGAGACACACCGCTCTCGCGAGGGCTCGAACCTCCAATTTTTTGATTAACAGCCGAACGCGCTAGCCAATTGCGTCACAGAAGCAGTCGTGCTCCACTCTCACCACCATCAGAACATTTCTCCAAAGCTATCAGCGCAAAGAAAAAAAAGACACACCGCTCTCGGGAGGGCACGAACCTCCAACCTTTTGATTAACAGCCGAACGCGCTAGCCAATTGCGTCACAGAAGTAGTCGTGCTCCACTCTCACCACCATCAGAACATTTCTCCAAAGCTATCAGCGCAAAGAAAAAAAAGAGACACACCGCTCTCGAGAGGGCTCGAACCTCCACCCTTTTGATTAACAGCTGAACGCGCTAGCCAATTGCGTCACAGAAGTAGTCGTGCTCCACTCTCACCACCATCAGAACATTTCTCCAAAGCTATCAGCGCAAAGAAAAAAAAGAGACACACCGCTCTCGCGAGGGCTCGAACCTCCAACCTTTTGATTAACAGCCGAACGCGCTAGCCAATTGCGTCACGGAAGTAGTCGTGCTCCACTCTCACCACCATCAGAACATTTCTCCAAAGCTATCAGCACAAAGGAAAAAAAAGATACACACCGCTCTCGCTAGGGCTCGAACCTCTAACCTTTTGGTTAACAGCCGAACGCGCTAGCCAAGTGCGTCACAGAAGTAGTCGTGCTGCACTCTCACCACCATCAGAACATTTCTCCAAAGCTATCAGCGCAAAGAAAAAAAAGAGACACACCGCTTTCGGGAGGGCTCGAACCTCCAACCTTTTGATTAACAGCCGAACGCGCTAGCCAATTGCGTCACAGAAGTCGTCGTGCTCCACTCTCACCACCATCAGAACATTTCTCCAAAGCTATCAGCGCAAAGAAAAAAAAAGAGACACACCGCTTTCGGGAGGGCTCGAACCTCCAACCTTTTGATTAACAGCCGAACGCGCTAGCCAATTGCGTCACAGAAGTAGTCGTGCGCCACTCTCACCACCGTCAGAACATTTCTCCAAAGCTATCAGCGCAAAGAAAAAAAAAGAGACACAACGCTCTCGGGAGGGCTCGAACCTCCAACCTTTTGATTAACAGCCGAACGCGCTAGCCAATTGCGTCACAGAAGTAGTCGTGCTCCACTCTCACCACCATCAGAACATTTCTCCAAAGCTATCAGCGCAAAGAAAAAAAAGAGACACACCGCTCTCGCGAGGGCTCGAACCTCCACCCTTTTGATTAACAGCCGAACGCGCTAGCCAATTGCGTCACAGAAGTAGTCGTGCTCCACTCTCACCACCATCAGAACATTTCTCCAAAGCTATCAGCGCAAAGAAAAAAAAGACACACCGCTCTCGGGAGGGCTCGAACCTCCAACCTTTTGATTAACAGCCGAACGCGATAGCCAATTGCGTCACAGAAGTAGTCGTGCTCCACTCTCACCACCATCAGAACATTTCTCCAAAGCTATCAGCGCAAAGAAAAAAAAGAGACACACTGCTCTCGGGAGGGCTCGAACCTCCAACCTTTTGATTAACAGCTGAACGCGCTAGCCAATTGCGTCACAGAAGTAGTCGTGCTCCACTCTCACCACCATCAGAACATTTCTCCAAAGCTATCAGCGCAAAGAAAAAAAAGAGACACACCGCTCTTGCGAGGCCTCGAACCTCCAACCTTTTGATTAACAGCCGAACGCGCTAGCCAATTGCGTCACGGAAGTAGTCGTGCTCCACTCTCACCACCATCAGAACATTTCTCCAAAGCTATCAGCGCAAAGAAAAAAAAAGATACACACCGCTCTCGCTAGGGCTCGAACCTCTAACCTTTTGGTTAACAGCCGAACGCGCTAGCCAAGTGCGTCACAGAAGTAGTCGTGCTGCACTCTCACCACCATCAGAACATTTCTCCAAAGCTATCAGCGCAAAGAAAAAAAAGAGACACACCGCTCTCGGGAGGGCTCGAACCTCCAACCTTTTGATTAACAGCCGAACGCGCTAGCCAATTGCGTCACAGAAGTCGTCGTGCTCCACTCTCACCACCATCAGAACATTTCTCCAAAGCTATCAGCGCAAAGAAAAAAAAAGAGACACACCGCTCTCGGGAGGGCTCGAACCTCCAACCTTTTGATTAACAGCCGAACGCGCTAGCCAATTGCGTCACAGAAGTAGTCGTGCGCCACCCTCACCACCGTCAGAACATTTCTCCAAATCTATCAGCGCAAATAAAAAAAAAGAGACACAAGGCTCTCGGGAGGGCTCGAACCTCCAACCTTTTGATTAACAGCCGAACGCGCTAGCCAATTGCGACACAGAAGTAGTCGTGCTCCACTCTCACCACCATCAGAACATTTCTCCAAAGCTATCAGCGCAAAGAAAAAAAAGAGACACACCGCTCTCGCGAGGGCTCGAACCTCCACCCTTTTGATTAACAGCCGAACGCGCTAGCCAATTGCGTCACGGAAGTAGTCGTGCTCCACTCTCACCACCATCAGAACATTTCTCCAAAGCTATCAGCGCAAAGAAAAAAAAAGATACACACCGCTCTCGCTAGGGCTCGAACCTCCAACCTTTTGATTAACAGCCGAACGCGCTAGCCAAGTGCGTCACAGAAGTAGTCGTGCTCCACTCTCACCACCATCAGAACATTTCTCCAAAGCTATCAGCGCAAAGAAAAAAAAAGAGACACACCGCTCTCGCGAGGGCTCGAACCTCCAACCTTTTGATTAACAGCCGAACGCGCTAGCCAATTGCGTCACAGAAGTAGTCGTGCTCCACTCTCACCACCATCAGAACATTTCTCCAAAGCTATCAGCGCAAAGAAAACAAAGAAACACACCGCTCTCGGGAGGGCTCGAACCTCCAACCTTTTGATTAACAGCCGAACGCGCTAGCCAATTGCGTCACAGAAGTAGTCGTGCTCCACTCTCACCACCATCAGAACATTTCTCCAAAGCTATCAGCGCAAAGAAAAAAAGAGACACACCGCTCTCGGGAGGGCTCGAACCTCCAACCTTTTGATTAACAGCCGAACGCGCTAGCCAATTGCGTCACAGAAGTAGTCGTGCTCCACTCTCACCACCATCAGAACATTTCTCCAAAGCTATCAGCGCAAAGAAAAAAAAGAGACACACCGCTCTCGCGAGGGCTCGAACCTCCAACCTTTTGATTAACAGCCGAACGCGCTAGCCAATTGCGTCACAGAAGTAGTCGTGCTCCACTCTCACCACCATCAGAACATTTCTCCAAAGCTATCAGCGCAAAGAAAAAAAAGACACACCGCTCTCGGGAGGGCTCGAACCTCCAACCTTTTGATTAACAGCCGAACGCGCTAGCCGATTGCGTCACAGAAGTAGTCGTGCTCCACTCTCACCACCATCAGAACATTTCAACAAAGCTATCAGCGCAAAGAAAAAAAAGAGACACACCGCTCTCGGGAGGGCTCGAACCTCCAACCTTTTGATTAACAGCCGAACGCGCTAGCCAATTGCGTCACAGAAGTAGTCGTGCTCCACTCTCACCACCATCAGAACATTTTTCCGAAGCTATCAGCGCAAAGAAAAAAAAGAGACACACCGCTCTCTCGAGGGCTCGAACCTCCAACCTTTTGATTAACAGCCGAACGCGCTAGCCAATTGCGTCACAGAAGTAGTCGTGCTCCACTCTCACCACCATCAGAACATTTCTCCAAAGATATCAGCGCAAAGAAAAAAAGAGACATACCGCTCATGGGAGGGTTCGAACCTCCAACCTTTTCGTTAACAACCCAACGCGCTAGCAAATTGCGCAACAGAGACAGTCGTGCTTCACTCTCACCACCGTCAGAACGTGTCTCCAAGGCTATCAGCGCAAAGAAAAAAAGCGACACACTGCTCCTGGGAGGGCTCGAACCTCCAACCTTTTGCTTAACAGCCGACGCACTAGCGGATTGCGCCACGGAAACAGTCGTGCGCCACTCTCACCACAGTCAGAACATTTCTCCAAAGCTATCAGCGCAAAGAAAAAAAAGAGACACACCGCTCTCGGGAGGGCTCGAACCTCCAACCTTTTGATTAACAGCCGAACGCGCTAGCCAATTGCGTCACGGAAGTCGTCGTGCTCCACTCTCACCACCATCAGAACATTTCTCCAAAGCTATCAGCGCAAAGAAAAAAAAGAGACACACCGCTCTCGCGAGGGCTCGAACCTCCAACCTTTTGATTAACAGCCGAACGCGCTAGCCAATTGCGTCACAGAAGTAGTCGTGCTCCACTCTCACCACCATAAGAACATTTCTCCAAAGCTATCAGCGCAAAGAAAAAAAAAGATACACGCCGCTCTCGCTGGGGCTCGAACCTCCAACCTTTTGATTAACAGCCGAACGCGCTAGCCAAGTGCGTCACAGAAGTAGTCGTGCTGCACTCTCACCACCATCAGAACATTTCTCCAAAGCTATCAGCGCAAAGAAAAAAAAGAGACACACCGCTCTCGGGAGGGCTCGAACCTCCAACCTTTTGATTAACAGCCGAACGCGCTAGCCAATTGCGTCACAGAAGTCGTCGTGCTCCACTCTCACCACCGTCAGAACATTTCTCCAAAGCTATCAGCGCAAAGAAAAAAAAGAGACACACCACTCTCGCGAGGGCTCGAACCTCCAACCTTTTGATTAACAGCCGAACGCGCTAGCTAATTGCGTCACGGAAGTAGTCGTGCTCCACTCTCACCACCATCAGAACATTTCTCCAAAGCTATCAGCGCAAAGAAAAAAAAAGATACACACCGCTCTCGCGAGGGCTCGGACCTCCAACCTTTTGATTAACAGCCGAACGCGCTAGCCAATTGCGTCACAGAAGTAGTCGTGCTCCACTCTCACCACCATCAGAACATTTCTCCAAAGCTATCAGCGCAAAGAAAAAAAAGACACACCGCTCTCGGGAGGGCTCGAACCTCCAACCTTTTGATTAACAGCCGAACGCGCTAGCCAATTGCGTCACAGAAGTAGTCGTGCTCCACTCTCACCACCATCAGAACATTACTCCAAAGCTATCAGCGCAAAGAAAAAAAAGAGACACACCGCTCTCGCGAGGGCTCGAACCTCCAACCTTTTGATTAACAGCCGAACGCGCTAGCCAATTGCGTCACAGAAGTAGTCGTGCTCCACTCTCACCACCATCAGAACATTTCTCCAAAGCTATCAGCGCAAAGAAAAAAAAGACACACCGCTCTCGGGAGGGCTCGAACCTCCAACCTTTTGATTAACAGCCGAACGCGCTAGCCAATTGCGTCACAGAAGTAGTCGTGCTCTACTCTCACCACCATCAGAACATTTCTCCAAAGCTATCAGCGCAAAGAAAAAAAAAGAGACACACCGCTCTCGGGAGGGCTCGAACCTCCAACCTTTTGATTAACAGCCGAACGCGCTAGCCAATTGCGTCACAGAAGTAGTCGTGCTCCACTCTCACCACCATCAGAACATTTCTCCAAAGCTATCAGCGCAAAGAAAAAAAGAGAAACACCGCTCTCGCGAGGGCTCGAACCACCAACCTTTTGATTAACAGCCGAACGCGCTAGCCAATTGCGTCACGGAAGTAGTCGTGCTCCACTCTCACCACCATAAGAACATTTCTCCAAAGCTATCAGCGCAAAGAATAAAAAAGATACACACCGCTCTCGCTGGGGCTCGAACCTCCAACCTTTTGATTAACAGCCGAACGCGCTAGCCAAGTGCGTCACAGAAGTAGTCGTGCTGCACTCTCACCACCATCAGAACATTTCTCCAAAGCTATCAGCGCAAAGAAAAAAAAGAGACACACCGCTCTCGGGAGGGCTCGAACCTCCAACCTTTTGATTAACAGCCGAACGCGCTAGCCAATTGCGTCACAGAAGTAGTCGTGCTCCACTCTCACCACCATCAGAACATTTCTCCAAAGCTATCAGCGCAAAGAAAAAAAAGAGACACACCGCTCTCGGGAGGGCTCGAACCTCCAACCTTTTGATTAACAGCCGAACGCGCTAGCCAATTGCGTCACAGAAGTAGTCGTGCGCCACTCTCACCACCGTCAGAACATTTCTCCAAAGCTATCAGCGCAAAGAAAAAAAAGAGACACACCGCTCTCGGGAGGGCTCGAACCTCCAACCTTTTGATTAACAGCCGAACGCGCTAGCCAATTGCGTCACAGAAGTAGTCGTGCTCCACTCTCACCACCCTCAGAACATTTCTCCAAAGCTATCAGCGCAAAGAAAAAAAAGAGACACACCGCTCTCGGGAGGGCTCGAACCTCGAACCTTTTGATTAACAGCCGAACGCGCTAGCCAATTGCTTCACGGAAGTAGTCGTGCTCCACTCTCACCACCGTCAGAACATTTCTCCAAAGCTATCAGTGCAAAGAAAAAAAAGAGACACATCGCTCTCGGGAGGGCTCGAACCTCCAACCTTTTGATTAACAGCCGAACGCGCTAGCCAATTGCGTCACAGAAGTAGTCGTGCTCCACTCTCACTACCATCAGAACATTTCTCCAAAGCTATCAGCGCAAAGAAAAAAAAGAGAAACACCGCTCTCGCGAGGGCTCGAACCTCCAACCTTTAGATTAACAGCCGAACGCACTAGCCAATTGCGTCACAGAAGTAGTCGTGTTCCACTCTCACCACCATCAGAACATTTCTCCAAAGCTATCAGCGCAAAGAAAAAAAGAAACACACCGCTCTCGGGAGGGCTCGAACCTCCAACCTTTTGATTAACAGCCGAACGCGCTAGCCAATTGCGTCACGGAAGTAGTCGTGCTCCACTCTCACCACCGTCAGAACATTTCTCCAAAACTATCAGCGCAAAGAAAAAAAAAGAGACACAGCACTCTCTGGAGGGCTCGAACCTCCAACCTTTATATTTACAGCCGAACGCGCTAGCCAATTGCGTCACAGAAGTAGTCGTGCTCTACTCTCACCACCATCAGAACATTTCTCCAAAGCTATCAGCGCAAAGAAAAAAAAGAGACACACCGCTCTCGGGAGGGCTCTAACCTCCAACCTTTTGATTAACAGCCGAACGCGCTAGCCAATTGCGTCACGGAGGTAGTCGTGCTCCACTCTCACCACCATCAGAACATTTTTCTAAAGGTATCAGCGCAAAGAAAAAAAGAGACATACCGCTCATGGTAGGGTTCGAACCTCCAACCTTTTCGTTAACAACCCAACGCGCTAGCAAATTGCGCAACAGAGACAGTCGTGCTCCACTCTCACCACCGTCAGAACGTTTCTCCAAGGTTATCAGCGCAAAGAAAAAAAGCGACACACTGCTCCTGGGAGGGCTCGAACCTCCAACCTTTTGCTTAACAGCCGACGCACTAGCGGATTGCGCCACGGAAACAGTCGTGCGCCACTCTCACCACAGTCAGAACATTTCTCCAAAGCTTATCAGCGCAAAGAAAATAAAAGAGACACACCGCTCTCGGGAGGGCTCGAACCTCCAACCTTTTGATTAACAGCCGAGCGCGCTAGCCAATTGCGTCACGGAAGTCGTCGTGCTCCACTCTCACCACCGTCAGAACATTTCTCCAAAGCTATCAGCGCAAAGAAAAAAAAACACACCGCTCTCGGGAGGGCTCGAACCTCCAATCTGTTGATTAACAGCCGAACGCGCTAGCCAATTGCGTCACGGAAGTAGTCGTGTTCCACTCTCACCACCGTCAGAACATTTCTCCAAAGCTATCAGCGCAAAGAAAAAAAAATAGACACACTGCTCTCGGGAGGGCTTGAACCTCCAACCTTTTGATTAACAGCCGAACGCGCTAGCCAATTGCGTCACGGAAGTAGTCGTGCTCCACTCTCACCACCATCAGAACATTTCTCCAAAGCAATCAGCGCAAAGAAAAAAAAGAGACACACCGCTCTCGCGAGGGCTCGAACCTCCAACCTTTTGGTTAACAGCCGAACGCGCTAGCCAATTGCGTCACGGAGGTAGTCGTGCTCCACTCTCACCACCATTAGAACATTTTTCTAAAGGTATCAGCGCAAAGAAAAAAAGAGACACACCGCTCTCGGGAGGGCTCGAACCTCCAACCTTTTGATTAACAGCCGAACGCGCTAGCCAATTGCATCACAGAAGTAGTCGTGCTCCACTCTCACCACCATCAGAACATTTCTCCAAAGCTATCAGCGCAAGGAAAAAAAAGAGACACACCGCTCTCGGGAGGGCTCGAACCTCCAACCTTTTGATTAACAGCCGAACGCGCTAGCCAATTGCGTCACAGAAGTAGTCATGCGCAACTCTCACCACCGCCAGAACATTTCTCCAAAGCTATCAGCGCAAAGAAAAAAAAAGAGACACACCGCTCTCGGGAGGGCTCGAACCTCCAACCTTTTGATTAACAGCCGAACGCGCTAGCCAATTGCGTCACAGAAGTAGTCGTGCTCCACTCTCACCACCATCAGAACATTTCTCCAAAGCTATCAGCGCAAAGAAAAAAAAGAGACACACCGCTCTCGGGAGGGCTCGAACCTCCAACCTTTTGATTAACAGCCGAACGCGCTAGCCAATTGCGTCACAGAAGTAGTCATGCTCCACTCTCACCACCATCAGAACATTTCTCCAAAGCTATCAGCGCAAAGAAAAAAAAGAGACACACCGCTCTCGCGAGGGCTCGAACCTCCAACCTTTTGATTAACAGCCGAACGCGCTAGCCAATTGCGTCACGGAAGTAGTCGTGCTCCACTCTCACCACCATCAGAACATTTCTCCAAAGCTATCAGCGCAAAGAAAAAAAAGATACACACCGCTCTCGCGAGGGCTCGAACCTCCAACCTTTTGATTAACAGCCGAACGCGCTAGCCAATTGCGTCACGGAGGTAGTCGTGCTCCACTCTCACCACCATCAGAACATTTTTCTAAAGGTATCAGCGCAAAGAAAAAAAGATACACACCGCTCTCGCTGGGGCTCGAACCTCCAACCTTTTGATTAACAGCCGAACGCGCTAGCCAAGTGCGTCACAGAAGTAGTCGTGCGCAACTCTCACCACCGCCAGAACATTTCTCCAAAGCTATCAGCGCAAAGAAAAAAAAAGAGACACACCGCTCTCGGGAGGGCTCGAACCTCAACCTTTTGATTAACAGCCGAACGCGCTAGCCAATTGCGTCACAGAAGTAGTCGTGCTCCACTCTCACCACCATCAGAACATTTCTCCAAAGCTATCAGCGCAAAGAAAAAAAAGAGACACACCGCTCTCGGGAGGGCTCGAACCTCCAACCTTTTGATTAACAGCCGAACGCGCTAGCCAATTGCGTCACAGAAGTAGTCGTGCTCCACTCTCACCACCATCAGAACATTTCTCCAAAGCTATCAGCGCAAAGAAAAAAAAGAGACACACCGCTCTCGCGAGGGCTCGAACCTCCAACCTTTTGATTAACAGCCGAACGCTCTAGCCAATTGCGTCACGGAAGTAGTCGTGCTCCACTCTCACCACCATCAGAACATTTCTCCAAAGCTATCAGCGCAAAGAAAAAAAAGATACACACCGCTCTCGCGAGGGCTCGAACCTCCAACCTTTTGATTAACAGCCAAACGCGCTAGCCAATTGCGTCACGGAGGTAGTCGTGCTCCACTCTCACCACCATCAGAACATTTTTCTAAAGGTATCAGCGCAAAGAAAAAAAGATACACACCGCTCTCGCTGGGGCTCGAACCTCCAACCTTTTGATTAACAGCCGAACGCGCTAGCCAAGTGCGTCACAGAAGTAGTCGTGCTGCACTCTCACCACCATCAGAACATTTCTCCAAAGCTATCAGCGCAAAGAAAAAAAAGAGACACACCGCTCTCGGGAGGGCTCGAACCTCCAACCTTTTGATTAACAGCCGAACGCGCTAGCCAATTGCGTCACAGAAGTAGTCGTGCTCCACTCTCACCACCATCAGAACATTTCTCCAAAGCTACCAGCGCAAAGAAAAAAAGAGACACACCGCTCTCGGGAGGGCTCGAACCTCCAACCTTTTGATTAACAGCCGAACGCGCTAGCCAATTGCGTCACAGAAGTAGTCGTGCGCCACTCTCACCACCGTCAGAACATTTCTCCAAAGCTATCAGCGCAAAGAAAAAAAAGAGACACACCGCTCTCGGGAGGGCTCGAACCTCCAACCTTTTGATTAACAGCCGAACGCGCTAGCCAATTGCGTCACAGAAGTAGTCGTGCTCCACTCTCACCACCATCAGAACATTTCTCCAAAGCTATCAGCGCAAAGAAAAAAAAGAGACACACCGCTCTCGGGAGGGCTCGAACCTCGAACCTTTTGATTAACAGCCGAACGCGCTAGCCAATTGCTTCACGGAAGTAGTCGTGCTCCACTCTCACCACCGTCAGAACATTTCTCCAAAGCTATCAGTGCAAAGAAAAAAAAGAGACACACCACTCTCGCGAGGGCTCGAACCTCCAACCTTTTGATTAACAGCCGAACGCGCTAGCCAATTGCGTCACGGAAGTAGTCGTGCTCCACTCTCACCACCGTCAGAACATTTCTCCAAAGCTATCAGCGCAAAGAAAAAAAAGAGACACACCGCTCTCGCGAGGGCTCGAACCTCCAACCTTTTGATTAACAGCCGAACGCGCTAGCCAATTGCGTCACGGAAGTAGTCGTGCTCCACTCTCACCACCGTCAGAACATTTCTCTAAAGCTATCAGCGCAAAGAAAAAAAAAGACACACCGCTCTCGCGAGCGCTCGAACCTCCAACCTTTTGATTAACAGCCGAACGCGCTAGCCAATTGCGTCACAGAAGTAGTCGTGCTCCACTCTCACCACCATCAGAACATTTCTCCAAAGCTATCAGCGCAAAGAAAAAAAAGAGACACACCGCTCTCGGGAGGGCTCGAACCTCCAACCTTTTGATTAACAGCCGAACGCGCTAGCCAATTGCGTCACAGAAGTAGTCGTGCTCCACTCTCACCACCATCAGAACATTTCTCCAAAGCTATCAGCGCAAAGAAAAAAAAGAGACACACCACTCTCGCGAGGGCTCGAACCTCCAACCTTTTGATTAACAGCCGAACGCGCTAGCCAATTGCGTCACGGAAGTAGTCGTGCTCCACTCTCACCACCATCAGAACATTTCCCCAAAGCTATCAGCGCAAAGAAAAAAAAAGATACACACCGCTCTCGCGAGGGCTCGGACTTCCAACCTTTTGATTAACAGCCGAACGCGCTAGCCAATTGCGTCACAGAAGTAGTCGTGCTCCACTCTCACCACCATCAGAACATTTCTCCAAAGCTATCAGCGCAAAGAAAAAAAAGACACACCGCTCTCGGGAGGGCTCGAACCTCCAACCTTTTGATTAACAGCCGAACGCGCTAGCCAATTGCGTCACAGAAGTAGTCGTGCTCCACTCTCACCACCATCAGAACATTTCTCCAAAGCTATCAGCGCAAAGAAAAAAAAGAGACACACCGCTCTCGCGAGGGCTCGAACCTCCAACCTTTTGATTAACAGCCGAACGCGCTAGCCAATTGCGTCACAGAAGTAGTCGTGCTCCACTCTCACCACCATCAGAACATTTCTCCAAAGCTATCAGCGCAAAGAAAAAAAAGACACACCGCTCTCGGGAGGGCTCGAACCTCCAACCTTTTGATTAACAGCCGAACGCGCTAGCCAATTGCGTCACAGAAGTAGTCGTGCTCCACTCTCACCACCATCAGAACATTTCTCCAAAGCTATCAGCGCAAAGAAATAAAAGAGACACACCGCTCTCGGGAGGGCTCGAACCTCCAACCTTTTGATTAACAGCCGAACGCGCTAGCCAATTGCGTCACAGAAGTAGTCGTGCTCCACTCTCACCACCATCAGAACATTTCTCCAAAGCTATCAGCGCAAAGAAAAAAAAGAGAAACACCGCTCTCGCGAGGGCTCGAACCACCAACCTTTTGATTAACAGCCGAACGCGCTAGCCAATTGCGTCACGGAAGTAGTCGTGCTCCACTCTCACCACCATCAGAACATTTCTCCAAAGCTATCAGCGCAAAGAAAAAAAAAGATACACACCGCTCTCGCTGGGGCTCGAACCTCCAACCTTTTGATTAACAGCCGAACGCGCTAGCCAAGTGCGTCACAGAAGTAGTCGTGCTGCACTCTCACCACCATCAGAACATTTCTCCAAAGCTATCAGCGCAAAGAAAAAAAAGAGACACACCGCTCTCGGGAGGGCTCGAACCTCCAACCTTTTGATTAACAGCCGAACGCGCTAGCCAATTGCGTCACAGAAGTAGTCGTGCTCCACTCTCACCACCATCAGAACATTTCTCCAAAGCTATCAGCGCAAAGAAAAAAAAGACACACCGCTCTCGGGAGGGCTCGAACCTCCAACCTTTTGATTAACAGCCAAACGCGCTAGCCAATTGCGTCACAGAAGTAGTCGTGCGCCACTCTCACCACCGTCAGAACATTTCTCCAAAGCTATCAGCGCAAAGAAAAAAAAGAGACACACCGCTCTCGGGAGGGCTCGAACCTCCAACCTTTTGATTAACAGCCGAACGCGCTAGCCAATTGCGTCACAGAAGTAGTCGTGCTCCACTCTCACCACCATCAGAACATTTCTCCAAAGCTATCAGCGCAAAGAAAAAAAAGAGACACACCGCTCTCGGGAGGGCTCGAACCTCGAACCTTTTGATTAACAGCCGAACGCGCTAGCCAATTGCTTCACGGAAGTAGTCGTGCTCCACTCTCACCACCGTCAGAACATTTCTCCAAAGCTATCAGCGCAAAGAAAAAAAAGAGACACACCGCTCTCGCGAGGGCTCGAACCTCCAACCTTTTGCTTAACAGCCGACGCACTAGCGGATTGCGCCACGGAAACAGTCGTGCGCCACTCTCACCACAGTCAGGACATTTCTCCAAAGCTTATCAGCGCAAAGAAAATAAAAGAGACACACCGCTCTCGGGAGGGCTCGAACCTCCAACCTTTTGATTAACAGCCGAACGCGCTAGCCAATTGCGTCACGGAAGTCGTCGTGCTCCACTCTCACCACCGTCAGAACATTTCTCCAAAGCTATCAGCGCAAAGAAAAAAAAACACACCGCTCTCGGGAGGGCTCAAACCTCCAATCTTTTGATTAACAGCCGAACGCGCTAGCCAATTGCGTCACGGAAGTAGTCGTGTTCCACTCTCACCACCGTCAGAACATTTCTCCAAAGCTATCAGCGCAAAAAAAATAGACACACCGCTCTCGGGAGGGCTCGAACCTCCAACCTTTTGATTAACAGCCGAACGCGCTAGCCAATTGCATCACAGAAGTAGTCGTGCTCCACTCTCACCACCATCAGAACATTTCTCCAAAGCTATCAGCGCAAGGAAAAAAAAGAGACACACCGCTCTCGGGAGGGCTCGAACCTCCAACCTTTTGGTTAACAGCCGAACGCGCTAGCCAATTGCGTCACGGAGGTAGTCGTGCTCCACTCTCACCACCATTAGAACATTTTTCTAAAGGTATCAGCGCAAAGAAAAAAAGAGACACACCGCTCTCGGGAGGGCTCGAACCTCCAACCTTTTGATTAACAGCCGAACGCGCTAGCCAATTGCATCACAGAAGTAGTCGTGCTCCACTCTCACCACCATCAGAACATTTCTCCAAAGCTATCAGCGCAAGGAAAAAAAAGAGACACACCTCTCTCGGGAGGGCTCGAACCTCCAACCTTTTGATTAACAGCCGAACGCGCTAGCCAATTGCGTCACAGAAGTAGTCGTGCGCAACTCTCACCACCGCCAGAACATTTCTCCAAAGCTATCAGCGCAAAGAAAAAAAAAGAGACACACCGCTCTCGGGAGGGCTCGAACCTCCAACCTTTTGATTAACAGCCGAACGCGCTAGCCAATTGCGTCACAGAAGTAGTCGTGCTCCACTCTCACCACCATCAGAACATTTCTCCAAAGCTATCAGCGCAAAGAAAAAAAAGAGAAACACCGCTCTCGCGAGGGCTCGAACCACCAACCTTTTGATTAACAGCCGAACGCGCTAGCCAATTGCGTCACGGAAGTAGTCGTGCTCCACTCTCACCACCATCAGAACATTTCTCCAAAGCTATCAGCGCAAAGAAAAAAAAAGATACTCACCGCTCTCGCTGGGGCTCGAACCTCCAACCTTTTGATTAACAGCCGAACGCGCTAGCCAAGTGCGTCACAGAAGTAGTCGTGCTGCACTCTCACCACCATCAGAACATTTCTCCAAAGCTATCAGCGCAAAGAAAAAAAAGAGACACACCGTTCTCGGGAGGGCTCGAACCTCCAACCTTTTGATTAACAGCCGAACGCGCTAGCCAATTGCGTCACAGAAGTAGTCGTGCTCCACTCTCACCACCATCAGAACATTTCTCCAAAGCTATCAGCGCAAAGAAAAAAAAGAGACACACCGCTCTCGGGAGGGCTCGAACCTCCAACCTTTTGATTAACAGCCAAACGCGCTAGCCAATTGCGTCACAGAAGTAGTCGTGCGCCACTCTCACCACCGTCAGAACATTTCTCCAAAGCTATCAGCGCAAAGAAAAAAAAGAGACACACCGCTCTCGGGAGGGCTCGAACCTCCAACCTTTTGATTAACAGCCGAACGCGCTAGCCAATTGCGTCACAGAAGTAGTCGTGCTCCACTCTCACCACCATCAGAACATTTCTCCAAAGCTATCAGCGCAAAGAAAAAAAAGAGACACACCGCTCTCGGGAGGGCTCGAACCTCGAACCTTTTGATTAACAGCCGAACGCGCTAGCCAATTGCTTCACGGAAGTAGTCGTGCTCCACTCTCACCACCGTCAGAACATTTCTCCAAAGCTATCAGCGCAAAGAAAAAAAAGAGACACACCGCTCTCGCGAGGGCTCGAACCTCCAACCTTTTGCTTAACAGCCGACGCACTAGCGGATTGCGCCACGGAAACAGTCGTGCGCCACTCTCACCACAGTCAGGACATTTCTCCAAAGCTTATCAGCGCAAAGAAAATAAAAGAGACACACCGCTCTCGGGAGGGCTCGAACCTCCAACCTTTTGATTAACAGCCGAACGCGCTAGCCAATGGCGTCACGGAAGTCGTCGTGCTCCACTCTCACCACCGTCAGAACATTTCTCCAAAGCTATCAGCGCAAAGAAAAAAAAACACACCGCTCTCGGGAGGGCTCGAACCTCCAATCTTTTGATTAACAGCCGAACGCACTAGCCAATTGCGTCACGGAAGTAGTCGTGTTCCACTCTCACCACCGTCAGAACATTTCTCCAAAGCTATCAGCGCAAAAAAAAATAGACACACCGCTCTCGGGAGGGCTCGAACCTCCAACCTTTTGATTAACAGCCGAACGCGCTAGCCAATTGCATCACAGAAGTAGTCGTGCTCCACTCTCACCACCATCGGAACATTTCTCCAAAGCTATCAGCGCAAGGAAAAAAAAGAGACACACCGCTCTCGGGAGGGCTCGAACCTCCAACCTTTTGGTTAACAGCCGTACGAGCTAGCCAATTGCGTCACGGACGTAGTCGTGCTCCACTCTCACCACCATTAGAACATTTTTCTAAAGGTATCAGCGCAAAGAAAAAAAGAGACACACCGCTCTCGGGAGGGCTCGAACCTCCAACCTTTTGATTAACAGCCGAACGCGCTAGCCAATTGCATCACAGAAGTAGTCGTGCTCCACTCTCACCACCATCAGAACATTTCTCCAAAGCTATCAGCGCAAGGAAAAAAAAGAGACACACCTCTCTCGGGAGGGCTCGAACCTCCAACCTTTTGATTAACAGCCGAACGCGCTAGCCAATTGCGTCACAGAAGTAGTCGTGCGCAACTCTCACCACCGCCAGAACATTTCTCCAAAGCTATCAGCGCAAAGAAAAAAAAAGAGACACACCCCTCTCGGGAGGGCTCGAACCTCCAACCTTTTGATTAACAGCCGAACGCGCTAGCCAATTGCGTCACAGAAGTAGTCGTGCTCCACTCTCACCACCATCAGAACATTTCTCCAAAGCTATCAGCGCAAAGAAAAAAAAGAGACACACCGCTCTCGGGAGGGCTCGAACCTCCAACCTTTTGATTAACAGCCGAACGCGCTAGCCAATTGCGTCACAGAAGTAGTCGTGCTCCACTCTCACCACCATCAGAACATTTCTCCAAAGCTATCAGCGCAAAGAAAAAAAAGAGACACACCGCTCTCGCGAGGGCTCGAACCTCCAACCTTTTGATTAACAGCCGAACGCGCTAGCCAATTGCGTCACGGAAGTAGTCGTGCTCCACTCTCACCACCATCAGAACATTTCTCCAAAGCTATCAGCGCAAAGAAAAAAAAGATACACACCGCTCTCGCGAGGGCTCGAACCTCCAACCTTTTGATTAACAGCCGAACGCGCTAGCCAATTGCGTCACGGAGGTAGTCATGCTCCACTCTCACCACCATCAGAACATTTTTCTAAAGGTATCAGCGCAAAGAAAAAAAGATACACACCGCTCTCGCTGGGGCTCGAACCTCCAACCTTTTGATTAACAGCCGAACGCGCTAGCCAAGTGCGTCAATGAAGTAGTCGTGCTGCACTCTCACCACTGTCAGAACATTTCTCCAAAGCTATCAGCGCAAAGAAAAAAAAGAGACACACCGCTCTCGGGAGGGCTCGAACCTCCAACCTTTTGATTAACAACCGAACGCGCTAGCCAATTGCGTCACAGAAGTAGTCGTGCTCCACTCTCACCACCATCAGAACATTTCTCCAAAGCTATCAGCGCAAAGAAAAAAAGAGACACACCGCTCTCGGGAGGGCTCGAACCTCGAACCTTTTGATTAACAGCCGAACGCGCTAGCCAATTGCTTCACGGAAGTAGTCGTGCTCCACTCTCACCACCGTCAGAACATTTCTCCCAAGCTATCAGTGCAAAGAAAAAAAAGAGACACATCGCTCTCGGGAGGGCTCGAACCTCCAACCTTTTGATTAACAGCCGAACGCGCTAGCCAATTGCGTCACAGAAGTAGTCGTGCTCCACTCTCACCACCATCAGAACATTTCTCCAAAGCTATCAGCGCAAAGAAAAAAAAGAGACACACCGCTCTCGGGAGGGCTCGAACCTCCAACCTTTTGATTAACAGCCGAACGCGCTAGCCAATTGCGTCACAGAAGTAGTCGTGCTCCACTCTCACCACCATCAGAACATTTCTCCAAAGCTATCAGCGCAAAGAAAAAAAAGAGACACACCGCTCTCGGGAGGGCTCGAACCTCGAACCTTTTGATTAACAGCCGAACGCGCTAGCCAATTGCTTCACGGAAGTAGTCGTGCTCCACTCTCACCACCGTCAGAACATTTCTCCAAAGCTATCAGTGCAAAGAAAAAAAAGAGACACATCGCTCTCGGGAGGGCTCGAACCTCCAACCTTTTGATTAACAGCCGAACGCGCTAGCCAATTGCGTCACAGAAGTAGTCGTGCTCCACTCTCACTACCATCAGAACATTTCTCCAAAGCTATCAGCGCAAAGAAAAAAAAGAGACACACCGCTCTCGCGAGGGCTCGAACCTCCAACCTTTTGATTAAGAGCCGAACGCGCTAGCCAATTGCGTCACAGAAGTAGTCGTGCTCCACTCTCACCACCATCAGAACATTTCTCCAAAGCTATCAGCGCAAAGAAAAAAAGAAACACACCGCTCTCGGGAGGGCTCGAACCTCCAACCTTTTGATTAACAGCCGAACGCGCTAGCCAATTGCGTCACGGAAGTAGTCGTGCTCCACTCTCACCACCGTCAGAACATTTCTCCAAAACTATCAGCGCAAAGAAAAAAAGAGACACAGCACTCTCGGGAGGGCTCGAACCTCCAACCTTTATATTTACAGCCGAACGCGCTAGCCAATTGCGTCACAGAAGTAGTCGTGCTCTACTCTCACCACCATCAGAACATTTCTCCAAAGCTATCAGCGCAAAGAAAAAAAAGAGACACACCGCTCTCGGGAGGGCTCTAACCTCCAACCTTTTGATTAACAGCCGAACGCGCTAGCCAATTGCGTCACGGAGGTAGTCGTGCTCCACTCTCACCAACATCAGAACATTTTTCTAAAGGTATCAGCGCAAAGAAAAAAAGAGACATACCGCTCATGGTAGGGTTCGAACCTCCAACCTTTTCGTTAACAACCCAACGCGCTAGCAAATTGCGCAACAGAGACAGTCGTGCTCCACTCTCACCACCGTCAGAACGTTTCTCCAAGGTTATCAGCGCAAAGAAAAAAGCGACACACTGCTCCTGGGAGGGCTCGAACCTCCAACCTTTTGCTTAACAGCCGACGCACTAGCGGATTGCGCCACGGAAACAGTCGTGCGCCACTCTCACCACAGTCAGAACATTTCTCCAAAGCTTATCAGCGCAAAGAAAATAAAAGAGACACACCGCTCTCGGGAGGGCTCGAACCTCCAACCTTTTGATTAACAGCCGAACGCGCTAGCCAATTGAGTCACAGAAGTAGTCGTGCGCCACTCTCACCACCGTCAGAACATTTCTCCAAAGCTATCAGCGCAAAGAAAAAAAAGAGACACACCGCTCTCGGGAGGGCTCGAACCTCCAACCTTTTGATTAACAGCCGAACGCGCTAGCCAATTGCGTCACAGAAGTAGTCGTGCTCCACTCTCACCACCATCAGAACATTTCTCCAAAGCTATCAGCGCAAAGAAAAAAAAGAGACACACCGCTCTCAGGAGGGCTCGAACCTCGAACCTTTTGATTAACAGCCGAACGCGCTAGCCAATTGCTTCACGGAAGTAGTCGTGCTCCACTCTCACCACCGTCAGAACATTTCTCCAAAGCTATCAGTGCAAAGAAAAAAAAGAGACACATCGCTCTCGGGAGGGCTCGAACCTCCAACCTTTTGATTAACAGCCGAACGCGCTAGCCAATTGCGTCACAGAAGTAGTCGTGCTCCACTCTCACTACCATCAGAACATTTCTCCAAAGCTATCAGCGCAAAGAAAAAAAAGAGACACACCGCTCTCGCGAGGGCTCGAACCTCCAACCTTTTGATTAACAGCCGAACGCGCTAGCCAATTGCGTCACAGAAGTAGTCGTGCTCCACTCTCACCACCATCAGAACATTTCTCCAAAGCTATCAGCGCAAAGAAAAAAAGAAACACACCGCTCTCGGGAGGGCTCGAACCTCCAACCTTTTGATTAACAGCCGAACGCGCTAGCCAATTGCGTCACGGAAGTAGTCGTGCTCCACTCTCACCACCGTCAGAACATTTCTCCAAAACTATCAGCGCAAAGAAAAAAAAGAGACACAGCACTCTCGGGAGGGCTCGAACCTCCAACCTTTATATTTACAGCCGAACGCGCTAGCCAATTGCGTCACAGAAGTAGTCGTGCTCTACTCTCACCACCATCAGAACATTTCTCCAAAGCTATCAGCGCAAAGAAAAAAAAGAGACACACCGCTCTCGGGAGGGCTCTAACCTCCAACCTTTTGATTAACAGCCGAACGCGCTAGCCAATTGCGTCACGGAGGTAGTCGTGCTCCACTCTCACCAACATCAGAACATTTTTCTAAAGGTATCAGCGCAAAGAAAAAAAGAGACATACCGCTCATGGTAGGGTTCGAACCTCCAACCTTTTCGTTAACAACCCAACGCGCTAGCAAATTGCGCAACAGAGACAGTCGTGCTCCACTCTCACCACCGTCAGAACGTTTCTCCAAGGTTATCAGCGCAAAGAAAAAAAGCGACACACTGCTCCTGGGAGGGCTCGAACCTCCAACCTTTTGCTTAACAGCCGACGCACTAGCGGATTGCGCCACGGAAACAGTCGTGCGCCACTCTCACCACAGTCAGAACATTTCTCCAAAGCTTATCAGCGCAAAGAAAATAAAAGAGACACACCGCTCTCGGGAGGGCTCGAACCTCCAACCTTTTGATTAACAGCCGAACGCGCTAGCCAATTGCGTCACGGAAGTCGTCGTGCTCCACTCTCACCACTGTCAGAACATTTCTCCAAAGCTATCAGCGCAAAGAAAAAAAAACACACCGCTCTCGGGAGGGCTCGAACCTCCAATCTTTTGATTAACAGCCGAACGCGCTAGCCAATTGCGTCACGGAAGTAGTCGTGTTCCACTCTCACCACCGTCAGAACATTTCTCCAAAGCTATCAGCGCAAAGAAAAAAAATAGACACACCGCTCTCGGGAGGGCTCGAACCTCCAACCTTTTGATTAACAGCCGAACGCGCTAGCCAATTGCGTCACGGAAGTAGTCGTGCTCCACTCTCACCACCATCAGAACATTTCTCCAAAGCAATCAGCGCAAAGAAAAAAAAGAGACACAGCGCTCTCGCGAGGGCTCGAACCTCCAACCTTTTGGTTAACAGCCGAACGCGCTAGCCAATTGCGTCACGGAGGTAGTCGTGCTCCACTCTCACCACCATTAGAACATTTTTCTAAAGGTATCAGCGCAAAGAAAAAAAGAGACACACCGCTCTCGGGAGGGCTCGAACCTCCAACCTTTTGATTAACAGCCGAACGCGCTAGCCAATTGCATCACAGAAGTAGTCGTGCTCCACTCTCACCACCATCAGAACATTTCTCCAAAGCTATCAGCGCAAGGAAAAAAAAGAGACACACCGCTCTCGGGAGGGCTCGAACCTCCAACTTTTTGATTAACAGCCGAACGCGCTAGCCAATTGCGTCACAGAAGTAGTCGTGCGCAACTCTCACCACCGCCAGAACATTTCTCCAAAGCTATCAGCGCAAAGAAAAAAAAAGAGACACACCGCTCTCGGGAGGGCTCGAACCTCCAACCTTTTGATTAACAGCCGAACGCGCTAGCCAATTGCGTCACAGAAGTAGTCGTGCTCCACTCTCACCACCATCAGAACATTTCTCCAAAGCTATCAGCGCAAAGAAAAAAAAGAGACACACCGCTCTCGGGAGGGCTCGAACCTCCAACCTTTTTATTAACAGCCGAACGCGCTAGCCAATTGCGTCACAGAAGTAGTCGTGCTCCACTCTCACCACCATCAGAACATTTCTCCAAAGCTATCAGCGCAAAGAAAAAAAAGAGACACACCGCTCTCGCGAGGGCTCGAACCTCCAACCTTTTGATTATCAGCCGAACGCGCTAGCCAATTGCGTCACGGAAGTAGTCGTGCTCCACTCTCACCACCATCAGAACATTTCTCCAAAGCTATCAGCGCAAAGAAAAAAAAGATACACACCGCTCTCGCGAGGGCTCGAACCTCCAACCTTTTGATTAACAGCCGAACGCGCTAGCCAATTGCGTCACGGAGGTAGTCGTGCTCCACTCTCACCACCATCAGAACATTTTTCTAAAGGTATCAGCGCAAAGAAAAAAAGATACACACCGCTCTCGCTGGGGCTCAAACCTCCAACCTTTTGATTAACAGCCGAACGCGCTAGCCAAGTGCGTCAATGAAGTAGTCGTGCTGCACTCTAACCACTGTCAGAACATTTCTCCAAAGCTATCAGCGCAAAGAAAAAAAAGAGACACACCGCTCTCGGGAGGGCTCGAACCTCCAACCTTTTGATTAACAACCGAACGCGCTAGCCAATTGCGTCACAGAAGTAGTCGTGCTCCACTCTCACCACCATCAGAACATTTCTCCAAAGCTATCAGCGCAAAGAAAAAAAAGAGACACACCACTCTCGGGAGGGCTCGAACCTCCAACCTTTTGATTAACAGCCGAACGCGCTAGCCAATTGCGTCACAGAAGTAGTCGTGCGCCACTCTCACCACCGTCAGAACATTTCTCCAAAGCTATCAGCGCAAAGACAAAAAAGAGAAACACCGCTCTCGGGAGGGCTCGAACCTCCAACCTTTTGATTAACAGCCGAACGCGCTAGCCAATTGCGTCACAGAAGTAGTCGTGCTCCACTCTCACCACCATCAGAACATTTCTCCAAAGCTATCAGCGCAAAGAAAAAAAGAGACACACCGCTCTCGGGAGGGCTCGAACCTCGAACCTTTTGATTAACAGCCGAACGCGCTAGCCAATTGCTTCACGGATGTAGTCGTGCTCCACTCTCACCACCGTCAGAACATTTCTCCCAAGTTATCAGTGCAAAGAAAAAAAAGAGACACATCGCTCTCGGGAGGGCTCGAACCTCCAACCTTTCGATTAACAGCCGAACGCGCTAGCCAATTGCGTCACAGAAGTAGTCGTGCTCCACTCTCACTACCATCAGAACATTTCTCCAAAGCTATCAGCGCAAAGAAAAAAAAGAGACACACCGCTCTCGCGAGGGCTCGAACCTCCAACCTTTTGATTAACAGCCGAACGCGCTAGCCAATTGCGTCACAGAAGTAGTCGTGCTCCACTCTCACCACCATCAGAACATTTCTCCAAAGCTATCAGCGCAAAGAAAAAAAGAAACACACCGCTCTCGGGAGGGCTCGAACCTCCAACCTTTTGATTAACAGCCGAACGCGCTAGCCAATTGCGTCACGGAAGTTGTCGTGCTCCACTCTCACCACCGTCAGAACATTTCTCCAAAACTATCAGCGCAAAGAAAAAAAAAGAGACACACCACTCTCGGGAGGGCTCGAACCTCCAACCTTTATATTTACAGCCGAACGCGCTAGCCAATTGCGTCACAGAAGTAGTCGTGCTCTACTCTCACCACCATCAGAACATTTCTCCAAAGCTATCAGCGCAAAGAAAAAAAAGAGACACACCGCTCTCGGGAGGGCTCTAACCTCCAACCTTTTGATTAACAGCCGAACGCGCTAGCCAATTGCGTCACGGAGGTAGTCGTGCTCCACTCTCACCACCATCAGAACATTTTTCTAAAGGTATCAGCGCAAAGAAAAAAAGAGACATACCGCTCACGGGAGGGTTCGAACCTCCAACCTTTTCGTTAACAACCCAACGCGCTAGCAAATTGCGCAACAGAGACAGTCGTGCTCCACTCTCACCACCGTCAGAACGTTTCTCCAAGGTTATCAGCGCAAAGAATAAAAGCGACACACTGCTCCTGGGAGGGCTCGAACCTCCAACCTTTTGCTTAACAGCTGACGCACTAGCGGATTGCGCCACGGAAACAGTCGTGCGCCACTCTCACCACAGTCAGAACATTTCTCCAAAGCTTATCAGCGCAAAGAAAAAAAAGAGACACACCGCTCTCGGGAGGGCTCGAACCTCCAATCTTTTGATTAACAGCCGAACGCGCTAGCCAATTGCGTCACGGAAGTCGTCGTGCTCCACTCTCACCACCGTCAGAACATTTCTCCAAAGCTATCAGCGCAAAGAAAAAAAACACACCGCTCTCGGGAGGGCTCGAACCTCCAATCTTTTGATTAACAGCCGAACGCGCTAGCCAATTGCGTCACGGAAGTCGTCGTGCTCCACTCTCACCACCGTCAGAACATTTCTCCAAAGCTATCAGCGCAAAGAAAAAAAAACACACCGCTCTCGGGAGGGCTCGAACCTCCAATCTTTTGATTAACAGCCGAACGCGCTAGCCAATTGCGTCACGGAAGTCGTCGTGCTCCACTCTCACCACCGTCAGAACATTTCTCCAAAGCTATCAGCGCAAAGAAAAAAAAACACACCGCTCTCGGGAGGGCTCGAACCTCCAACCTTTTGATTAACAGCCGAACGCGCTAGCCAATTGCGTCACGGAAGTCGTCGTGCTCCACTCTCACCACTGTCAGAACATTTCTCCAAAGCTATCAGCGCAAAGAAAAAAAAAACACACCGCTCTCGGGAGGGCTCGAACCTCCAATCTTTTGATTAACAGCCGAACGCGCTAGCCAATTGCGTCACGGAAGTAGTCGTGTTCCACTCTCACCACCGTCAGAACATTTCTCCAAAGCTATCAGCGCAAAGAAAAAAAAATAGACACACCGCTCTCGGGAGGGCTCGAACCTCCAACCTTTTGATTAACAGCCGAACGCGCTAGCCAATTGCGTCACGGAAGTAGTCGTGCTCCACTCTCACCACCATCAGAACATTTCTCCAAAGCTATCAGCGCAAAGAAAAAAAAGAGAAACACCGCTCTCGCGAGGGCTCGAACCACCAACCTTTTGATTAACAGCCGAACGCGCTAGCCAATTGCGTCACGGAAGTAGTCGTGCTGCACTCTCACCACCATCAGAACATTTCTCCAAAGCTATCAGCGCAAAGAAAAAAAAGAGACACACCGCTCTCGGGAGGGCTCGAACCTCCAACCTTTTGATTAACAGCCGAACGCGCTAGCCAATTGCGTCACAGAAGTAGTCGTGCTCCACTCTCACCACCATCAGAACATTTCTCCAAAGCTATCAGCGCAAAGAAAAAAAAGAGACACACCGCTCTCGGGAGGGCTCGAACCTCCAACCTTTTGATTAACAGCCAAACGCGCTAGCCAATTGCGTCACAGAAGTAGTCGTGCGCCACTCTCACCACCGTCAGAACATTTCTCCAAAGCTATCAGCGCAAAGAAAAAAAAGAGACACACCGCTCTCGGGAGGGCTCGAACCTCCAACCTTTTGATTAACAGCCGAACGCGCTAGCCAATTGCGTCACAGAAGTAGTCGTGCTCCACTCTCACCACCATCAGAACATTTCTCCAAAGCTATCAGCGCAAAGAAAAAAAAGAGACACACCGCTCTCGGGAGGGCTCGAACCTCGAACCTTTTGATTAACAGCCGAACGCGCTAGCCAATTGCTTCACGGAAGTAGTCGTGCTCTACTCTCACCACCGTCAGAACATTTCTCCAAAGCTATCAGCGCAAAGAAAAAAAAGAGACACACCGCTCTCGCGAGGGCTCGAACCTCCAACCTTTTGCTTAACAGCCGACGCACTAGCGGATTGCGCCACGGAAACAGTCGTGCGCCACTCTCACCACAGTCAGGACATTTCTCCAAAGCTTATCAGCGCAAAGAAAATAAAAGAGACACACCGCTCTCGGGAGGGCTCGAACCTCCAACCTTTTGATTAACAGCCGAACGCGCTAGCCAATTGCGTCACGGAAGTCGTCGTGCTCCACTCTCACCACCGTCAGAACATTTCTCCAAAGCTATCAGCGCAAAGAAAAAAAAAACACACCGCTCTCGGGAGGGCTCAAACCTCCAATCTTTTGATTAACAGCCGAACGCGCTAGCCAATTGCGTCACGGAAGTAGTCGTGTTCCACTCTCACCACCGTCAGAACATTTCTCCAAAGCTATCAGCGCAAAAAAAATAGACACACCGCTCTCGGGAGGGCTCGAACCTCCAACCTTTTGATTAACAGCCGAACGCGCTAGCCAATTGCATCACAGAAGTAGTCGTGCTCCACTCTCACCACCATCAGAACATTTCTCCAAAGCTATCAGCGCAAGGAAAAAAAAGAGACACACCGCTCTCGGGAGGGCTCGAACCTCCAACCTTTTGGTTAACAGCCGAACGCGCTAGCCAATTGCGTCACGGAGGTAGTCGTGCTCCACTCTCACCACCATTAGAACATTTTTCTAAAGGTATCAGCGCAAAGAAAAAAAGAGACACACCGCTCTCGGGAGGGCTCGAACCTCCAACCTTTTGATTAACAGCCGAACGCGCTAGCCAATTGCATCACAGAAGTAGTCGTGCTCCACTCTCACCACCATCAGAACATTTCTCCAAAGCTATCAGCGCAAGGAAAAAAAAGAGACACACCTCTCTCGGGAGGGCTCGAACCTCCAACCTTTTGATTAACAGCCGAACGCGCTAGCCAATTGCGTCACAGAAGTAGTCGTGCGCAACTCTCACCACCGCCAGAACATTTCTCCAAAGCTATCAGCGCAAAGAAAAAAAAAGAGACACACCGCTCTCGGGAGGGCTCGAACCTCCAACCTTTTGATTAACAGCCGAACGCGCTAGCCAATTGCGTCACAGAAGTAGTCGTGCTCCACTCTCACCACCATCAGAACATTTCTCCAAAGCTATCAGCGCAAAGAAAAAAAAGAGAAACACCGCTCTCGCGAGGGCTCGAACCACCAACCTTTTGATTAACAGCCGAACGCGCTAGCCAATTGCGTCACGGAAGTAGTCGTGCTCCACTCTCACCACCATCAGAACATTTCTCCAAAGCTATCAGCGCAAAGAAAAAAAAAGATACTCACCGCTCTCGCTGGGGCTCGAACCTCCAACCTTTTGATTAACAGCCGAACGCGCTAGCCAAGTGCGTCACAGAAGTAGTCGTGCTGCACTCTCACCACCATCAGAACATTTCTCCAAAGCTATCAGCGCAAAGAAAAAAAAGAGACACACCGTTCTCGGGAGGGCTCGAACCTCCAACCTTTTGATTAACAGCCGAACGCGCTAGCCAATTGCGTCACAGAAGTAGTCGTGCTCCACTCTCACCACCATCAGAACATTTCTCCAAAGCTATCAGCGCAAAGAAAAAAAAGAGACACACCGCTCTCGGGAGGGCTCGAACCTCCAACCTTTTGATTAACAGCCAAACGCGCTAGCCAATTGCGTCACAGAAGTAGTCGTGCGCCACTCTCACCACCGTCAGAACATTTCTCCAAAGCTATCAGCGCAAAGAAAAAAAAGAGACACACCGCTCTCGGGAGGGCTCGAACCTCCAACCTTTTGATTAACAGCCGAACGCGCTAGCCAATTGCGTCACAGAAGTAGTCGTGCTCCACTCTCACCACCATCAGAACATTTCTCCAAAGCTATCAGCGCAAAGAAAAAAAAGAGACACACCGCTCTCGGGAGGGCTCGAACCTCGAACCTTTTGATTAACAGCCGAACGCGCTAGCCAATTGCTTCACGGAAGTAGTCGTGCTCCACTCTCACCACCGTCAGAACATTTCTCCAAAGCTATCAGCGCAAAGAAAAAAAAGAGACACACCGCTCTCGCGAGGGCTCGAACCTCCAACCTTTTGCTTAACAGCCGACGCACTAGCGGATTGCGCCACGGAAACAGTCGTGCGCCACTCTCACCACAGTCAGGACATTTCTCCAAAGCTTATCAGCGCAAAGAAAATAAAAGAGACACACCGCTCTCGGGAGGGCTCGAACCTCCAACCTTTTGATTAACAGCCGAACGCGCTAGCCAATGGCGTCACGGAAGTCGTCGTGCTCCACTCTCACCACCGTCAGAACATTTCTCCAAAGCTATCAGCGCAAAGAAAAAAAAACACACCGCTCTCGGGAGGGCTCGAACCTCCAATCTTTTGATTAACAGCCGAACGCACTAGCCAATTGCGTCACGGAAGTAGTCGTGTTCCACTCTCACCACCGTCAGAACATTTCTCCAAAGCTATCAGCGCAAAAAAAAATAGACACACCGCTCTCGGGAGGGCTCGAACCTCCAACCTTTTGATTAACAGCCGAACGCGCTAGCCAATTGCATCACAGAAGTAGTCGTGCTCCACTCTCACCACCATCGGAACATTTCTCCAAAGCTATCAGCGCAAGGAAAAAAAAGAGACACACCGCTCTCGGGAGGGCTCGAACCTCCAACCTTTTGGTTAACAGCCGTACGAGCTAGCCAATTGCGTCACGGACGTAGTCGTGCTCCACTCTCACCACCATTAGAACATTTTTCTAAAGGTATCAGCGCAAAGAAAAAAAGAGACACACCGCTCTCGGGAGGGCTCGAACCTCCAACCTTTTGATTAACAGCCGAACGCGCTAGCCAATTGCATCACAGAAGTAGTCGTGCTCCACTCTCACCACCATCAGAACATTTCTCCAAAGCTATCAGCGCAAGGAAAAAAAAGAGACACACCTCTCTCGGGAGGGCTCGAACCTCCAACCTTTTGATTAACAGCCGAACGCGCTAGCCAATTGCGTCACAGAAGTAGTCGTGCGCAACTCTCACCACCGCCAGAACATTTCTCCAAAGCTATCAGCGCAAAGAAAAAAAAAGAGACACACCCCTCTCGGGAGGGCTCGAACCTCCAACCTTTTGATTAACAGCCGAACGCGCTAGCCAATTGCGTCACAGAAGTAGTCGTGCTCCACTCTCACCACCATCAGAACATTTCTCCAAAGCTATCAGCGCAAAGAAAAAAAAGAGACACACCGCTCTCGGGAGGGCTCGAACCTCCAACCTTTTGATTAACAGCCGAACGCGCTAGCCAATTGCGTCACAGAAGTAGTCGTGCTCCACTCTCACCACCATCAGAACATTTCTCCAAAGCTATCAGCGCAAAGAAAAAAAAGAGACACACCGCTCTCGCGAGGGCTCGAACCTCCAACCTTTTGATTAACAGCCGAACGCGCTAGCCAATTGCGTCACGGAAGTAGTCGTGCTCCACTCTCACCACCATCAGAACATTTCTCCAAAGCTATCAGCGCAAAGAAAAAAAAGATACACACCGCTCTCGCGAGGGCTCGAACCTCCAACCTTTTGATTAACAGCCGAACGCGCTAGCCAATTGCGTCACGGAGGTAGTCGTGCTCCACTCTCACCACCATCAGAACATTTTTCTAAAGGTATCAGCGCAAAGAAAAAAAGATACACACCGCTCTCGCTGGGGCTCGAACCTCCAACCTTTTGATTAACAGCCGAACGCGCTAGCCAAGTGCGTCAATGAAGTAGTCGTGCTGCACTCTCACCACTGTCAGAACATTTCTCCAAAGCTATCAGCGCAAAGAAAAAAAAGAGACACACCGCTCTCGGGAGGGCTCGAACCTCCAACCTTTTGATTAACAACCGAACGCGCTAGCCAATTGCGTCACAGAAGTAGTCGTGCTCCACTCTCACCACCATCAGAACATTTCTCCAAAGCTATCAGCGCAAAGAAAAAAAGAGACACACCGCTCTCGGGAGGGCTCGAACCTCGAACCTTTTGATTAACAGCCGAACGCGCTAGCCAATTGCTTCACGGAAGTAGTCGTGCTCCACTCTCACCACCGTCAGAACATTTCTCCCAAGCTATCAGTGCAAAGAAAAAAAAGAGACACATCGCTCTCGGGAGGGCTCGAACCTCCAACCTTTTGATTAACAGCCGAACGCGCTAGCCAATTGCGTCACAGAAGTAGTCGTGCTCCACTCTCACCACCATCAGAACATTTCTCCAAAGCTATCAGCGCAAAGAAAAAAAAGAGACACACCGCTCTCGGGAGGGCTCGAACCTCCAACCTTTTGATTAACAGCCGAACGCGCTAGCCAATTGCGTCACAGAAGTAGTCGTGCTCCACTCTCACCACCATCAGAACATTTCTCCAAAGCTATCAGCGCAAAGAAAAAAAAGAGACACACCGCTCTCGGGAGGGCTCGAACCTCGAACCTTTTGATTAACAGCCGAACGCGCTAGCCAATTGCTTCACGGAAGTAGTCGTGCTCCACTCTCACCACCGTCAGAACATTTCTCCAAAGCTATCAGTGCAAAGAAAAAAAAGAGACACATCGCTCTCGGGAGGGCTCGAACCTCCAACCTTTTGATTAACAGCCGAACGCGCTAGCCAATTGCGTCACAGAAGTAGTCGTGCTCCACTCTCACTACCATCAGAACATTTCTCCAAAGCTATCAGCGCAAAGAAAAAAAAGAGACACACCGCTCTCGCGAGGGCTCGAACCTCCAACCTTTTGATTAAGAGCCGAACGCGCTAGCCAATTGCGTCACAGAAGTAGTCGTGCTCCACTCTCACCACCATCAGAACATTTCTCCAAAGCTATCAGCGCAAAGAAAAAAAGAAACACACCGCTCTCGGGAGGGCTCGAACCTCCAACCTTTTGATTAACAGCCGAACGCGCTAGCCAATTGCGTCACGGAAGTAGTCGTGCTCCACTCTCACCACCGTCAGAACATTTCTCCAAAACTATCAGCGCAAAGAAAAAAAGAGACACAGCACTCTCGGGAGGGCTCGAACCTCCAACCTTTATATTTACAGCCGAACGCGCTAGCCAATTGCGTCACAGAAGTAGTCGTGCTCTACTCTCACCACCATCAGAACATTTCTCCAAAGCTATCAGCGCAAAGAAAAAAAAGAGACACACCGCTCTCGGGAGGGCTCTAACCTCCAACCTTTTGATTAACAGCCGAACGCGCTAGCCAATTGCGTCACGGAGGTAGTCGTGCTCCACTCTCACCAACATCAGAACATTTTTCTAAAGGTATCAGCGCAAAGAAAAAAAGAGACATACCGCTCATGGTAGGGTTCGAACCTCCAACCTTTTCGTTAACAACCCAACGCGCTAGCAAATTGCGCAACAGAGACAGTCGTGCTCCACTCTCACCACCGTCAGAACGTTTCTCCAAGGTTATCAGCGCAAAGAAAAAAGCGACACACTGCTCCTGGGAGGGCTCGAACCTCCAACCTTTTGCTTAACAGCCGACGCACTAGCGGATTGCGCCACGGAAACAGTCGTGCGCCACTCTCACCACAGTCAGAACATTTCTCCAAAGCTTATCAGCGCAAAGAAAATAAAAGAGACACACCGCTCTCGGGAGGGCTCGAACCTCCAACCTTTTGATTAACAGCCGAACGCGCTAGCCAATTGAGTCACAGAAGTAGTCGTGCGCCACTCTCACCACCGTCAGAACATTTCTCCAAAGCTATCAGCGCAAAGAAAAAAAAGAGACACACCGCTCTCGGGAGGGCTCGAACCTCCAACCTTTTGATTAACAGCCGAACGCGCTAGCCAATTGCGTCACAGAAGTAGTCGTGCTCCACTCTCACCACCATCAGAACATTTCTCCAAAGCTATCAGCGCAAAGAAAAAAAAGAGACACACCGCTCTCAGGAGGGCTCGAACCTCGAACCTTTTGATTAACAGCCGAACGCGCTAGCCAATTGCTTCACGGAAGTAGTCGTGCTCCACTCTCACCACCGTCAGAACATTTCTCCAAAGCTATCAGTGCAAAGAAAAAAAAGAGACACATCGCTCTCGGGAGGGCTCGAACCTCCAACCTTTTGATTAACAGCCGAACGCGCTAGCCAATTGCGTCACAGAAGTAGTCGTGCTCCACTCTCACTACCATCAGAACATTTCTCCAAAGCTATCAGCGCAAAGAAAAAAAAGAGACACACCGCTCTCGCGAGGGCTCGAACCTCCAACCTTTTGATTAACAGCCGAACGCGCTAGCCAATTGCGTCACAGAAGTAGTCGTGCTCCACTCTCACCACCATCAGAACATTTCTCTAAAGCTATCAGCGCAAAGAAAAAAAGAAACACACCGCTCTCGGGAGGGCTCGAACCTCCAACCTTTTGATTAACAGCCGAACGCGCTAGCCAATTGCGTCACGGAAGTAGTCGTGCTCCACTCTCACCACCGTCAGAACATTTCTCCAAAACTATCAGCGCAAAGAAAAAAAAGAGACACAGCACTCTCGGGAGGGCTCGAACCTCCAACCTTTATATTTACAGCCGAACGCGCTAGCCAATTGCGTCACAGAAGTAGTCGTGCTCTACTCTCACCACCATCAGAACATTTCTCCAAAGCTATCAGCGCAAAGAAAAAAAAGAGACACACCGCTCTCGGGAGGGCTCTAACCTCCAACCTTTTGATTAACAGCCGAACGCGCTAGCCAATTGCGTCACGGAGGTAGTCGTGCTCCACTCTCACCAACATCAGAACATTTTTCTAAAGGTATCAGCGCAAAGAAAAAAAGAGACATACCGCTCATGGTAGGGTTCGAACCTCCAACCTTTTCGTTAACAACCCAACGCGCTAGCAAATTGCGCAACAGAGACAGTCGTGCTCCACTCTCACCACCGTCAGAACGTTTCTCCAAGGTTATCAGCGCAAAGAAAAAAAGCGACACACTGCTCCTGGGAGGGCTCGAACCTCCAACCTTTTGCTTAACAGCCGACGCACTAGCGGATTGCGCCACGGAAACAGTCGTGCGCCACTCTCACCACAGTCAGAACATTTCTCCAAAGCTTATCAGCGCAAAGAAAATAAAAGAGACACACCGCTCTCGGGAGGGCTCGAACCTCCAACCTTTTGATTAACAGCCGAACGCGCTAGCCAATTGCGTCACGGAAGTCGTCGTGCTCCACTCTCACCACTGTCAGAACATTTCTCCAAAGCTATCAGCGCAAAGAAAAAAAACACACACCGCTCTCGGGAGGGCTCGAACCTCCAATCTTTTGATTAACAGCCGAACGCGCTAGCCAATTGCGTCACGGAAGTAGTCGTGTTCCACTCTCACCACCGTCAGAACATTTCTCCAAAGCTATCAGCGCAAAGAAAAAAAAATAGACACACCGCTCTCGGGAGGGCTCGAACCTCCAACCTTTTGATTAACAGCCGAACGCGCTAGCCAATTGCGTCACGGAAGTAGTCGTGCTCCACTCTCACCACCATCAGAACATTTCTCCAAAGCAATCAGCGCAAAGAAAAAAAAGAGACACAGCGCTCTCGCGAGGGCTCGAACCTCCAATCTTTTGGTTAACAGCCGAACGCGCTAGCCAATTGCGTCACGGAGGTAGTCGTGCTCCACTCTCACCACCATTAGAACATTTTTCTAAAGGTATCAGCGCAAAGAAAAAAAGAGACACACCGCTCTCGGGAGGGCTCGAACCTCCAACCTTTTGATTAACAGCCGAACGCGCTAGCCAATTGCATCACAGAAGTAGTCGTGCTCCACTCTCACCACCATCAGAACATTTCTCCAAAGCTATCAGCGCAAGGAAAAAAAAGAGACACACCGCTCTCGGGAGGGCTCGAACCTCCAACCTTTTGATTAACAGCCGAACGCGCTAGCCAATTGCGTCACAGAAGTAGTCGTGCGCAACTCTCACCACCGCCAGAACATTTCTCCAAAGCTATCAGCGCAAAGAAAAAAAAAGAGACACACCGCTCTCGGGAGGGCTCGAACCTCCAACCTTTTGATTAACAGCCGAACGCGCTAGCCAATTGCGTCACAGAAGTAGTCGTGCTCCACTCTCACCACCATCAGAACATTTCTCCAAAGCTATCAGCGCAAAGAAAAAAAAGAGACACACCGCTCTCGGGAGGGCTCGAACCTCCAACCTTTTTATTAACAGCCGAACGCGCTAGCCAATTGCGTCACAGAAGTAGTCGTGCTCCACTCTCACCACCATCAGAACATTTCTCCAAAGCTATCAGCGCAAAGAAAAAAAAGAGACACACCGCTCTCGCGAGGGCTCGAACCTCCAACCTTTTGATTATCAGCCGAACGCGCTAGCCAATTGCGTCACGGAAGTAGTCGTGCTCCACTCTCACCACCATCAGAACATTTCTCCAAAGCTATCAGCGCAAAGAAAAAAAAGATACACACCGCTCTCGCGAGGGCTCGAACCTCCAACCTTTTGATTAACAGCCGAACGCGCTAGCCAATTGCGTCACGGAGGTAGTCGTGCTCCACTCTCACCACCATCAGAACATTTTTCTAAAGGTATCAGCGCAAAGAAAAAAAGATACACACCGCTCTCGCTGGGGCTCAAACCTCCAACCTTTTGATTAACAGCCGAACGCGCTAGCCAAGTGCGTCAATGAAGTAGTCGTGCTGCACTCTCACCACTGTCAGAACATTTCTCCAAAGCTATCAGCGCAAAGAAAAAAAAGAGACACACCGCTCTCGGGAGGGCTCGAACCTCCAACCTTTTGATTAACAACCGAACGCGCTAGCCAATTGCGTCACAGAAGTAGTCGTGCTCCACTCTCACCACCATCAGAACATTTCTCCAAAGCTATCAGCGCAAAGAAAAAAAAGAGACACACCACTCTCGGGAGGGCTCGAACCTCCAACCTTTTGATTAACAGCCGAACGCGCTAGCCAATTGCGTCACAGAAGTAGTCGTGCGCCACTCTCACCACCGTCAGAACATTTCTCCAAAGCTATCAGCGCAAAGACAAAAAAGAGAAACACCGCTCTCGGGAGGGCTCGAACCTCCAACCTTTTGATTAACAGCCGAACGCGCTAGCCAATTGCGTCACAGAAGTAGTCGTGCTCCACTCTCACCACCATCAGAACATTTCTCCAAAGCTATCAGCGCAAAGAAAAAAAGAGACACACCGCTCTCGGGAGGGCTCGAACCTCGAACCTTTTGATTAACAGCCGAACGCGCTAGCCAATTGCTTCACGGATGTAGTCGTGCTCCACTCTCACCACCGTCAGAACATTTCTCCCAAGTTATCAGTGCAAAGAAAAAAAAGAGACACATCGCTCTCGGGAGGGCTCGAACCTCCAACCTTTCGATTAACAGCCGAACGCGCTAGCCAATTGCGTCACAGAAGTAGTCGTGCTCCACTCTCACTACCATCAGAACATTTCTCCAAAGCTATCAGCGCAAAGAAAAAAAAGAGACACACCGCTCTCGCGAGGGCTCGAACCTCCAACCTTTTGATTAACAGCCGAACGCGCTAGCCAATTGCGTCACAGAAGTAGTCGTGCTCCACTCTCACCACCATCAGAACATTTCTCCAAAGCTATCAGCGCAAAGAAAAAAAGAAACACACCGCTCTCGGGAGGGCTCGAACCTCCAACCTTTTGATTAACAGCCGAACGCGCTAGCCAATTGCGTCACGGAAGTTGTCGTGCTCCACTCTCACCACCGTCAGAACATTTCTCCAAAACTATCAGCGCAAAGAAAAAAAAAGAGACACACCACTCTCGGGAGGGCTCGAACCTCCAACCTTTATATTTACAGCCGAACGCGCTAGCCAATTGCGTCACAGAAGTAGTCGTGCTCTACTCTCACCACCATCAGAACATTTCTCCAAAGCTATCAGCGCAAAGAAAAAAAAGAGACACACCGCTCTCGGGAGGGCTCTAACCTCCAACCTTTTGATTAACAGCCGAACGCGCTAGCCAATTGCGTCACGGAGGTAGTCGTGCTCCACTCTCACCACCATCAGAACATTTTTCTAAAGGTATCAGCGCAAAGAAAAAAAGAGACATACCGCTCACGGGAGGGTTCGAACCTCCAACCTTTTCGTTAACAACCCAACGCGCTAGCAAATTGCGCAACAGAGACAGTCGTGCTCCACTCTCACCACCGTCAGAACGTTTCTCCAAGGTTATCAGCGCAAAGAATAAAAGCGACACACTGCTCCTGGGAGGGCTCGAACCTCCAACTTTTTGCTTAACAGCTGACGCACTAGCGGATTGCGCCACGGAAACAGTCGTGCGCCACTCTCACCACAGTCAGAACATTTCTCCAAAGCTTATCAGCGCAAAGAAAAAAAAGAGACACACCGCTCTCGGGAGGGCTCGAACCTCCAATCTTTTGATTAACAGCCGAACGCGCTAGCCAATTGCGTCACGGAAGTCGTCGTGCTCCACTCTCACCACCGTCAGAACATTTCTCCAAAGCTATCAGCGCAAAGAAAAAAAAACACACCGCTCTCGGGAGGGCTCGAACCTCCAATCTTTTGATTAACAGCCGAACGCGCTAGCCAATTGCGTCACGGAAGTCGTCGTGCTCCACTCTCACCACCGTCAGAACATTTCTCCAAAGCTATCAGCGCAAAGAAAAAAAAACACACCGCTCTCGGGAGGGCTCGAACCTCCAATCTTTTGATTAACAGCCGAACGCGCTAGCCAATTGCGTCACGGAAGTCGTCGTGCTCCACTCTCACCACCGTCAGAACATTTCTCCAAAGCTATCAGCGCAAAGAAAAAAAAACACACCGCTCTCGGGAGGGCTCGAACCTCCAACCTTTTGATTAACAGCCGAACGCGCTAGCCAATTGCGTCACGGAAGTCGTCGTGCTCCACTCTCACCACCGTCAGAACATTTCTCCAAAGCTATCAGCGCAAAGAAAAAAAAACACACCGCTCTCGGGAGGGCTCGAACCTCCAATCTTTTGATTAACAGCCGAACGCGCTAGCCAATTGCGTCACGGAAATAGTCGTGTTCCACACTCACCACCGTCAGAACATTTCTCCAAAGCTATCAGCGCAAAGAAAAAAAATAGACACACCGCTCTCGGGAGGGCTCGAACCTCCAACCTTTTGATTAACAGCCGAACGCGCTAGCCAATTGCGTCACGGAAGTCGTCGTGCTCCACTCTCACCACTGTCAGAACATTTCTCCAAAGCTATCAGCGCAAAGAAAAAAAAAACACACCGCTCTCGGGAGGGCTCGAACCTCCAATCTTTTGATTAACAGCCGAACGCGCTAGCCAATTGCGTCACGGAAGTAGTCGTGTTCCACTCTCACCACCGTCAGAACATTTCTCCAAAGCTATCAGCGCAAAGAAAAAAAAATAGACACACCGCTCTCGGGAGGGCTCGAACCTCCAACCTTTTGATTAACAGCCGAACGCGCTAGCCAATTGCGTCACGGAAGTAGTCGTGCTCCACTCTCACCACCATCAGAACATTTCTCGAAAGCAATCAGCGCAAAGAAAAAAAAGAGACACAGCGCTCTCGCGAGGGCTCGAACCTCCAACCTTTTGGTTAACAGCCGAACGCGCTAGCCAATTGCGTCACGGAGGTAGTCGTGCTCCACTCTCACCACCATTAGAACATTTTTCTAAAGGTATCAGCGCAAAGAAAAAAAGAGACACACCGCTCTCGGGAGGGCTCGAACCTCCAACCTTTTGATTAACAGCCGAACGCGCTAGCCAATTGCATCACAGAAGTAGTCGTGCTCCACTCTCACCACCATCAGAACATTTCTCCAAAGCTATCAGCGCAAGGAAAAAAAAGAGACACACCGCTCTCGGGAGGGCTCGAACCTCCAACCTTTTGATTAACAGCCGAACGCGCTAGCCAATTGCGTCACAGAAGTAGTCGTGCGCAACTCTCACCACCGCCAGAACATTTCTCCAAAGCTATCAGCGCAAAGAAAAAAAAAGAGACACACCGCTCTCGGGAGGGCTCGAACCTCCAACCTTTTGATTAACAGCCGAACGCGCTAGCCAATTGCGTCACAGAAGTAGTCGTGCTCCACTCTCACCACCATCAGAACATTTCTCCAAAGCTATCAGCGCAAAGAAAAAAAAGAGACACACCGCTCTCGGGAGGGCTCGAACTTCCAACCTTTTTATTAACAGCCGAACGCGCTAGCCAATTGCGTCACAGAAGTAGTCGTGCTCCACTCTCACCACCATCAGAACATTTCTCCAAAGCTATCAGCGCAAAGAAAAAAAAGAGACACACCGCTCTCGCGAGGGCTCGAACCTCCAACCTTTTGATTAACAGCCGAACGCGCTAGCCAATTGCGTCACGGAAGTAGTCGTGCTCCACTCTCACCACCATCAGAACATTTCTCCAAAGCTATCAGCGCAAAGAAAAAAAAGATACACACCGCTCTCGCGAGGGCTCGAACCTCCAACCTTTTGATTAACAGCCGAACGCGCTAGCCAATTGCGTCACGGAGGTAGTCGTGCTCCACTCTCACCACCATCAGAAAATTTCTCCAAAGCTATCAGCGCAAAGAAAAAAAAGAGACACACCGCTCTCGGGAGGGCTCGAACCTCGAACCTTTTGATTAACAGCCGAACGCGCTAGCCAATTGCTTCACGGAAGTAGTTGTGCTCCACTCTCACCACCGTCAGGACATTTCTCCAAAGCTATCAGTGCAAAGAAAAAAAGAGACACATCGCTCTCGGGAGGGCTCGAACCTCCAACCTTTTGATTAACAGCCGAACGCGCTAGCCAATTGCGTCACAGAAGTAGTCGTGCTCCACTCTCACTATCATCAGAACATTTCTCCAAAGCTATCAGCGCAAAGAAAAAAAAGAGACACACCGCTCTCGCGAGGGCTCGAACCTCCAACCTTTTGATTAACAGCCGAACGCGCTAGCCAATTGCGTCACAGAAGTAGTCGTGCTCCACTCTCACCACCATCAGAACATTTCTCCAAAGCTATCAGCGCAAAGAAAAAAAAGAGACACACCGCTCTCGGGAGGGCTCGAACCTCGAACCTTTTGATTAACAGCCGAACGCGCTAGCCAATTGCTTCACAGAAGTAGTCGTGCTCCACTCTCACCACCATCAGAACATTTCTCCAAAGCTATCAGCGCAAAGAAAAAAAAGAGACACACCGCTCTCGGGAGGGCTCGAACCTCAAACCTTTTGATTAACAGCCGAACGCGCTAGCCAATTGCGTCACAGAAGTAGTCGTGCTCCACTCTCTCCACCATCAGAACATTTCTCCAAAGCTATCAGCGCAAAGAAAAAAAAGAGACACACCGCTCTCGCGAGGGCTCGAACCTCCAACCTTTTGATTAACAGCCGAACGCGCTAGCCAATTGCGTCACGGAAGTAGTCGTGCTCCACTCTCACCACCATCAGAACATTTCTCCAAAGCTATCAGCGCAAAGAAAAAAAAAGATACACACCGCTCTCGCGAGGGCTCGAACCTCCAACCTTTTGATTAACAGCCGAACGCGCTAGCCAATTGCGTCACAGAAGTAGTCGTTCTGCACTCTCACCACAATCAGAACATTTCTCCAAAGCTATCAGCGCAAAGAAAAAAAAGAGACACACCGCTCTCGGGAGGGCTCGAACCTCCAACCTTTTGATTAACAGCCGAACGCGCTAGCCAATAGCGTCACAGAAGTAGTCGTGCTCCACTCTCACCACCATCAGAACATTTCTCCAAAGCTATCAGCGCAAAGAAAAAAAAGAGACACACCGCTCTCGCGAGGGCTCAAACCTCCAACCTTCTGATTAACAGCCGAACGCGCTAGCCAATTGCGTCACAGAAGTAGTCGTGCGCCACTCTCACCACCGTCAGAACATTTCTCCAAAGCTATCAGTGCAAAGAAAAAAAAAAGAGACACACAGCTCTTGGGAGGGCTCGAACCTCCAAACTTTTGATTAACAGCCGAACGCGCTAGCCAATTGCGTCACAGAAGAAGTCGTGCTTCACTTTCACTACCATCAGAACATTTCTCCAAAGCTATCAGCGCAAAGAAAAAAAGAGACAAACCGCTCTCGCGAGGGCTCGAACCTCGAACCTTTTGATTAACAGCCGAACGCGCTAGCCAATTGCGTCACAGAAGTAGTCGTGCTCCACTCTCACCACCATCAGAACATTTCTCCAAAGCTATCAGCACAAAGAACAAAAAGAGACACACTGCTCTCGAGAGGGCTTGAACCTCCAACCTTTTGATTACCAGCCGAACGCGCTAGCCAATTGCGTCACGGAAGTAGTCGTGCTCCACTCTCACCACCGTCAGAACATTTCTCCAAAACTATCAGCGCAAAGAAAAAAAAGAGACACACCACTCTCGGGAGGGCTCGAACCTCCAACCTTTATATTTACAGCCGAACGCGCTAGCCAATTGCGTTACAGAAGTAGTCGTGCTCTACTCTCACCACCATCAGAACATTTCTCCAAAGCTATCAGCGCAAAGAAAAAAAAGAGACACAACGCTCTCGGGAGGGCTCTAACCTCCAAACTTTTGATTAACAGCCGAACGCGCTAGCCAATTGCGTCACAGAAGTAGTCGTTCTGCACTCTCACCACCATCAGAACATTTCTCCAAAGCTATCAGCGAAAAGAAAAAAAAGAGACACACCGCTCTCGGGAGGGCTCGAACCTCCAACCTTTTGATTAACAGCCGAACACGCTAGCCAATTGCGTCACAGAAGTAGTCGTGCTCCACTCTCACCACCATCAGAACATTTCTCCAAAGCTGTCAGCGCAAAGAAAAAAAAGAGACACACCGCTCTCGCGAGGGCTCGAACCTCCAAACTTTTGATTAACAGCCGAACGCGCTAGCCAATTGCGTCACAGAAGTAGTCGTGCGCCACTCTCACCACCGTCAGAACATTTCTCCAAAGCTATCAGCGCAAAGAAAAAAAAGAGACACACCGCTCTCGGGAGGGCTCGAACCTCCAACCTTTTGATTAACAGCCGAACGCGCTAGCCAATTGCGTCACAGAAGTAGTCGTGCTCCACTCTCACCACCATCAGAACATTTCTCCAAAGCTATCAGCGCAAAGAAAAAAAAGAGACACACCGCTCTCGGGAGGGCTCGAACCTCCAACCTTTTGATTAACAGCCGAACGCGCTAGCCAATTGCGTCACAGAAGAAGTTGTGCTCCACTCTCACTACCATCAGAACATTTCTCCAAAGCTATCAGCGCAAAGAAAAAATGAGACACACCGCTCTCGCGAGGGCTCGAACCTCCAACCTTTTGATTAACAGCCGAACGCGCTAGCCAATTGCGTCACAGAAGTAGTCGTGCTCCACTCTCACCACCATCAGAACATTTCTCCAAAGCTATCAGCGCAAAGAACAAAAAGAGACACACTGCTCTCGAGAGGGCTCGAACCTCCAACCTTTTGATTACCAGCCGAACGCGCTAGCCAATTGCGTCACGGAAGTAGTCGTGCTCCACTCTCACCACCGTCAGAACATTTCTCCAAAACTATCAGCGCAAAGAAAAAAAAGAGACACACCACTCTCCGGAGGGCTCGAACCTCCAACCTTTATATTTACAGCCGAACGCGCTAGCCAATTGCGTCACAGAAGTAGTCGTGCTCTACTCTCACCACCATCAGAACATTTCTCCAAAGCTATCAGCGCAAAGAAAAAAAAGAGACACACCGCTCTCGGGAGGGCTCTAACCTCCAACCTTTTGATTAACAGCCGAACGCGCTAGCCAAATGCGTCACGGAGGTAGTCGTGCTCCACTCTCACCACCATTAGAACATTTTTTAAAGGTATCAGCGCAAAGAAAAAAAGAGACATACCGCTCATGGGAGGGTTCGAACCTCCAACCTTTTCGTTAACAACCCAACGCGCTAGCAAATTGCGCAACAGAGACGGTCGTGCTCCACTCTCACCACCGTCAGAACGTTTCTCCAAGGTTATCAGCGCAAAGAAAAAAAGCAACACACTGCTCCTGGGAGAGCTCGAACCTCCAACCTTTTGCTTAACAGCCGACGCACTAGCGGATTGCGCCGCGGAAACAGTCGTGCGCAACTCTCACCACAGTCAGAACATTTCTCCAAAGCTTATCAGCGCAAAGAAAAAAAAAGAGACACACCGCTCTTGGGAGGGCTCGAACCTCCAACCTTTTGATTAACAGCCGAACGCGCTAGCCAATTGCGTCACGGAAGTCGTCGTGCCCCACTCTCACCACCGCCAGAACATTTCTCCAAAGCTATCAGCACAAAGAAAAAAAAGAGACACACCGCTCTCGGGAGGGCTCGAACCTCCAACCTTTTGATTAACAGCCGAACGCGCTAGCCAATTGCGTCACAGAAGTAGTCGTGCTCCACTCTCACCACCATCAGAACATTTCTCCAAAGCTATCAGCGCAAAGAAAAAAAAGAGACACACCGCTCTCGGGAGGGCTCGAACCTCCAACCTTTTGATTAACAACCGAACGCGCTAGCCAATTGCGTCACAGAAGTAGTCGTGCTCCACTCTCACCACCATCAGAACATTTCTCCAAAGCTATCAGCGCAAAGAAAAAAAAGAGACACACCGCTCTCGCGAGGGCTCGAACCTCAAACCTTTTGATTAACAGCCGAACGCGCTAGCCAATTGCGTCACGGAAGTAGTCGTGCTCCACTCTCACCACCATCAGAACATTTCTCCAAAGCTATCAGCGCAAAAAAAAAAATACACACCGCTCTCGCGAGGGCTCGAACCTCCAACCTTTTGATTAACAGCCGAACGCGCTAGCCAATTGCGTCACAGAAGTAGTCGTTCTGCACTCTCACCACCATCAGAACATTTCTCCAAAGCTATCAGCGCAAAGAAAAAAAAGAGACACACCGCTCTCGGGAGGGCTCGAACCTCCAACCTTTTGATTAACAGCCGAACGCGCTAGCCAATTGCGTCACAGAAGTAGTCGTGCTCCACTCTCACCACCATCAGAACATTTCTCCAAAGCTATCAGCGCAAAGAAAAAAAAGAGACACACCGCTCTCGCGAGGGCTCGAACCTCCAACCTTTTGATTAACAGCCGAACGCGCTAGCCAATTGCGTCACAGAAGTAGTCGTGCTCCACTCTCACCACCATCAGAACATTTATCCAAAGCTATCAGCGCAAAGAAAAAAAAGACACACCGCTCTCGGGAGGGCTCGAACCTCCAACCTTTTGATTACCAGCCGAACGCGCTAGCCAATTGCGTCACAGAAGTAGTCGTGCTCCACTCTCACCACCATCAGAACATTTCTCCAAAGCTATCAGTGCAAAGAAAAAAAAGAGACACACCGCTCTCGCGAGGGCTCGAACCTCCAAACTTTTGATTAACAGCCGAACGCGCTAGCCAAGTGCGTCACAGAAGTAGTCGTGCTGCACTCTCACCACCATCAGAACATTTCTCCAAAGCTATCAGCGCAAAGAAAAAAAGAGACACACCGCTCTCGGGAGGGCTCGAACCTCCAACCTTTTGATTAACAGCCGAACGCGCTAGCCAATTGCGTCACAGAAGTAGTCGTGCGCCACTCTCACCACCGTCAGAACATTTCTCCAAAGCTATCAGCGCAAAGAAAAAAAAGAGACACACCACTCTCGAGAGGGCTCGAACCTCCAACCTTTTGATTAACAGCCGAACGCGCTAGCCAATTGCGTCACAGAAGTAGTCGTGCTCCACTCTCACCACCATCAGAAAATTTCTCCAAAGCTATCAGCGCAAAGAAAAAAAGAGACACACCGCTCTCGGGAGGGCTCGAACCTCGAACCTTTTGATTAACAGCCGAACGCGCTAGCCAATTGCTTCACGGAAGTAGTTGTGCTCCACTCTCACCACCGTCAGAACATTTCTCCAAAGCTATCAGTGCAAAGAAAAAAAGAGACACATCGCTCTCGGGAGGGCTTGAACCTCCAACCTTTTGATTAACAGCCGAACGCGCTAGCCAATTGCGTCACAGAAGTAGTCGTGCTCCACTCTCACTATCATCAGAACATTTCTCCAAAGCTATCAGCGCAAAGAAAAAAAAGAGACACACCGCTCTCGCGAGGGCTCGAACCTCCAACCTTTTGATTAACAGCCGAACGCGCTAGCCAATTGCGTCACAGAAGTAGTCGTGCTCCACTCTCACCACCATCAGAACATTTCTCCAAAGCTATCAGCGCAAAGAAAAAAAAGAGACACACCGCTCTCGGGAGGGCTCGAACCTCGAACCTTTTGATTAACAGCCGAACGCGCTAGCCAATTGCTTCACAGAAGTAGTCGTGCTCCACTCTCACCACCATCAGAACATTTCTCCAAAGCTATCAGCGCAAAGAAAAAAAAGAGACACACCGCTCTCGGGAGGGCTCGAACCTCAAACCTTTTGATTAACAGCCGAACGCGCTAGCCAACTGCGTCACAGAAGTAGTCGTGCTCCACTCTCTCCACCATCAGAACATTTCTCCAAAGCTATCAGCGCAAAGAAAAAAAAGAGACACACCGCTCTCGCGAGGGCTCGAACCTCCAACCTTTTGATTAACAGCCGAACGCGCTAGCCAATTGCGTCACGGAAGTAGTCGTGCTCCACTCTCACCACCATCAGAACATTTCTCCAAAGCTATCAGCGCAAAGAAAAAAAAAGATACACACCGCTCTCGCGAGGGCTCGAACCTCCAACCTTTTGATTAACAGCCGAACGCGCTAGCCAATTGCGTCACAGAAGTAGTCGTTCTGCACTCTCACCACAATCAGAACATTTCTCCAAAGCTATCAGCGCAAAGAAAAAAAAGAGACACACCGCTCTCGGGAGGGCTCGAACCTCCAACCTTTTGATTAACAGCCGAACGCGCTAGCCAATTGCGTCACAGAAGTAGTCGTGCTCCACTCTCACCACCATCAGAACATTTCTCCAAAGCTATCAGCGCAAAGAAAAAAAAGAGACACACCGCTCTCGCGAGGGCTCAAACCTCCAACCTTCTGATTAACAGCCGAACGCGCTAGCCAATTGCGTCACAGAAGTAGTCGTGCGCCACTCTAACCACCGTCAGAACATTTCTCCAAAGCTATCAGCGCAAAGAAAAAAAAGAGACACACCGCTCTCGGGAGGGCTCGAACCTCCAACCTTTTGATTAACAGCCGAACGCGCTAGCCAATTGCGTCACAGAAGTAGTCGTGCTCCACTCTCACCACCATCAGAACATTTCTCCAAAGCTATCAGCGCAAAGAAAAAAAAGAGACACACCGCTCTCGGGAGGGCTCGAACCTCGAACCTTTTGATTAACAGCCGAACGCGCTAGCCAATTGCTTCACGGAAGTAGTCGTGCTCCACTCTCACCACCGTCAGAACATTTCTCCAAAGCTATCAGTGCAAAGAAAAAAAAAGAGACACACAGCTCTTGGGAGGGCTCGAACCTCCAACCTTTTGATTAAAAGCCGAACGCGCTAGCCAATTGCGTCACAGAAGAAGTCGTGCTTCACTTTCACTACCATCAGAACATTTCTCCAAAGCTATCAGCGCAAAGAAAAAAAGAGACAAACCGCTCTCGCGAGGGCTCGAACCTCGAACCTTTTGATTAACAGCCGAACGCGCTAGCCAATTGCGTCACAGAAGTAGTCGTGCTCCACTCTCACCACCATCAGAACATTTCTCCAAAGCTATCAGCGCAAAGAACAAAAAGAGACACACTGCTCTCGAGAGGGCTCGAACCTCCAACCTTTTGATTACCAGCCGAACGCGCTAGCCAATTGCGTCACGGAAGTAGTCGTGCTCCACTCTCACCACCGTCAGAACATTTCTCCAAAACTATCAGCGCAAAGAAAAAAAAGAGACACACCAATCTCGGGAGGGCTCGAACCTCCAACCTTCATATTTACAGCCGAACGCGCTAGCCAATTGCGTCACAGAAGTAGTCGTGCTCTACTCTCACCACCATCAGAACATTTCTCCAAAGCTATCAGCGCAAAGAAAAAAACGAGACACAACGCTCTCGGGAGGGCTCTAACCTCCAAACTTTTGATTAACAGCCGAACGCGCTAGCCAATTGCGTCACAGAAGTAGTCGTTCTGCACTCTCACCACCATCAGAACATTTCTCCAAAGCTATCAGTGCAAAGAAAAAAAAGAGACACACCGCTCTCGGGAGGGCTCGAACCTCCAACCTTTTGATTAACAGCCGAACACGCTAGCCAATTGCGTCACAGAAGTAGTCGTGCTCCACTCTCACCACCATCAGAACATTTCTCCAAAGCTATCAGTGCAAAGAAAAAAAAAGAGACACACCGCTCTCGCGAGGGCTCGAACCTCCAACCTTTTGATTAACAGCCGAACGCGCTAGCCAATTGCGTCACAGAAGTAGTCGTGCGCCACTCTCACCACCGTCAGAACATTTCTCCAAAGCTATCAGCGCAAAGAAAAAAAAGAGACACACCGCTCTCGGGAGGGCTCGAACCTCCAACCTTTTGATTAACAGCCGAACGCGCTAGCCAATTGCGTCACAGAAGTAGTCGTGCTCCACTCTCACCACCATCAGAACATTTCTCCAAAGCTATCAGCGCAAAGAAAAAAAAGAGACACACCGCTCTCGGGAGGGCTCGAACCTCCAACCTTTTGATTAACAGCCGAACGCGCTAGCCAATTGCGTCACAGAAGAAGTCGCGCTCCACTCTCACTACCATCAGAACATTTCTCCAAAGCTATCAGCGCAAAGAAAAAATGAGACACACCGCTCTCGCGAGGGCTCGAACCTCCAACCTTTTGATTAACAGCCGAACGCGCTAGCCAATTGCGTCACAGAAGTAGTCGTGCTCCACTCTCACCACCATCAGAACATTTCTCCAAAGCTATCAGCGCAAAGAACAAAAAGAGACACACTGCTCTCGAGAGGGCTCGAACCTCCAACCTTTTGATTACCAGCCGAACGCGCTAGCCAATTGCGTCACGGAAGTAGTCGTGCTCCACTCTCACCACCGTCAGAACATTTCTCCAAAACTATCAGCGCAAAGAAAAAAAAGAGACACACCACTCTCGGAAGGGCTCGAACCTCCAACCTTTATATTTACAGCCGAACGCGCTAGCCAATTGCGTCACAGAAGTAGTCGTGCTCTACTCTCACCACCATCAGAACATTTCTCCAAAGCTATCAGCGCAAAGAAAAAAAAAGAGACACAACGCTCTCGGGAGGGCTCTAACCTCCAACCTTTTGATTAACAGCCGAACGCGCTAGCCAATTGCGTCACGGAGGTAGTCGTGCTCCACTCTCACCACCATCAGAACAGTTTTCTAAAGGTATCAGCGCAAAGAAAAAAAGAGACACACCGCTCATGGGAGGGTTCGAACCTCCAACCTTTTCGTTAACAGCCCAACGCGCTTGCAAATTGCGCAACAGAGACAGTCGTGCTCCACTCTCACCACCGTCAGAACGTTTCTCCAAGGCTATCAGCGCAAAGAAAAAAAGCGACACACTGCTCCTGGGAGGGCTCGTACCTCCAACCTTTTGCTTAACAGCCGACGTACTAGCAGATTGCACCACGGAAACAGTCGTGCGCCACTCTCACCACAGTCAGAACATTTCTCCAAAGCTATCAGCGCAAAGAAAAAAAAGAAACACACCGCTCTCGGGAGGGCTCGAACCTCCAACCTTTTGATTAACAGCCGAACGCGCTAGCCAATTGCGTCACGGAAGTAGTCGTGCTCCACTCTCACCACCGTCAGAACATTTCTCCAAAACTATCAGCGCAAAGAAAAAAAAGAGACACACCGCTCTCGGGAGGGCTCGAACCTCGAACCTTTTGATTAACAGCCGAACGCGCTAGCCAATTGCTTCACGGAAGTAGTTGTGCTCCACTCTCACCACCGTCAGAACATTTCTCCAAAGCTATCAGTGCAAAGAAAAAAAGAGACACATCGCTCTCGGGAGGGCTCGAACCTCCAACCTTTTGATTAACAGCCGAACGCGCTAGCCAATTGCGTCACAGAAGTAGTCGTGCTCCACTCTCACTATCATCAGAACATTTCTCCAAAGCTATCAGCGCAAAGAAAAAAAAGAGACACACCGCTCTCGCGAGGGCTCGAACCTCCAACCTTTTGATTAACAGCCGAACGCGCTAGCCAATTGCGTCACAGAAGTAGTCGTGCTCCACTCTCACCACCATCAGAACATTTCTCCAAAGCTATCAGCGCAAAGAAAAAAAAGAGACACACTGCTCTCGGGAGGGCTCGAACCTCGAACCTTTTGATTAACAGCCGAACGCGCTAGCCAATTGCTTCACAGAAGTAGTCGTGCTCCACTCTCACCACCATCAGAACATTTCTCCAAAGCTATCAGCGCAAAGAAAAAAAAGAGACACACCGCTCTCGGGAGGGCTCGAACCTCAAACCTTTTGATTAACAGCCGAACGCGCTAGCCAATTGCGTCACAGAAGTAGTCGTGCTCCACTCTCTCCACCATCAGAACATTTTTCCAAAGCTATCAGCGCAAAGAAAAAAAAGAGACACACCGCTCTCGCGAGGGCTCGAACCTCCAACCTTTTGATTAACAGCCGAACGCGCTAGCCAATTGCGTCACGGAAGTAGTCGTGCTCCACTCTCACCACCATCAGAACATTTCTCCAAAGCTATCAGCGCAAAGAAAAAAAAAGATACACACCGCTCTCGCGAGGGCTCGAACCTCCAACCTTTTGATTAACAGCCGAACGCGCTAGCCAATTGCGTCACAGAAGTAGTCGTTCTGCACTCTCACCACAATCAGAAGATTTCTCCAAAGCTATCAGCGCAAAGAAAAAAAAGAGACACACCGCTCTCGGGAGGGCTCGAACCTCCAACCTTTTGATTAACAGCCGAACGCGCTAGCCAATTGCGTCACAGAAGTAGTCGTGCTCCACTCTCACCACCATCAGAACATTTCTCCAAAGCTATCAGCGCAAAGAAAAAAAAGAGACACACCGCTCTCGCGAGGGCTCAAACCTCCAACCTTCTGATTAACAGCCGAACGCGCTAGCCAATTGCGTCACAGAAGTAGTCGTGCGCCACTCTAACCACCGTCAGAACATTTCTCCAAAGCTATCAGCGCAAAGAAAAAAAAGAGACACACCGCTCTCGGGAGGGCTCGAACCTCCAACCTTTTGATTAACAGCCGAACGCGCTAGCCAATTGCGTCACAGAAGTAGTCGTGCTCCACTCACACCACCATCAGAACATTTCTCCAAAGCTATCAGCGCAAAGAAAAAAAAGAGACACACCGCTCTCGGGAGGGCTCGAACCTCGAACCTTTTGATTAACAGCCGAACGCGCTAGCCAATTGCTTCACGGAAGTAGTCGTGCTCCACTCTCACCACCGTCAGAACATTTCTCCAAAGCTATCAGTGCAAAGAAAAAAAAAAGAGACACACAGCTCTTGGGAGGGCTCGAACCTCCAACCTTTTGATTAAAAGCCGAACGCGCTAGCCAATTGCGTCACAGAAGAAGTCGTGCTTCACTTTCACTACCATCAGAACATTTCTCCAAAGCTATCAGCGCAAAGAAAAAAAGAGACAAACCGCTCTCGCGAGGGCTCGAACCTCGAACCTTTTGATTAACAGCCGAACGCGCTAGCCAATTGCGTCACAGAAGTAGTCGTGCTCCACTCTCACCACCATCAGAACATTTCTCCAAAGCTATCAGCGCAAAGAACAAAAAGAGACACACTGCTCTCGAGAGGGCTCGAACCTCCAACCTTTTGATTACCAGCCGAACGCGCTAGCCAATTGCGTCACGGAAGTAGTCGTGCTCCACTCTCACCACCGTCAGAACATTTCTCCAAAACTATCAGCGCAAAGAAAAAAAAGAGACACACCACTCTCGGGAGGGCTCGAACCTCCAACCTTCATATTTACAGCCGAACGCGCTAGCCAATTGCGTCACAGAAGTAGTCGTGCTCTACTCTCACCACCATCAGAACATTTCTCCAAAGCTATCAGCGCAAAGAAAAAAACGAGACACAACGCTCTCGGGAGGGCTCTAACCTCCAAACTTTTGATTAACAGCCGAACGCGCTAGCCAATTGCGTCACAGAAGTAGTCGTTCTGCACTCTCACCACCATCAGAACATTTCTCCAAAGCTATCAGTGCAAAGAAAAAAAAGAGACACACCGCTCTCGGGAGGGCTCGAACCTCCAACCTTTTGATTAACAGCCGAACACGCTAGCCAATTGCGTCACAGAAGTAGTCGTGCTCCACTCTCACCACCATCAGAACATTTCTCCAAAGCTATCAGCGCAAAGAAAAAAAAAGAGACACACCGCTCTCGCGAGGGCTCGAACCTCCAACCTTTTGATTAACAGCCGAACGCGCTAGCCAATTGCGTCACAGAAGTAGTCGTGCGCCACTCTCACCACCGTCAGAACATTTCTCCAAAGCTATCAGCGCAAAGAAAAAAAAGAGACACACCGCTCTCGGGAGGGCTCGAACCTCCAACCTTTTGATTAACAGCCGAACGCGCTAGCCAATTGCGTCACAGAAGTAGTCGTGCTCCACTCTCACCACCATCAGAACATTTCTCCAAAGCTATCAGCGCAAAGAAAAAAAAGAGACACACCGCTCTCGGGAGGGCTCGAACCTCCAACCTTTTGATTAACAGCCGAACGCGCTAGCCAATTGCGTCACAGAAGAAGTCGCGCTCCACTCTCACTACCATCAGAACATTTCTCCAAAGCTATCAGCGCAAAGAAAAAATGAGACACACCGCTCTCGCGAGGGCTCGAACCTCCAACCTTTTGATTAACAGCCGAACGCGCTAGCCAATTGCGTCACAGAAGTAGTCGTGCTCCACTCTCACCACCATCAGAACATTTCTCCAAAGCTATCAGCGCAAAGAACAAAAAGAGACACACTGCTCTCGAGAGGGCTCGAACCTCCAACCTTTATATTTACAGCCGAACGCGCTAGCCAATTGCGTCACAGAAGTAGTCGTGCTCTACTCTCACCACCATCAGAACATTTCTCCAAAGCTATCAGCGCAAAGAAAAAAAAAGAGACACAACGCTCTCGGGAGGGCTCTAACCTCCAACCTTTTGATTAACAGCCGAACGCGCTAGCCAATTGCGTCACGGAGGTAGTCGTGCTCCACTCTCACCACCATCAGAACAGTTTTCTAAAGGTATCAGCGCAAAGAAAAAAAGAGACACACCGCTCATGGGAGGGTTCGAACCTCCAACCTTCTCGTTAACAGCCCAACGCGCTTGCAAATTGCGCAACAGAGACAGTCGTGCTCCACTCTCACCACCGTCAGAACGTTTCTCCAAGGCTATCAGCGCAAAGAAAAAAAGCGACACACTGCTCCTGGGAGGGCTCGTACCTCCAACCTTTTGCTTAACAGCCGACGTACTAGCAGATTGCACCACGGAAACAGTCGTGCGCCACTCTCACCACAGTCAGAACATTTCTCCAAAGCTATCAGCGCAAAGAAAAAAAAGAAACACACCGCTCTCGGGAGGGCTCGAACCTCCAACCTTTTGATTAACAGCCGAACGCGCTAGCCAATTGCGTCACGGAAGTAGTCGTGCTCCACTCTCACCACCGTCAGAACATTTCTCCAAAACTATCAGCGCAAAGAAAAAAAAGAGACACACCACTCTCCGGAGGGCTCGAACCTCCAACCTTTATATTTACAGCCGAACGCGCTAGCCAATTGCGTCACAGAAGTAGTCGTGCTCTACTCTCACCACCATCAGAACATTTCTCCAAAGCTATCAGCGCAAAGAAAAAAAAGAGACACACCGCTCTCGGGAGGGCTCTAACCTCCAACCTTTTGATTAACAGCCGAACGCGCTAGCCAAATGCGTCACGGAGGTAGTCGTGCTCCACTCTCACCACCATTAGAACATTTTTCTAAAGGTATCAGCGCAAAGAAAAAAAGAGACATACCGCTCATGGGAGGGTTCGAACCTCCAACCTTTTCGTTAACAACCCAACGCGCTAGCAAATTGCGCAACAGAGACGGTCGTGCTCCACTCTCACCACCGTCAGAACGTTTCTCCAAGGTTATCAGCGCAAAGAAAAAAAGCAACACACTGCTCCTGGGAGAGCTCGAACCTCCAACCTTTTGCTTAACAGCCGACGCACTAGCGGATTGCGCCGCGGAAACAGTCGTGCGCAACTCTCACCACAGTCAGAACATTTCTCCAAAGCTTATCAGCGCAAAGAAAAAAAAAGAGACACACCGCTCTTGGGAGGGCTCGAACCTCCAACCTTTTGATTAACAGCCGAACGCGCTAGCCAATTGCGTCACGGAAGTCGTCGTGCCCCACTCTCACCACCGTCAGAACATTTCTCCAAAGCTATCAGCGCAAAGAAAAAAAAACACACCGCTCTCGGGAGGGCTCGAACCTCCAATCTTTTGATTAACAGCCGAACGCGCTAGCCAATTGCGTCACGGAAATAGTCGTGTTCCATTCTGACCACCGTCAGAACATTTCTCCAAAGCTATCAGCGCAAAGAAAAAAAAATAGACACACCACTCTCGGGAGGGCTCAAACCTCCAACCTTTTGATTAACAGCCGTACGCGCTAGCCAATTGCGTCACGAAAGTAGTCGTGCTCCACTCTCACCACCATCAGAACATTTCTCCAAAGCAATCAGCGCAAAGAAAAAAAAGAGACACACCGCTCTCGCGAGGGCTCGAACCTCCAACCTTTTGGTTAACAGCCGAACGCACTAGCCAATTGCGTCACGGAGGTAGTCGTGCTCCACTCTCACCACCATTAGAACATTTTTCTAAAGGTATCAGCGCAAAGAAAAAAAAGAGACACACCGCTCTCGGGAGGGCTCGAACCTCCAACCTTTTGATTAACAGCCGAACGCGCTATCCAATTGCGTCACAGAAGTAGTCGTGCTCCACTCTCACCACCATCAGAACATTTCTCCAAAGCTATCAGCGCAAGAAAAAAAAAGAGACACACCGCTCTCGGGAGGGCTCGAACCTCCAACCTTTTGATTAACAGCCGAACGCGCTAGCCAATTGCGTCACAGAAGTAGTCGTGCTCCACTCTCACCACCATCAGAACATTTCTCCAAAGCTATCAGCGCAAAGAAAAAAAGAGACACACCGCTCTCGCGAGGGCTCGAACCTCCAACCTTTTGATTAACAGCCGAACGCTCTAGCCAATTGCGTCACAGAAGTAGTCGTGCGCCACTCTCACCACCGTCAGAACATTTCTCCAAAGCTATCAGCGCAAAGAAAAAAAAAGAGACACACCGCTCTCGGGAGGGCTCGAACCTCCAACCTTTTGATTAACAGCCGAACGCGCTAGCCAATTGCGTCACAGAAGTAGTCGTGCTCCACTCTCACCACCATCAGAACATTTCTCCAAAGCTATCAGCGCAAAGAAAAAAAAGAGACACACCGCTCTCGGGAGGGCTCGAACCTCGAACCTTTTGATTAACAGCCGAACGCGCTAGCCAATTGCTTCACGGAAGTAGTCGTGCTCCACTCTCACCACCGTCAGAACATTTCTCCAAAGCTATCAGTGCAAAGAAAAAAAAGAGACACACAGCTCTCGGGAGGGCTCGAACCTCCAACCTTTTGATTAACAGCCGAACGCGCTAGCCAATTGCGTCACAGAAGAAGTCGTGCTCCACTCTCACTACCATCAGAACATTTCTCCAAAGCTATCAGCGCAAAGAAAAAAAGAGACACACCGCTCTTGCGAGGGCTCGAACCTCCAACCTTTTGATTAACAGCTGAACGCGCTAGCCAATTGCGTCACAGAAGTAGTCGTGCTCCACTCTCACCACCATCAGAACATTTCTCCAAAGCTATCAGCGCAAAGAACAAAAAGAGACACACTGCTCTCGAGAGGGCTCGAACCTCCAACCTTTTGATTACCAGCCGAACGCGCTAGCCAATTGCGTCACGGAAGTAGTCGTGCTCCACTCTCACCACCGTCAGAACATTTCTCCAAAACTATCAGCGCAAAGAAAAAAAAGAGGCACACCGCTCTCGCGAGGGCTCGAACCTCCAACCTTTTGATTAACAGCCGAACGCGCTAGCCAATTGCGTCACAGAAGTAGTCGTGCTCCACTCTCACCACCATCAGAACATTTCTCCAAAGCTATCAGCGCAAAGAAAAAAAGAGACACACCACTCTCGGGAGGGCTCGAACCTCGAACCTTTTGATTAACAGCCGAACGCTCTAGCCAATTGCTTCACAGAAGTAGTCGTGCTCCACTCTCACCACCATCAGAACATTTCTCCAAAGCTATCAGCGCAAAGAAAAAAAAAGATACACACTGCTCTCGCGAGGGCTCGAACCTCCAACCTTTTGATTAACAGCCGAACGCGCTAGCCAATTGCGTCACAGAAGTAGTCGTTCTGCACTCTCACCACCATCAGAACATTTCTCCAAAGCTATCAGCGCAAAGAAAAAAAAGAGACACACCGCTCTCGGGAGGGCTCGAACCTCCAACCTTTTGATTAACAGCCGAACGCGCTAGCCAATTGCGTCACAGAAGTAGTCGTGCTCCACTCTCACCACCATCAGAACATTTCTCCAAAGCTATCAGCGCAAAGAAAAAAAAGAGACACACCGCTCTCGGGAGGGCTCGAACCTCCAACCTTTTGATTAACAGCCGAACGCGCTAGCCAATTGCGTCACAGAAGTAGTCGTGCTCCACTCTCACCACCATCAGAACATTTCTCCAAAGCTATCAACGCAAAGAAAAAAAAGAGACACACCGCTCTCGCGAGGGCTCGAACCTCCAACCTTTTGATTAACAGCCGAACGCGCTAGCCAATTGCGTCACGGAAGTAGTCGTGCTCCACTCTCACCACCATCAGAACATTTCTCCAAAGCTATCAGCGCAAAGAAAAAAAAGATACACACCGCTCTCGCGAGGGCTCGAACCTCCAACCTTTTGATTAACAGCCGAACGCGCTAGCCAATTGCGTCACAGAAGTAGTCGTTCTGCACTCTCACCACCATCAGAACATTTCTCCAAAGCTATCAGCGCAAAGAAAAAAAAGAGACACACCGCTCTCGGGAGGGCTCGAACCTCCAACCTGTTGATTAACAGCCGAACGCGCTAGCCAATTGCGTCACAGAAGTAGTCGTGCTCCACTCTCACCACCATCAGAACATTTCTCCAAAGCTATCAGCGCAAAGAAAAAAAAGAGACACACCGCTCTCGCGAGGGCTCGAACCTCCAACCTTTTGATTAACAGCCGAACGCGCTAGCCAATTGCGTCACAGAAGTAGTCGTGCTCCACTCTCACCACCATCAGAACATTTCTCCAAAGCTATCAGCGCAAAGAAAAAAAAGACACACCGCTCTCGGGAGGGCTCGAACCTCCAACCTTTTGATTAACAGCCGAACGCGCTAGCCAATTGCGTCACAGAAGTAGTCGTGCTCCACTCTCACCACCATCAGAACATTTCTCCAAAGCTATCAGCGCAAAGAAAAAAAAGAGACACACCGCTCTCGCGAGGGCTCGAACCTCCAACCTTTTGATTAACAGCCGAACGCGCTAGCCAATTGCGTCACGGAAGTAGTCGTGCTCCAATCTCACCACCATCAGAACATTTCTCCAAAGCTATCAGCGCAAAGAAAAAAAAAGATACACACCGCTCTCGCGAAGGCTCGAACCTCCAACCTTTTGATTAACAGCCGAACGCGCTAGCCAATTGCGTCACAGAAGTAGTCGTGCTCCACTCTCACCACCATCAGAACATTTCTCCAAAGCTATCAGCGCAAAGAAAAAAAAAGAGACCCACCGCTCTCGGGAGGGCTCGAACCTCGAACCTTTTGATTAACAGCCGAACGCGCTAGCCAATTGCTTCACGGAAGTAGTCGTGCTCCACTCTCACCACCGTCAGAACATTTCTCCAAAACTATCAGCGCAAAGAAAAAAAAGAGACACACCACTCTCGGGAGGGCTCGAACCTCCAACCTTTTGATTAACAGCCGAACGCGCTAGCCAATTGCGTCACAGAAGTAGTCGTGCTCCACTCTCACCACCATCAGAACATTTCTCCAAAGCTATCAGCGCAAAGAAAAAAAAGAGACACACCGCTCTCGGGAGGGCTCGAACCTCGAACCTTTTGATTAACAGCCGAACGCGCTAGCCAATTGCTTCACGGAAGTAGTCGTGCTCCACTCTCACCACCGTCAGAACATTTCTCCAAAGCCAGCAGTGCAAAGAAAAAAAAAGAGACACACAGCTCTCGGGAGGGCTCGAACCTCCAACCTTTTGATTAACAGCCGAACGCGCTAGCTAATTGCGTCACAGAAGAAGTCGTGCTCCACTCTCACTACCATCAGAACATTTCTCCAAAGCTATCAGCACAAAGAAAAAAAGAGACACACCGCTCTCGCGAGGGCTCGAACCTCCAACCTTTTGATTAACCGCCGAACGCGCTAGCCAATTGCGTCACAGAAGTAGTCGTGCTCCACTCTCACCACCATCAGAACATTTCTCCAAAGCTATCAGCGCAAAGAACAAAAAGAGACACACTGCTCTCGAGAGGGCTCGAACCTCCAACCTTTTGATTACCAGCCGAACGCGCTAGCCAATTGCGTCACGGAAGTAGTCGTACTCCACTCTCACCACCGTCAGAACATTTCTCCAAAGCTATCAGCGCAAAGAAAAAAAAGAGACACACCGCTCTCGGGAGGGCTCGAACCTCCAACCTTTTGATTAACAGCAGAACACGCTAGCCAATTGCGTCACAGAAGTAGTCGTGCTCCACTCTCACCACCATCAGAACATTTCTCCAAAGCTATCAGCGCGAAGAAAAAAAAGAGACACACCGCTCTCGCGAGGGCTCGAACCTCCAACCTTTTGATTAACAGCCGAACGCGCTAGCCAATTGCGTCACAGAAGTAGTCGTGCGCCACTCTCACCACCGTCAGAACATTTCTCCAAAGCTATCAGCGCAAAGAAAAAAAAGAGACACACCGCTCTCGGGAGGGCTCGAACCTCCAACCTTTTGATTAACAGCCGAACGCGCTAGCCAATTGCGTCACAGAAGAAGTCGTGCTCCACTCTCACTACCATCATAACAATTCCCCAAAGCTATCAGCGCAAAGAAAAAATGAGACACACCGCTCTCGCGAGGGCTCGAACCTCCAACCTTTTGATTAACAGCCGAACGCGCTAGCCAATTGCGTCACAGAAGTAGTCGTGCTCCACTCTCACCACCATCAGAACATTTCTCCAAAGCTATCAGCGCAAAGAACAAAAAGAGACACACTGCTCTCGAGAGGGCTCGAACCTCCAACCTTTTGATTACCAGCCGAACGCGCTAGCCAATTGCGTCACGGAAGTAGTCGTGCTCCACTCTCACCACCGTCAGAACATTTCTCCAAAACTATCAGCGCAAAGAAAAAAAAAGAGACACACCACTCTCGGGAGGGCTCGAACCTCCAACCTTTATATTTACAGCCGAACGCGCTAGCCAATTGCGTCACAGAAGTAGTCGTGCTCTACTCTCACCACCATCAGAACATTTCTCCAAAGCTATCAGCGCAAAGAAAAAAAAAGAGACACAACGCTCTCGGGAGGGCTCTAACCTCCAACCTTTTGATTAACAGCCGAACGCGCTAGCCAATTGCGTCACGGAGGTAGTCGTGCTCCACTCTCACCACCATCAGAACATTTTTCTAAAGGTATCAGCGCAAAGAAAAAAAGAGACACACCGCTCATGGGAGGGTTCGAACCTCCAACCTTTTCGTTAACAGCCCAACGCGCTTGCAAATTGCGCAACAGAGACAGTCGTGCTCCACTCTCACCACCGTCAGAACGTTTCTCCAAGGCTATCAGCGCAAAGAAAAAAAGCGACACACTGCTCCTGGGAGGGCTCGAACCTCCGACCTTTTGCTTAACAGCCGACGCACTAGCAGATTGCACCACGGAAACAGTCGTGCGCCGCTCTCACCACAGTCAGAACATTTCTCCAAAGCTTATCAGCGCAAAGAAAAAAAAAGAGACACACCGCTCTTGGGAGGGCTCGAACCTCCAACCTTTTGATTAACAGCCGAACGCGCTAGCCAATTGCGTCACGGAAGTCGTCGTGCCCCACTCTCACCACCGTCAGAACATTTCTCCAAAGCTATCAGCGCAAAGAAAAAAAAACACACCGCTCTCGGGAGGGCTCGAACCTCCAATCTTTTTATTAACAGCCGAACGCGCTAGCCAATTGCGTCACGGAAATAGTCGTGTTCCACTCTCACCACCGTCAGAACATTTCTCCAAAGCTATCAGCGCAAAGAAAAAAAAATAGACACACCGCTCTCGGGAGGGCTCGAACCTCCAACCTTTTGATTAACAGCCGAACGCGCTAGCCAATTGCGTCACGAAAGTAGTCGTGCTCCACTCTCACCACCATCAGAACATTTCTCCGAAGCAATCAGCGCAAAGAAAAAAAAGAGACACACCGCTCTCGCGAGGGCTCGAACCTCCAACCTTTTGGTTAACAGCCGAACGCGCTAGCCAATTGCGTCACGGAGGTAGTCGTGCTCCACTCTCACCACCATTAGAACATTTTTCTAAAGGTATCAGCGCAAAGAAAAAAAGAGACACACCGCTCTCGGGAGGGCTCAAACCTCCAACCTATTGATTAACAGCCGAACGCGCTAGCCAATTGCGTCACAGAAGTAGTCGTGCTCCACTCTCACCACCATCAGAACATTTCTCCAAAGCTATCAGCGCAAGGAAAAAAAAGAGACACACCGCTCTCGGGAGGGCTCGAACCTCCAACCTTTTGATTAACAGCCGAACGCGCTAGCCAATTGCGTCACAGAAGTAGTCGTGCGCCACTCTCACCACCGCCAGAACATTTCTCCAAAGCTATCAGCGCAAAGAAAAAAAAAGACACACCGCTCTCGGGAGGGCTCGAACCTCCAACCTTTTGATTAACAGCCGAACGCGCTAGCCAATTGCGTCACAGAAGTAGTCGTGCTCCACTCTCACCACCATCAGAACATTTCTCCAAAGCTATCAGCGCAAAGAAAAAAATGAGACACACCGCTCTCGGGAGGGCTCGAACCTCCAACCTTTTGATTAACAGCCGAACGCGCTAGCCAATTGCGTCACAGAAGTAGTCGTGCTCCACTCTCACCACCATCAGAACATTTCTCCAAAGCTATCAGCGCAAAGAAAAAAAAGAGACACACCGCTCTCGGGAGGGCTCGAACCTCCAACCTTTTGATTAACAGCCGAACGCGCTAGCCAATTGCGTCACAGAAGTAGTCGTGCTCCACTCTCACCACCATCAGAACATTTCTCCAAAGCTATCAGCGCAAAGAAAAAAAAGAGACACACCGCTCTCGCGAGGGCTCGAACCTCCAACCTTTTGATTAACAGCCGAACGCGCTAGCCAATTGCGTCACAGAAGTAGTCGTGCGCAACTCTCACCACCGTCAGAACATTTCTCCAAAGCTATCAGCGCAAAGAAAAAAAAGAGACACACCGCTCTCGGGAGGGCTCGAACCTCCAACCTTTTGATTAACAGCCGAACGCGCTAGCCAATTGCGTCACAGAAGTAGTCGTGCTCCACTCTCACCACCATCAGAACATTTCTCCAAAGCTATCAGCGCAAAGAAAAAAAAGAGACACACCGCTCTCGGGAGGGCTCGAACCTCGAACCTTTTGATTAACAGCCGAACGCGCTAGCCAATTGCTTCACGGAAGTAGTCGTGCTCCACTCTCACCACCGTCAGAACATTTCTCCAAAGCTATAAGCGCAAAGAAAAAAAGAGACACACCACTCTCGCGAGGGCTCGAACCTCCAACCTTTTGATTAACAGCCGAACGCGCTAGCCAATTGCGTCACAGAAGTAGTCGTGCTCCACTCTCACCACCATCAGAACATTTCTCCAAAGCTATCAGCGCAAAGAACAAAAAGAGACACACTGCTCTCGAGAGGGCTCGAACCTCCAACCTTTTGATTACCAGCCGAACGTGCTAGCCAATTGCGTCACGGAAGTAGTCGTGCTCCACTCTCACGACCGTCAGAACATTTCTCCAAAACTATCAGCGCAAAGAAAAAAAAGAGACACACCACTCTCGGGAGGGCTCGAACCTCCAACCTTTATATTTACAGCCGAACGCGCTAGCCAATTGCGTCACAGAAGTAGTCGTGCTCTACTCTCACCACCATCAGAACATTTCTCCAAAGCTATCAGCGCAAAGAAAAAAAAGAGACACAACGCTCTCGGGAGGGCTCTAACCTCCAACCTTTTGATTAACAGCCGAACGCGCTAGCCAATTGCGTCACAGAAGTAGTCGTTCTGCACTCTCACCACCATCAGAACATTTCTCCAAAGCTATCAGCGCAAAGAAAAAAAAGAGACACACCACTCTCGGGAGGGCTCGAACCTCCAACCTTTTGATTAACAGCCGAACGCGCTAGCCAATTGCGTCACAGAAGTAGTCGTGCTCCACTCTCACCACCATCAGAACATTTCTCCAAAGCTATCAGCGCAAAGAAAAAAAGAGACACGCCGCTCTCGCGAGGGCTCGAACCTCCAACCTTTTGATTAACAGCCGAACGCGCTAGCCAATTGCGTCACAGAAGTAGTCGTGCTCCACTCTCACCACCATCAGAACATTTCTCCAAAGCTATCAGCGCAAAGAAAAAAAAGAGACACACCGCTCTCGGGAGGGCTCGAACCTCGAACCTTTTGATTAACAGCCGAACGCGCTAGCCAATTGCTTCACGGAAGTAGTCGTGCTCCACTCTCACCACCGTCAGAACATTTCTCCAAAGCTATCAGTGCAAAGAAAAAAAAAAGAGACACACAGCTCTCGGGAGGGCTCGAACCTCCAACCTTTTGATTAACAGCCGAACGCGCTAGCCAATTGCGTCACAGAAGAAGTCGTGCTCCACTCTCACTACCATCAGAACATTTCTCCAAAGCTATCAGCGCAAAGAAAAAAAGAGACACACCGCTCTTGCGAGGGCTCGAACCTCCAACCTTTTGATTAACAGCCGAACGCGCTAGCCAATTGCGTCACAGAAGTAGTCGTGCTCCACTCTCACCACCATCAGAACATTTCTCCAAAGCTATCAGCGCAAAGAACAAAAAGAGACACACTGCTCTCGAGAGGGCTCGAACCTCCAACCTTTTGATTACCAGCCGAACGCGCTAGCCAATTGCGTCACGGAAGTAGTCGTGCTCCACTCTCACCACCGTCAGAACATTTCTCCAAAACTATCAGCGCAAAGAAAAAAAAGAGACACACCGCTCTCGCGAGGGCTCGAACCTCCAACCTTTTCGTTAACAGCCCAACGCGCTTGCAAATTGCGCAACAGAGACAGTCGTGCTCCACTCTCACCACCGTCAGAACGTTTCTCCAAGGCTATCAGCGCAAAGAAAAAAAGCGACACACTGCTCCTGGGAGGGCTCGAACCTCCAACCTTTTGCTTAACAGCCGACGCACTAGCAGATTGCACCACGGAAACAGTCGTGCGCCGCTCTCACCACAGTCAGAACATTTCTCCAAAGCTTATCAGCGCAAAGAAAAAAAAAGAGACACACCGCTCTTGGGAGGGCTCGAACCTCCAACCTTTTGATTAACAGCCGAACGCGCTAGCCAATTGCGTCACGGAAGTCGTCGTGCCCCACTCTCACCACCGTCAGAACATTTCTCCAAAGCTATCAGCGCAAAGAAAAAAAAACACACCGCTCTCGGGAGGGCTCGAACCTCCAATCTTTTGATTAACAGCCGAACGCGCTAGCCAATTGCGTCACGGAAATAGTCGTGTTCCACTCTCACCACCGTCAGAACATTTCTCCAAAGCTATCAGCGCAAAGAAAAAAAAATAGACACACCGCTCTCGGGAGGGCTCGAACCTCCAACCTTTTGATTAACAGCCGAACGCGCTAGCCAATTGCGTCACGAAAGTAGTCGTGCTCCACTCTCACCACCATCAGAACATTTCTCCAAAGCAATCAGCGCAAAGAAAAAAAAGAGACACACCGCTCTCGCAAGGGCTCGAACCTCCAACCTTTTGGTTAACAGCCGAACGCGCTAGCCAATTGCGTCACGGAGGTAGTCGTGCTCCACTCTCACCACCATTAGAACATTTTTCTAAAGGTATCAGCGCAAAGAAAAAAAGAGACACACCGCTCTCGGGAGGGCTCAAACCTCCAACCTTTTGATTAACAGCCGAACGCGCTAGCCAATTGCGTCACAGAAGTAGTCGTGCTCCACTCTCACCACCATCAGAACATTTCTCCAAAGCTATCAGCGCAAGGAAAAAAAAGAGACACACCTCTCTCGGGAGGGCTCGAACCTCCAACCTTTTGATTAACAGCCGAACGCGCTAGCCAATTGCGTCACAGAAGTAGTCGTGCGCCACTCTCACCACCGCCAGAACATTTCTCCAAAGCTATCAGCGCAAAGAAAAAAAAAGACACACCGCTCTCGGGAGGGCTCGAACCTCCAACCTTTTGATTAACAGCCGAACGCGCTAGCCAATTGCGTCACAGAAGTAGTCGTGCTCCACTCTCACCACCATCAGAACATTTCTCCAAAGCTATCAGCGCAAAGAAAAAAAAGAGACACACCGCTCTCGGGAGGGCTCGAACCTCCAACCTTTTGATTAACAGCCGAACGCGCTAGCCAATTGCGTCACAGAAGTAGTCGTGCTCCACTCTCACCACCATCAGAACATTTCTCCAAAGCTATCAGCGCAAAGAAAAAAAAGAGACACACCGCTCTCGGGAGGGCTCGAACCTCCAAACTTTGATTAACAGCCGAACGCGCTAGCCAATTGCGTCACAGAAGTAGTCGTGCTCCACTCTCACCACCATCAGAACATTTCTCCAAAGCTATCAGCGCAAAGAAAAAAAAGAGACACACCGCTCTCGCGAGGGCTCGAACCTCCAACCTTTTGATTAACAGCCGAACGCGCTAGCCAATTGCGTCACAGAAGTAGTCGTGCGCAACTCTCACCACCGTCAGAACATTTCTCCAAAGCTATCAGCGCAAAGAAAAAAAAGAGACACACCGCTCTCGGGAGGGCTCGAACCTCCAACCTTTTGATTAACAGCCGAACGCGCTAGCCAATTGCGTCACAGAAGTAGTCGTGCTCCACTCTCACCACCATCAGAACATTTCTCCAAAGCTATCAGCGCAAAGAAAAAAAAGAGACACACCGCTCTCGGGAGGGCTCGAACCTCGAACCTTTTGATTAACAGCCGAACGCGCTAGCCAATTGCTTCACGGAAGTAGTCGTGCTCCACTCTCACCACCGTCAGAACATTTCTCCAAAGCTATCAGCGCAAAGAAAAAAAGAGACACACCACTCTCGCGAGGGCTCGAACCTCCAACCTTTTGATTAACAGCCGAACGCGCTAGCCAATTGCGTCACAGAAGTAGTCGTGCTCCACTCTCACCACCATCAGAACATTTCTCCAAAGCTATCAGCGCAAAGAACAAAAAGAGACACACTGCTCTCGAGAGGGCTCGAACCTCCAACCTTTTGATTACCAGCCGAACGTGCTAGCCAATTGCGTCACGGAAGTAGTCGTGCTCCACTCTCACGACCGTCAGAACATTTCTCCAAAACTATCAGCGCAAAGAAAAAAAAGAGACACACCACTCTCGGGAGGGCTCGAACCTCCAACCTTTATATTTACAGCCGAACGCGCTAGCCAATTGCGTCACAGAAGTAGTCGTGCTCTACTCTCACCACCATCAGAACATTTCTCCAAAGCTATCAGCGCAAAGAAAAAAAAGAGACACAACGCTCTCGGGAGGGCTCTAACCTCCAACCTTTTGATTAACAGCCGAACGCGCTAGCCAATTGCGTCACAGAAGTAGTCGTTCTGCACTCTCACCACCATCAGAACATTTCTCCAAAGCTATCAGCGCAAAGAAAAAAAAGAGACACACCACTCTCGGGAGGGCTCGAACCTCCAACCTTTTGATTAACAGCCGAACGCGCTAGCCAATTGCGTCACAGAAGTAGTCGTGCTCCACTCTCACCACCATCAGAACATTTCTCCAAAGCTATCAGCGCAAAGAAAAAAAGAGACACGCCGCTCTCGCGAGGGCTCGAACCTCCAACCTTTTGATTAACAGCCGAACGCGCTAGCCAATTGCGTCACAGAAGTAGTCGTGCGCCACTCTCACCACCGTCAGAACATTTCTCCAAAGCTATCAGCGCAAAGAAAAAAAAAGAGACACACCGCTCTCGGGAGGGCTCGAACCTCCAACCTTTTGATTAACAGCCGAACGCGCTAGCCAATTGCGTCACAGAAGTAGTCGTGCTCCACTCTCACCACCATCAGAACATTTCTCCAAAGCTATCAGCGCAAAGAAAAAAAAGAGACACACCGCTCTCGGGAGGGCTCGAACCTCGAACCTTTTGATTAACAGCCGAACGCGCTAGCCAATTGCTTCACGGAAGTAGTCGTGCTCCACTCTCACCACCGTCAGAACATTTCTCCAAAGCTATCAGTGCAAAGAAAAAAAAAGAGACACACAGCTCTCGGGAGGGCTCGAACCTCCAACCTTTTGATTAACAGCCGAACGCGCTAGCCAATTGCGTCACAGAAGAAGTCGTGCTCCACTCTCACTACCATCAGAACATTTCTCCAAAGCTATCAGCGCAAAGAAAAAAAGAGACACACCGCTCTTGCGAGGGCTCGAACCTCCAACCTTTTGATTAACAGCCGAACGCGCTAGCCAATTGCGTCACAGAAGTAGTCGTGCTCCACTCTCACCACCATCAGAACATTTCTCCAAAGCTATCAGCGCAAAGAACAAAAAGAGACACACTGCTCTCGAGAGGGCTCGAACCTCCAACCTTTTGATTACCAGCCGAACGCGCTAGCCAATTGCGTCACGGAAGTAGTCGTGCTCCACTCTCACCACCGTCAGAACATTTCTCCAAAACTATCAGCGCAAAGAAAAAAAAGAGACACACCGCTCTCGCGAGGGCTCGAACCTCCAACCTTTTGATTAACAGCCGAACGCGCTAGCCAATTACGTCACAGAAGTAGTCGTGCTCCACTCTCACCACCATCAGGACATTTCTCCAAAGCTATCAGCGCAAAGAAAAAAAAGAGACACACCACTCTCGGGAGGGCTCGAACCTCGAACCTTTTGATTACCAGCCGAACGCTCTAGCCAATTGCTTCACAGAAGTAGTCGTGCTCCACTCTCACCACCATCAGAACATTTCTCCAAAGCTTTCAGCGCAAAGAAAAAAAGAGACACACCGCTCATGGGAGGGTTCGAACATCCAACCTTTTCGTTAACAGCCCAACGCGCTTGCAAATTGCGCAACAGAGACAGTCGTGCTCCACTTTCACCACCGTCAGAACGTTTCTCCAAGGCTATCAGCGCAAAGAAAAAAAGCGACACACTGCTCCTGGGAGGGCTCGAACCTCCAACCTTTTGCTTAACAGCCGACGCGCTAGCCAATTGCGTCACAGAAGTAGTCGTGCTCCACTCTCACCACCATCAGAACATTTCTCCAAAGCTATCAGTGCAAAGAAAAAAAAGAGACACACCGCTCTCGGGAGGGCTCGAACCTCCAACCTTTTGATTAACAGCCGAACGCGCTAGCCAATTGCGTCACAGAAGTAGTCGTGCTCCACTCTCACCACCATCAGAACATTTCTCCAAAGCTATCAGCGCAAAGAAAAAAAAGAGACACACCGCTCTCGCGAGGGCTCGAACCTCCAACCTTTTGATTAACAGCCGAACGCGCTAGCCAATTGCGTCACGGAAGTAGTCGTGCTCCACTCTCACCACCATCAGAACATTTCTCCAAAGCTATCAGCGCAAAGAAAAAAAAAGATACACACCGCTCTCGCGAGGGCTCGAACCTCCAACCTTTTGATTAACAGCCGAACGCGCTAGCCAATTGCGTCACAGAAGTAGTCGTTCTGCACTCTCACCACCATCAGAACATTTCTCCAAAGCTATCAGCGCAAAGAAAAAAAAGAGACACACCGCTCTCGGGAGGGCTCGAACCTCCAACCTTTTGATTAACAGCCGAACGCGCTAGCCAATTGCGTCACAGAAGTAGTCGTGCTCCACTCTCACCACCATCAGAACATTTCTCCAAAGCTATCAGCGCAAAGAAAAAAAAGAGACACACCGCTCTCGCGAGGGCTCGAACCTCCAACCTTTTGATTAACAGCCGAACGCGCTAGCCAATTGCGTCACAGAAGTAGTCGTGCTCCACTCTCACCACCATCAGAACATTTCTCAAAAGCTATCAGCGCAAAGAAAAAAAAGACACACCGCTCTCGGGAGGGCTCGAACCTCCAACCTTTTGATTAACAGCCGAACGCGCTAGCCAATTGCGTCACAGAAGTAATCGTGCTCCACTCTCACCACCATCAGAACATTTCTCCAAAGCTATCAGCGCAAAGAAAAAAAGAGACACACCGCTCTCGCGAGGGCTCGAACCTCCAACCTTTTGATTAACAGCCGAACGCGCTAGCCAATTGCGTCACGGAAGTAGTCGTGCTCCAATCTCACCACCATCAGAACATTTCTCCAAAGCTATCAGCGCAAAGAAAAAAAAAGATACACACCGCTCTCGCGAGGGCTCGAACCTCCAACCTTTTGATTAACAGCCGAACGCGCTAGCCAATTGCGTCACAGAAGTAGTCGTGCTCCACTCTCACCACCATCAGAACATTTCTCCAAAGCTATCAGCGCAAAGAAAAAAAAAGAGACACACCGCTCTCGGGAGGGCTCGAACCTCGAACCTTTTGATTAACAGCCGAACGCGCTAGCCAATTGCTTCACAGAAGTAGTCGTGCTCCACTCTCACCACCGTCAGAACATTTCTCCAAAGCTATCAGTGCAAAGAAAAAAAAAGATACACACAGCTCTCGGGAGGGCTCGAACCTCCAACCTTTTGATTAACAGCCGAAAGCGCTAGCTAATTGCGTCACAGAAGAAGTCGTGCTCCACTCTCACTACCATCAGAACATTTCTCCAAAGCTATCAGCGCAAAGAAAAAAAGAGACACACCGCTCTCGCGAGGGCTCGAACCTCCAACCTTTTGATTAACAGCCGAACGCGCTAGCCAATTGCGTCACAGAAGTAGTCGTGCTCCACTCTCACCACCATCAGAACATTTCTCCAAAGCTATCAGCGCAAAGAACAAAAAGAGACACACTGCTCTCGAGAGGGCTCGAACCTCCAACCTTTTGATTACCAGCCGAACGCGCTAGCCAATTGCGTCACGGAAGTAGTCGTGCTCCACTGTCACCACCGTCAGAACATTTCTCCAAAACTATCAGCGCAAAGAAAAAAAAGAGACACACCAATCTCGGGAGGGCTCGAACCTCCAACCTTTATATTTACAGCCGAACGCGCTAGCCAATTGCGTCACAGAAGTAGTCGTGCTCTACTCTCACCACCATCAGAACATTTCTCCAAAGCTATCAGCGCAAAGAAAAAAAAAGAGACACAACGCTCTCGGGAGGGCTCTAACCTCCAACCTTTTGATTAACAGCCGAACGCGCTAGCCAATTGCGTCACGGAAGTAGTCGTGCTCCACTCTCACCACCATCAGAACATTTCTCCAAAGCTATCAGCGCAAAGAAAAAAAAAGATACACACCGCTCTCGCGAGGGCTCGAACCTCCAACCTTTTGATTAACAGCCGAACGCGCTAGCCAATTGCGTCACAGAAGTAGTCGTTCTGCACTCTCACCACCATCAGAACATTTCTCCAAAGCTATCAGCGCAAAGAAAAAAAAGAGACACACCGCTCTCGGGAGGGCTCGAACCTCCAACCTTTTGATTAACAGCCGAACGCGCTAGCCAATTGCGTCACAGAAGTAGTCGTGCTCCACTCTCACCACCATCAGAACATTTCTCCAAAGCTATCAGCGCAAAGAAAAAAAAGAGACACACCGCTCTCGCGAGGGCTCGAACCTCCAACCTTTTGATTAACAGCCGAACGCGCTAGCCAATTGCGTCACAGAAGTAGTCGTGCTCCACTCTCACCACCATCAGAACATTTCTCAAAAGCTATCAGCGCAAAGAAAAAAAAGACACACCGCTCTCGGGAGGGCTCGAACCTCCAACCTTTTGATTAACAGCCGAACGCGCTAGCCAATTGCGTCACAGAAGTAGTCGTGCTCCACTCTCACCACCATCAGAACATTTCTCCAAAGCTATCAGCGCAAAGAAAAAAAAGAGACACACCGCTCTCGCGAGGGCTCGAACCTCCAACCTTTTGATTAACAGCCGAACGCGCTAGCCAATTGCGTCACAGAAGTAATCGTGCTCCACTCTCACCACCATCAGAACATTTCTCCAAAGCTATCAGCGCAAAGAAAAAAAGAGACACACCGCTCTCGCGAGGGCTCGAACCTCCAACCTTTTGATTAACAGCCGAACGCGCTAGCCAATTGCGTCACGGAAGTAGTCGTGCTCCAATCTCACCACCATCAGAACATTTCTCCAAAGCTATCAGCGCAAAGAAAAAAAAAGATACACACCGCTCTCGCGAGGGCTCGAACCTCCAACCTTTTGATTAACAGCCGAACGCGCTAGCCAATTGCGTCACAGAAGTAGTCGAGCTCCACTCTCACCACCATCAGAACATTTCTCCAAAGCTATCAGCGCAAAGAAAAAAAAAGAGACACACCGCTCTCGGGAGGGCTCGAACCTCGAACCTTTTGATTAACAGCCGAACGCGCTAGCCAATTGCTTCACAGAAGTAGTCGTGCTCCACTCTCACCACCGTCAGAACATTTCTCCAAAGCTATCAGTGCAAAGAAAAAAAAAGATACACACAGCTCTCGGGAGGGCTCGAACCTCCAACCTTTTGATTAACAGCCGAAAGCGCTAGCTAATTGCGTCACAGAAGAAGTCGTGCTCCACTCTCACTACCATCAGAACATTTCTCCAAAGCTATCAGCGCAAAGAAAAAAAGAGACACACCGCTCTCGGGAGGGCTCGAACCTCCAACCTTTTGATTAACAGCCGAACGCGCTAGCCAATTGCGTCACAGAAGTAGTCGTGCTCCACTCTCACCACCATCAGAACATTTCTCCAAAGCTATCAGCGCAAAGAAAAAAAAGAGACACACCGCTCTCGGGAGGGCTCGAACCTCGAACCTTTTGATTAACAGCCGAACGCGCTAGCCAATTGCTTCACGGAAGTAGTCGTGCTCCACTCTCACCACCGTCAGAACATTTCTCCAAAGCTATCAGTGCAAAGAAAAAAAAGAGACACACAGCTCTCGGGAGGGCTCGAACCTCCAACCTTTTGATTAACAGCCGAACGCGCTAGCTAATTGCGTCACAGAAGAAGTCGTGCTCCACTCTCACTACCATCAGAACATTTCTCCAAAGCTATCAGCGCAAAGAAAAAAAGAGACACACCGCTCTTGCGAGGGCTCGAACCTCCAACCTTTTGATTAACAGCCGAACGCGCTAGCCAATTGCGTCACAGAAGTAGTCGTGCTCCACTCTCACCACCATCAGAACATTTCTCCAAAGCTATCAGCGCAAAGAACAAAAAGAGACACACTGCTCTCGAGAGGGCTCGAACCTCCAACCTTTTGATTACCAGCCGAACGCGCTAGCCAATTGCGTCACGGAAGTAGTCGTGCTCCACTCTCACCACCGTCAGAACATTTCTCCAAAACTATCAGCGCAAAGAAAAAAAAGAGACACACCGCTCTCGCGAGGGCTCGAACCTCCAACCTTTTGATTAACAGCCGAACGCGCTAGCCAATTACGTCACAGAAGTAGTCGTGCTCCACTCTCACCACCATCAGGACATTTCTCCAAAGCTATCAGCGCAAAGAAAAAAAAGAGACACACCACTCTCGGGAGGGCTCGAACCTCGAACCTTTTGATTACCAGCCGAACGCTCTAGCCAATTGCTTCACAGAAGTAGTCGTGCTCCACTCTCACCACCATCAGAACATTTCTCCAAAGCTTTCAGCGCAAAGAAAAAAAGAGACACACCGCTCATGGGAGGGTTCGAACATCCAACCTTTTCGTTAACAGCCCAACGCGCTTGCAAATTGCGCAACAGAGACAGTCGTGCTCCACTTTCACCACCGTCAGAACGTTTCTCCAAGGCTATCAGCGCAAAGAAAAAAAGCGACACACTGCTCCTGGGAGGGCTCGAACCTCCAACCTTTTGATTACCAGCCGAACGCGCTAGCCAATTGCGTCACGGAAGTAGTCGTGCTCCACTGTCACCACCGTCAGAACATTTCTCCAAAACTATCAGCGCAAAGAAAAAAAAGAGACACACCGCTCTCGGGAGGGCTCGAACCTCCAACCTTTTGATTAACAGCCGAACGCGCTAGCCAATTGCGTCACAGAAGTAGTCGTGCTCCACTCTCACCACCATCAGAACATTTCTCCAAAGCTATCAGCGCAAAGAAAAAAAAGAGACACACCGCTCTCGCGAGGGCTCGAACCTCCAACCTTTTGATTAACAGCCGAACGCGCTAGCCAATTGCGTCACAGAAGTAGTCGTGCTCCACTCTCACCACCATCAGAACATTTCTCAAAAGCTATCAGCGCAAAGAAAAAAAAGACACACCGCTCTCGGGAGGGCTCGAACCTCCAACCTTTTGATTAACAGCCGAACGCGCTAGCCAATTGCGTCACAGAAGTAATCGTGCTCCACTCTCACCACCATCAGAACATTTCTCCAAAGCTATCAGCGCAAAGAAAAAAAGAGACACACCGCTCTCGCGAGGGCTCGAACCTCCAACCTTTTGATTAACAGCCGAACGCGCTAGCCAATTGCGTCACGGAAGTAGTCGTGCTCCAATCTCACCACCATCAGAACATTTCTCCAAAGCTATCAGCGCAAAGAAAAAAAAAGATACACACCGCTCTCGCGAGGGCTCGAACCTCCAACCTTTTGATTAACAGCCGAACGCGCTAGCCAATTGCGTCACAGAAGTAGTCGTGCTCCACTCTCACCACCATCAGAACATTTCTCCAAAGCTATCAGCGCAAAGAAAAAAAAAGAGACACACCGCTCTCGGGAGGGCTCGAACCTCGAACCTTTTGATTAACAGCCGAACGCGCTAGCCAATTGCTTCACAGAAGTAGTCGTGCTCCACTCTCACCACCGTCAGAACATTTCTCCAAAGCTATCAGTGCAAAGAAAAAAAAAGATACACACAGCTCTCGGGAGGGCTCGAACCTCCAACCTTTTGATTAACAGCCGAAAGCGCTAGCTAATTGCGTCACAGAAGAAGTCGTGCTCCACTCTCACTACCATCAGAACATTTCTCCAAAGCTATCAGCGCAAAGAAAAAAAGAGACACACCGCTCTCGCGAGGGCTCGAACCTCCAACCTTTTGATTAACAGCCGAACGCGCTAGCCAATTGCGTCACAGAAGTAGTCGTGCTCCACTCTCACCACCATCAGAACATTTCTCCAAAGCTATCAGCGCAAAGAACAAAAAGAGACACACTGCTCTCGAGAGGGCTCGAACCTCCAACCTTTTGATTACCAGCCGAACGCGCTAGCCAATTGCGTCACGGAAGTAGTCGTGCTCCACTGTCACCACCGTCAGAACATTTCTCCAAAACTATCAGCGCAAAGAAAAAAAAGAGACACACCAATCTCGGGAGGGCTCGAACCTCCAACCTTTATATTTACAGCCGAACGCGCTAGCCAATTGCGTCACAGAAGTAGTCGTGCTCTACTCTCACCACCATCAGAACATTTCTCCAAAGCTATCAGCGCAAAGAAAAAAAAAGAGACACAACGCTCTCGGGAGGGCTCTAACCTCCAACCTTTTGATTAACAGCCGAACGCGCTAGCCAATTGCGTCACGGAGGTAGTCGTGCTCCACTCTCACCACCATCAGAACATTTTTCTAAAGGTATCAGCGCAAAGAAAAAAAGAGACACACCGCTCATGGGAGGGTTCGAACATCCAACCTTTTCGTTAACAGCCCAACGCGCTTGCAAATTGCGCAACAGAGACAGTCGTGCTCCACTCTCACCACCGTCAGAACGTTTCTCCAAGGCTATCAGCGCAAAGAAAAAAAGCGACACACTGCTCCTGGAAGGGCTCGAACCTCCAACCTTTTGCTTAACAGCCGACGCGCTAGCCAATTGCGTCACAGAAGTAGTCGTGCTCCACTCTCACCACCATCAGAACATTTCTCCAAAGCTATCAGCGCAAAGAAAAAAAAGAGACACACCGCTCTCGGGAGGGCTCGAACCTCCAACCTTTTGATTAACAGCCGAACGCGCTAGCCAATTGCGTCACAGAAGTAGTCGTGCTCCACTCTCACCACCATCAGAACATTTCTCCAAAGCTATCAGCGCAAAGAAAAAAAAGAGACACACCGCTCTCGCGAGGGCTCGAACCTCCAACCTTTTGATTAACAGCCGAACGCGCTAGCCAATTGCGTCACGGAAGTAGTCGTGCTCCACTCTCACCACCATCAGAACATTTCTCCAAAGCTATCAGCGCAAAGAAAAAAAAAGATACACACCGCTCTCGCGAGGGCTCGAACCTCCAACCTTTTGATTAACAGCCGAACGCGCTAGCCAATTGCGTCACAGAAGTAGTCGTTCTGCACTCTCACCACCATCAGAACATTTCTCCAAAGCTATCAGCGCAAAGAAAAAAAAGAGACACACCGCTCTCGGGAGGGCTCGAACCTCCAACCTTTTGATTAACAGCCGAACGCGCTAGCCAATTGCGTCACAGAAGTAGTCGTGCTCCACTCTCACCACCATCAGAACATTTCTCCAAAGCTATCAGCGCAAAGAAAAAAAAAGAGACACACCGCTCTCGCGAGGGCTCGAACCTCCAACCTTTTGATTAACAGCCGAACGCGCTAGCCAATTGCGTCACAGAAGTAGTCGTGCTCCACTCTCACCACCATCAGAACATTTCTCCAAAGCTATCAGCGCAAAGAAAAAAAAAGACACACCGCTCTCGGGAGGGCTCGAACCTCCAACCTTTTGATTAACAGCCGAACGCGCTAGCCAATTGCGTCACAGAAGTAGTCGTGCTCCACTCTCACCACCATCAGAACATTTCTCCAAAGCTATCAGCGCAAAGAAAAAAAGAGACACACCGCTCTCGCGAGGGCTCGAACCTCCAACCTTTTGATTAACAGCCGAACGCGCTAGCCAATTGCGTCACGGAAGTAGTCGTGCTCCAATCTCACCACCATCAGAACATTTCTCCAAAGCTATCAGCGCAAAGAAAAAAAAAGATACACACCGCTCTCGCGAGGGCTCGAACCTCCAACCTTTTGATTAACAGCCGAACGCGCTAGCCAATTGCGTCACGGAGGTAGTCGTGCTCCACTCTCACCACCATCAGAACATTTTTCTAAAGGTATCAGCGCAAAGAAAAAAAGATACACACCGCTCTCGCTGGGGCTCGAAACTCCAACCTTTTGATTAACAGCCGAACGCGCTAGCCAAGTGCGTCACAGAAGTAGTCGTGCTGCACTCTCACCACCATCAGAACATTTATCCAAAGCTATCAGCGCAAAGAAAAAAAAGAGACACACCGCTCTCGGGAGGGCTCGAACCTCCAACCTTTTGATTAACAGCCGGACGCGCTAGCCAATTGCGTCACAGAAGTAGTCGTGCTCCACTCTCACCACCATCAGAACATTTCTCCAAAGCTATCAGCGCAAAGAAAAAAAAGAGACACACCGCTCTCGGGAGGGCTCGAACCTCCAACCTTTTGATTAACAGCCGAACGCGCTAGCCAATTGCGTCACAGAAGTAGTCGTGCGCCACTCTCACCACCGTCAGAACATTTCTCCAAAGCTATCAGCGCAAAGAAAAAAAAGAGACACACCGCTTTCGGGAGGGCTCGAACCTCCAACCTTTTGATTAACAGCCGAACGCGCTAGCCAATTGCGTCACAGAAGTAGTCGTGCTCCACTCTCACCACCATCAGAACATTTCTCCAAAGCTATCAGCGCAAAGAAAAAAAAGAGACACACCGCTCTCGGGAGGGCTCGAACCTCGAACCTTTTCATTAACAGCCGAACGCGCTAGCCAATTGCTTCACGGAAGTAGTCGTGCTCCACTCTCACCACCGTCAGAACATTTCTCCAAAGCTATCAGTGCAAAGAAAAAAAAGAGACACATCGCTCTCGGGAGGGCTCGAACCTCCAACCTTTTGATTAACAGCCGAACGCGCTAGCCAATTGCGTCACAGAAGTAGTCGTGCTCCACTCTCACTACCATCAGAACATTTCTCCAAAGCTATCAGCGCAAAGAAAAAAAAGAGACACACAGCTCTCGCGAGGGCTCGAACCTCCAACCTTTTGATTAACAGCCGAACGCGCTAGCCAATTGCGTCACAGAAGTAGTCGTGCTCCACTCTCACCACCATCAGAACATTTCTCCAAAGCTATCAGCGCAAAGAAAAAAAAGAGACACACCGCTCTCGGGAGGGCTCGAACCTCGAACCTTTTGATTAACAGCCGAACGCGCTAGCCAATTGCTTCACAGAAGTAGTCGTGCTCCACTCTCACCACCATCAGAACATTTCTCCAAAGCTATCAGCGCAAAGAAAAAAAAGAGACACACCGCTCTCGCGAGGGCTCGAACCTCCAACCTTTTGATTAACAGCCGAACGCGCTAGCCAATTGCGTCACGGAAGTAGTCGTGCTCCACTCTCACCACCATCAGAACATTTCTCCAAAGCTATCAGCGCAAAGAAAAAAAAGATACACACCGCTCTCGCGAGGGCTCGAACCTCCAACCTTTTGATTAACAGCCGAACGCGCTAGCCAATTGCGTCACAGAAGTAGTCGTGCTCCACTCTCACCACCATCAGAACATTTCTCCAAAGCTATCAGCGCAAAGAAAAAAAAGAGACACACCGCTCTCGCGAGGGCTCGAACCTCCAACCTTCTGATTAACAGCCGAACGCGCTAGCCAATTGCGTCACAGAAGTAGTCGTGCGCCACTCTCACCACCGTCAGAACATTTCTCCAAAGCTATCAGCGCAAAGAAAAAAAAGAGACACACCGCTCTCGGGAGGGCTCGAACCTCCAACCTTTTGATTAACAGCCGAACGCGCTAGCCAATTGCGTCACAGAAGTAGTCGTGCTCCACTCTCACCACCATCAGAACATTTCTCCAAAGCTATCAGCGCAAAGAAAAAAAAGAGACACACCGCTCTCGGGAGGGCTCGAACCTCGAACCTTTTGATTAACAGCCGAACGCGCTAGCCAATTGCTTCACGGAAGTAGTCGTGCTCCACTCTCACCACCGTCAGAACATTTCTCCAAAGCTATCAGTGCAAAGAAAAAAAAAGAGACACACAGCTCTCGGGAGGGCTCGAGCCTCCAACCTTTTGATTAACAGCCGAACGCGCTAGCCAATTGCGTCACAGAAGAAGTCGTGCTCCACTCTCACTACCATCAGAACATTTCTCCAAAGCTATCAGCGCAAAGAAAAAAAGAGACACACCGCTCTCGCGAGGGCTCGAACCTCCAACCTTTTGATTAACAGCCGAACGCGCTAGCCAATTGCGTCACAGAAGTAGTCGTGCTCCACTCTCACCACCATCAGAACATTTCTCCAAAGCTATCAGTGCAAAGAACAAAAAGAGACACACTGCTCTCAAGAGGGCTCGAACCTCCAACCTTTTGATTACCAGCCGAACGCGCTAGCCAATTGCGTCACGGAAGTAGTCGTGCTCCACTCTCACCACCGTCAGAACATTTCTCCAAAACTACCAGCGCAAAGAAAAAAAAGAGACACACCACTCTCGGGAGGGCTCGAACCTCCAACCTTTATATTTACAGCCGAACGCGCTAGCCAATTGCGTCACAGAAGTAGTCGTGCTCTACTCTCACCACCATCAGAACATTTCTCCAAAGCTATCAGCGCAAAGAAAAAAAAAGAGACAGAACGCTCTCGGGAGGGCTCTAACCTCCAAACTTTTGATTAACAGCCGAACGCGCTAGCCAATTGCGTCACAGAAGTAGTCGTTCTGCACTCTCACCACCATCAGAACATTTCTCCAAAGCTATCAGCGCAAAGAAAAAAAGAGACACACCGCTCTCGGGAGGGCTCGAACCTCCAACCTTTTGATTAACAGCCGAACGCGCTAGCCAATTGCGTCACAGAAGTAGTCGTGCTCCACTCTCACCACCATCAGAACATTTCTCCAAAGCTATCAGCGCAAAGAAAAAAAAGAGACACACCACTCTCGCGAGGGCTCCAACCTCCAACCTTTTGATTAACAGCCGATCGCGCTAGCCAATTGCGTCACAGAAGTAGTCGTTCTGCACTCTCACCACCATCAGAACATTTCTCCAAAGCTATCAGCGCAAAGAAAAAAAAAGAGACACACCGCTCTCGGGAGGGCTCGAACCTCCAACCTTTTGATTAACAGCCGAACGCGCTAGCCAATTGCGTCACAGAAGTAGTCGTGCTCCACTCTCACCACCATCAGAACATTTCTCCAAAGCTATCAGCGCAAAGAAAAAAAAGACACACCGCTCTCGGGAGGGCTCGAACCTCCAACCTTTTGAATAATAGCCGAACGCGCTAGCCAATTGCGTCACAGAAGTAGTCGTGCTCCACTCTCACCACCATCAGAACATTTCTCCAAAGCTATCAGCGCAAAGAAAAAAAAGAGACACACCGCTCTCGCGAGGGCTCGAACCTCCAACCTTTTGATTAACAGCCGAACGCGCTAGCCAATTGCGTCACGGAAGTAGTCGTGCTCCAATCTCACCACCATCAGAACATTTCTCCAAAGCTATCAGCGCAAAGAAAAAAAAAGATACACACCGCTCTCGCGAGGGCTCGAACCTCCAACCTTTTGATTAACAGCCGAACGCGCTAGCCAATTGCGTCACAGAGGTAGTCGTGCTCCACTCTCACCACCATCAGAACATTTTTCTAAAGGTATCAGCGCAAAGAAAAAAAGATACACACCGCTCTCGCTGGGGCTCGAACCTCCAACCTTTTGATTAACAGCCGAACGCGCTAGCCAAGTGCGTCACAGAAGTAGTCGTGCTGCACTCTCACCACCATCAGAACATTTCTCCAAAGCTATCAGCGCAAAGAAAAAAAAGAGACACACCGCTCTCGGGAGGGCTCGAACCTCCAACCTTTTGATTAACAGCCGAACGCGCCAGCCAATTGCGTCACAGAAGTAGTCGTGCTCCACTCTCACCACCATCAGAACATTTCTCCAAAGCTATCAGCGCAAAGAAAAAAAAGAGACACACCGCTCTCGGGAGGGCTCGAACCTCCAACCTTTTGATTAACAGCCGAACGCGCTAGCCAATTGCGTCACAGAAGTAGTCGTGCGCCACTCTCACCACCGTCAGAACATTTCTCCAAAGCTATCAGCGCAAAGAAAAAAAAGAGACACACCGCTCTCGGGAGGGCTCGAACCTCCAACCTTTTGATTAACAGCCGAACGCGCTAGCCAATTGCGTCACAGAAGTAGTCGTGCTCCACTCTCACCACGATCAGAACATTTCTCCAAAGCTATCAGCGCAAAGAAAAAAAAGAGACACATCGCTCTCGGGAGGGCTCGAACCTCGAACCTTTTCATTAACAGCCGAACGCGCTAGCCAATTGCTTCACGGAAGTAGTCGTGCTCCACTCTCACCACCGTCAGAACATTTCTCCAAAGCTATCAGTGCAAAGAAAAAAAAGAGACACATCGCTCTCGGGAGGGCTCGAACCTCCAACCTTTTGATTAACAGCCGAACGCGCTAGCCAATTGCGTCACAGAAGTAGTCGTGCTCCACTCTCACTACCATCAGAACATTTCTCCAAAGCTATCAGCGCAAAGAAAAAAAAGAGACACACAGCTCTCGCGAGGGCTCGAACCTCCAACCTTTTGATTAACAGCCGAACGCGCTAGCCAATTGCGTCACAGAAATAGTCGTGCTCCACTCTCACCACCATCAGAACATTTCTCCAAAGCTATCAGCGCAAAGAAAAAAAGAGACACACCACTCTCGGGAGGGCTCGAACCTCGAACCTTTTGATTAACAGCCGAAAGCGCTAGCCAATGGCTTCAGAGAAGTAGTCGTGCTCCACTCTCACCACCATCAGAACATTTCTCCAAAGCTATCAGCGCAAAGAAAAAAAAGAGACACACCGCTCTCGGGAGGGCTCGAACCTCCATCCTTTTGATTAGCAGCCGAACGCGCTAGCCAATTGCGTCACAGAAGTAGTCGTTCTGCACTCTCACCACCATCAGAACATTTCTCCAAAGCTATCAGCGCAAAGAAAAAAAAGAGACACACCGCTCTCGGGAGGGCTCGAACCTCCAACCTTTTGATTAACAGCCGAACGCGCTAGCCAATTGCGTCACAAAAGTAGTCGTGCTCCACTCTCACCACCATCAGAACATTTCTCCAAAGCTATCAGCGCAAAGAAAAAAAAAGAGACACACCGCTCTCGCGAGGGCTCGAACCTCCAACCTTCTGATTAACAGCCGAACGCGCTAGCCAATGGCGTCACAGAAGTAGTCGTGCGCCACTCTCACCACCGTCAGAACATTTCTCCAAAGCTATCAGCGCAAAGAAAAAAAAGAGACACACCGCTCTCGGGAGGGCTCGAACCTCCAACCTTTTGATTAACAGCCGAACGCGCTAGCCAATTGCGTCACAGAAGTAGTCGTGCTCCACTCTCACCACCATCAGAACATTTCTCCAAAGCTATCAGCGCAAAGAAAAAAAAGAGACACACCGCTCTTGCGAGGGCTCGAACCTCCAACCTTTTGATTAACAGCCGAACGCGCTAGCCAATTGCGTCACAGAAGTAGTCGTGCTCCACTCTCACCACCATCAGAACATTTCTCCAAAGCTATCAGCGCAAAGAACAAAAAGAGACACACTGCTCTCGAGAGGGCTCGAACCTCCAACCTTTTGATTACCAGCCGAACGCGCTAGCCAATTGCGTCACAGAAGTAGTCGTGCTCCACTCTCACCACCGTCAGAACATTTCTCCAAAACTATCAGCGCAAAGAAAAAAAAGAGACACACCGCTCTCGCGAGGGCTCGAACCTCCAACCTTTTGATTAACAGCCGAACGCGCTAGCCAATTACGTCACAGAAGTAGTCGTGCTCCACTCTCACCACCATCAGGACATTTCTCCAAAGCTATCAGCGCAAAGAAAAAAAAGAGACACACCACTCTCGGGAGGGCTCGAACCTCGAACCTTTTGATTACCAGCCGAACGCTCTAGCCAATTGCTTCACAGAAGTAGTCGTGCTCCACTCTCACCACCATCAGAACATTTCTCCAAAGCTTTCAGCGCAAAGAAAAAAAGAGACACACCGCTCATGGGAGGGTTCGAACATCCAACCTTTTCGTTAACAGCCCAACGCGCTTGCAAATTGCGCAACAGAGACAGTCGTGCTCCACTTTCACCACCGTCAGAACGTTTCTCCAAGGCTATCAGCGCAAAGAAAAAAAGCGACACACTGCTCCTGGGAGGGCTCGAACCTCCAACCTTTTGATTACCAGCCGAACGCGCTAGCCAATTGCGTCACGGAAGTAGTCGTGCTCCACTGTCACCACCGTCAGAACATTTCTCCAAAACTATCAGCGCAAAGAAAAAAAAGAGACACACCGCTCTCGGGAGGGCTCGAACCTCCAACCTTTTGATTAACAGCCGAACGCGCTAGCCAATTGCGTCACAGAAGTAGTCGTGCTCCACTCTCACCACCATCAGAACATTTCTCCAAAGCTATCAGCGCAAAGAAAAAAAAGAGACACACCGCTCTCGCGAGGGCTCGAACCTCCAACCTTTTGATTAACAGCCGAACGCGCTAGCCAATTGCGTCACAGAAGTAGTCGTGCTCCACTCTCACCACCATCAGAACATTTCTCAAAAGCTATCAGCGCAAAGAAAAAAAAGACACACCGCTCTCGGGAGGGCTCGAACCTCCAACCTTTTGATTAACAGCCGAACGCGCTAGCCAATTGCGTCACAGAAGTAATCGTGCTCCACTCTCACCACCATCAGAACATTTCTCCAAAGCTATCAGCGCAAAGAAAAAAAGAGACACACCGCTCTCGCGAGGGCTCGAACCTCCAACCTTTTGATTAACAGCCGAACGCGCTAGCCAATTGCGTCACGGAAGTAGTCGTGCTCCAATCTCACCACCATCAGAACATTTCTCCAAAGCTATCAGCGCAAAGAAAAAAAAAGATACACACCGCTCTCGCGAGGGCTCGAACCTCCAACCTTTTGATTAACAGCCGAACGCGCTAGCCAATTGCGTCACAGAAGTAGTCGTGCTCCACTCTCACCACCATCAGAACATTTCTCCAAAGCTATCAGCGCAAAGAAAAAAAAAGAGACACACCGCTCTCGGGAGGGCTCGAACCTCGAACCTTTTGATTAACAGCCGAACGCGCTAGCCAATTGCTTCACAGAAGTAGTCGTGCTCCACTCTCACCACCGTCAGAACATTTCTCCAAAGCTATCAGTGCAAAGAAAAAAAAAGATACACACAGCTCTCGGGAGGGCTCGAACCTCCAACCTTTTGATTAACAGCCGAAAGCGCTAGCTAATTGCGTCACAGAAGAAGTCGTGCTCCACTCTCACTACCATCAGAACATTTCTCCAAAGCTATCAGCGCAAAGAAAAAAAGAGACACACCGCTCTCGCGAGGGCTCGAACCTCCAACCTTTTGATTAACAGCCGAACGCGCTAGCCAATTGCGTCACAGAAGTAGTCGTGCTCCACTCTCACCACCATCAGAACATTTCTCCAAAGCTATCAGCGCAAAGAACAAAAAGAGACACACTGCTCTCGAGAGGGCTCGAACCTCCAACCTTTTGATTACCAGCCGAACGCGCTAGCCAATTGCGTCACGGAAGTAGTCGTGCTCCACTGTCACCACCGTCAGAACATTTCTCCAAAACTATCAGCGCAAAGAAAAAAAAGAGACACACCAATCTCGGGAGGGCTCGAACCTCCAACCTTTATATTTACAGCCGAACGCGCTAGCCAATTGCGTCACAGAAGTAGTCGTGCTCTACTCTCACCACCATCAGAACATTTCTCCAAAGCTATCAGCGCAAAGAAAAAAAAAGAGACACAACGCTCTCGGGAGGGCTCTAACCTCCAACCTTTTGATTAACAGCCGAACGCGCTAGCCAATTGCGTCACGGAGGTAGTCGTGCTCCACTCTCACCACCATCAGAACATTTTTCTAAAGGTATCAGCGCAAAGAAAAAAAGAGACACACCGCTCATGGGAGGGTTCGAACATCCAACCTTTTCGTTAACAGCCCAACGCGCTTGCAAATTGCGCAACAGAGACAGTCGTGCTCCACTCTCACCACCGTCAGAACGTTTCTCCAAGGCTATCAGCGCAAAGAAAAAAAGCGACACACTGCTCCTGGAAGGGCTCGAACCTCCAACCTTTTGCTTAACAGCCGACGCGCTAGCCAATTGCGTCACAGAAGTAGTCGTGCTCCACTCTCACCACCATCAGAACATTTCTCCAAAGCTATCAGCGCAAAGAAAAAAAAGAGACACACCGCTCTCGGGAGGGCTCGAACCTCCAACCTTTTGATTAACAGCCGAACGCGCTAGCCAATTGCGTCACAGAAGTAGTCGTGCTCCACTCTCACCACCATCAGAACATTTCTCCAAAGCTATCAGCGCAAAGAAAAAAAAGAGACACACCGCTCTCGCGAGGGCTCGAACCTCCAACCTTTTGATTAACAGCCGAACGCGCTAGCCAATTGCGTCACGGAAGTAGTCGTGCTCCACTCTCACCACCATCAGAACATTTCTCCAAAGCTATCAGCGCAAAGAAAAAAAAAGATACACACCGCTCTCGCGAGGGCTCGAACCTCCAACCTTTTGATTAACAGCCGAACGCGCTAGCCAATTGCGTCACAGAAGTAGTCGTTCTGCACTCTCACCACCATCAGAACATTTCTCCAAAGCTATCAGCGCAAAGAAAAAAAAGAGACACACCGCTCTCGGGAGGGCTCGAACCTCCAACCTTTTGATTAACAGCCGAACGCGCTAGCCAATTGCGTCACAGAAGTAGTCGTGCTCCACTCTCACCACCATCAGAACATTTCTCCAAAGCTATCAGCGCAAAGAAAAAAAAAGAGACACACCGCTCTCGCGAGGGCTCGAACCTCCAACCTTTTGATTAACAGCCGAACGCGCTAGCCAATTGCGTCACAGAAGTAGTCGTGCTCCACTCTCACCACCATCAGAACATTTCTCCAAAGCTATCAGCGCAAAGAAAAAAAAAGACACACCGCTCTCGGGAGGGCTCGAACCTCCAACCTTTTGATTAACAGCCGAACGCGCTAGCCAATTGCGTCACAGAAGTAGTCGTGCTCCACTCTCACCACCATCAGAACATTTCTCCAAAGCTATCAGCGCAAAGAAAAAAAGAGACACACCGCTCTCGCGAGGGCTCGAACCTCCAACCTTTTGATTAACAGCCGAACGCGCTAGCCAATTGCGTCACGGAAGTAGTCGTGCTCCAATCTCACCACCATCAGAACATTTCTCCAAAGCTATCAGCGCAAAGAAAAAAAAAGATACACACCGCTCTCGCGAGGGCTCGAACCTCCAACCTTTTGATTAACAGCCGAACGCGCTAGCCAATTGCGTCACGGAGGTAGTCGTGCTCCACTCTCACCACCATCAGAACATTTTTCTAAAGGTATCAGCGCAAAGAAAAAAAGATACACACCGCTCTCGCTGGGGCTCGAAACTCCAACCTTTTGATTAACAGCCGAACGCGCTAGCCAAGTGCGTCACAGAAGTAGTCGTGCTGCACTCTCACCACCATCAGAACATTTATCCAAAGCTATCAGCGCAAAGAAAAAAAAGAGACACACCGCTCTCGGGAGGGCTCGAACCTCCAACCTTTTGATTAACAGCCGGACGCGCTAGCCAATTGCGTCACAGAAGTAGTCGTGCTCCACTCTCACCACCATCAGAACATTTCTCCAAAGCTATCAGCGCAAAGAAAAAAAAGAGACACACCGCTCTCGGGAGGGCTCGAACCTCCAACCTTTTGATTAACAGCCGAACGCGCTAGCCAATTGCGTCACAGAAGTAGTCGTGCGCCACTCTCACCACCGTCAGAACATTTCTCCAAAGCTATCAGCGCAAAGAAAAAAAAGAGACACACCGCTTTCGGGAGGGCTCGAACCTCCAACCTTTTGATTAACAGCCGAACGCGCTAGCCAATTGCGTCACAGAAGTAGTCGTGCTCCACTCTCACCACCATCAGAACATTTCTCCAAAGCTATCAGCGCAAAGAAAAAAAAGAGACACACCGCTCTCGGGAGGGCTCGAACCTCGAACCTTTTCATTAACAGCCGAACGCGCTAGCCAATTGCTTCACGGAAGTAGTCGTGCTCCACTCTCACCACCGTCAGAACATTTCTCCAAAGCTATCAGTGCAAAGAAAAAAAAGAGACACATCGCTCTCGGGAGGGCTCGAACCTCCAACCTTTTGATTAACAGCCGAACGCGCTAGCCAATTGCGTCACAGAAGTAGTCGTGCTCCACTCTCACTACCATCAGAACATTTCTCCAAAGCTATCAGCGCAAAGAAAAAAAAGAGACACACAGCTCTCGCGAGGGCTCGAACCTCCAACCTTTTGATTAACAGCCGAACGCGCTAGCCAATTGCGTCACAGAAGTAGTCGTGCTCCACTCTCACCACCATCAGAACATTTCTCCAAAGCTATCAGCGCAAAGAAAAAAAAGAGACACACCGCTCTCGGGAGGGCTCGAACCTCGAACCTTTTGATTAACAGCCGAACGCGCTAGCCAATTGCTTCACAGAAGTAGTCGTGCTCCACTCTCACCACCATCAGAACATTTCTCCAAAGCTATCAGCGCAAAGAAAAAAAAGAGACACACCGCTCTCGCGAGGGCTCGAACCTCCAACCTTTTGATTAACAGCCGAACGCGCTAGCCAATTGCGTCACGGAAGTAGTCGTGCTCCACTCTCACCACCATCAGAACATTTCTCCAAAGCTATCAGCGCAAAGAAAAAAAAGATACACACCGCTCTCGCGAGGGCTCGAACCTCCAACCTTTTGATTAACAGCCGAACGCGCTAGCCAATTGCGTCACAGAAGTAGTCGTGCTCCACTCTCACCACCATCAGAACATTTCTCCAAAGCTATCAGCGCAAAGAAAAAAAAGAGACACACCGCTCTCGCGAGGGCTCGAACCTCCAACCTTCTGATTAACAGCCGAACGCGCTAGCCAATTGCGTCACAGAAGTAGTCGTGCGCCACTCTCACCACCGTCAGAACATTTCTCCAAAGCTATCAGCGCAAAGAAAAAAAAGAGACACACCGCTCTCGGGAGGGCTCGAACCTCCAACCTTTTGATTAACAGCCGAACGCGCTAGCCAATTGCGTCACAGAAGTAGTCGTGCTCCACTCTCACCACCATCAGAACATTTCTCCAAAGCTATCAGCGCAAAGAAAAAAAAGAGACACACCGCTCTCGGGAGGGCTCGAACCTCGAACCTTTTGATTAACAGCCGAACGCGCTAGCCAATTGCTTCACGGAAGTAGTCGTGCTCCACTCTCACCACCGTCAGAACATTTCTCCAAAGCTATCAGTGCAAAGAAAAAAAAAGAGACACACAGCTCTCGGGAGGGCTCGAACCTCCAACCTTTTGATTAACAGCCGAACGCGCTAGCCAATTGCGTCACAGAAGAAGTCGTGCTCCACTCTCACTACCATCAGAACATTTCTCCAAAGCTATCAGCGCAAAGAAAAAAAGAGACACACCGCTCTCGCGAGGGCTCGAACCTCCAACCTTTTGATTAACAGCCGAACGCGCTAGCCAATTGCGTCACAGAAGTAGTCGTGCTCCACTCTCACCACCATCAGAACATTTCTCCAAAGCTATCAGTGCAAAGAACAAAAAGAGACACACTGCTCTCAAGAGGGCTCGAACCTCCAACCTTTTGATTACCAGCCGAACGCGCTAGCCAATTGCGTCACGGAAGTAGTCGTGCTCCACTCTCACCACCGTCAGAACATTTCTCCAAAACTACCAGCGCAAAGAAAAAAAAGAGACACACCACTCTCGGGAGGGCTCGAACCTCCAACCTTTATATTTACAGCCGAACGCGCTAGCCAATTGCGTCACAGAAGTAGTCGTGCTCTACTCTCACCACCATCAGAACATTTCTCCAAAGCTATCAGCGCAAAGAAAAAAAAAGAGACAGAACGCTCTCGGGAGGGCTCTAACCTCCAAACTTTTGATTAACAGCCGAACGCGCTAGCCAATTGCGTCACAGAAGTAGTCGTTCTGCACTCTCACCACCATCAGAACATTTCTCCAAAGCTATCAGCGCAAAGAAAAAAAGAGACACACCGCTCTCGGGAGGGCTCGAACCTCCAACCTTTTGATTAACAGCCGAACGCGCTAGCCAATTGCGTCACAGAAGTAGTCGTGCTCCACTCTCACCACCATCAGAACATTTCTCCAAAGCTATCAGCGCAAAGAAAAAAAAGAGACACACCACTCTCGCGAGGGCTCCAACCTCCAACCTTTTGATTAACAGCCGATCGCGCTAGCCAATTGCGTCACAGAAGTAGTCGTTCTGCACTCTCACCACCATCAGAACATTTCTCCAAAGCTATCAGCGCAAAGAAAAAAAAGAGACACACCGCTCTCGGGAGGGCTCGAACCTCCAACCTTTTGATTAACAGCCGAACGCGCTAGCCAATTGCGTCACAGAAGTAGTCGTGCTCCACTCTCACCACCATCAGAACATTTCTCCAAAGCTATCAGCGCAAAGAAAAAAAAGACACACCGCTCTCGGGAGGGCTCGAACCTCCAACCTTTTGAATAATAGCCGAACGCGCTAGCCAATTGCGTCACAGAAGTAGTCGTGCTCCACTCTCACCACCATCAGAACATTTCTCCAAAGCTATCAGCGCAAAGAAAAAAAAGAGACACACCGCTCTCGCGAGGGCTCGAACCTCCAACCTTTTGATTAACAGCCGAACGCGCTAGCCAATTGCGTCACGGAAGTAGTCGTGCTCCAATCTCACCACCATCAGAACATTTCTCCAAAGCTATCAGCGCAAAGAAAAAAAAAGATACACACCGCTCTCGCGAGGGCTCGAACCTCCAACCTTTTGATTAACAGCCGAACGCGCTAGCCAATTGCGTCACAGAGGTAGTCGTGCTCCACTCTCACCACCATCAGAACATTTTTCTAAAGGTATCAGCGCAAAGAAAAAAAGATACACACCGCTCTCGCTGGGGCTCGAACCTCCAACCTTTTGATTAACAGCCGAACGCGCTAGCCAAGTGCGTCACAGAAGTAGTCGTGCTGCACTCTCACCACCATCAGAACATTTCTCCAAAGCTATCAGCGCAAAGAAAAAAAAGAGACACACCGCTCTCGGGAGGGCTCGAACCTCCAACCTTTTGATTAACAGCCGAACGCGCCAGCCAATTGCGTCACAGAAGTAGTCGTGCTCCACTCTCACCACCATCAGAACATTTCTCCAAAGCTATCAGCGCAAAGAAAAAAAAGAGACACACCGCTCTCGGGAGGGCTCGAACCTCCAACCTTTTGATTAACAGCCGAACGCGCTAGCCAATTGCGTCACAGAAGTAGTCGTGCGCCACTCTCACCACCGTCAGAACATTTCTCCAAAGCTATCAGCGCAAAGAAAAAAAAGAGACACACCGCTCTCGGGAGGGCTCGAACCTCCAACCTTTTGATTAACAGCCGAACGCGCTAGCCAATTGCGTCACAGAAGTAGTCGTGCTCCACTCTCACCACGATCAGAACATTTCTCCAAAGCTATCAGCGCAAAGAAAAAAAAGAGACACATCGCTCTCGGGAGGGCTCGAACCTCGAACCTTTTCATTAACAGCCGAACGCGCTAGCCAATTGCTTCACGGAAGTAGTCGTGCTCCACTCTCACCACCGTCAGAACATTTCTCCAAAGCTATCAGTGCAAAGAAAAAAAAGAGACACATCGCTCTCGGGAGGGCTCGAACCTCCAACCTTTTGATTAACAGCCGAACGCGCTAGCCAATTGCGTCACAGAAGTAGTCGTGCTCCACTCTCACTACCATCAGAACATTTCTCCAAAGCTATCAGCGCAAAGAAAAAAAAGAGACACACAGCTCTCGCGAGGGCTCGAACCTCCAACCTTTTGATTAACAGCCGAACGCGCTAGCCAATTGCGTCACAGAAATAGTCGTGCTCCACTCTCACCACCATCAGAACATTTCTCCAAAGCTATCAGCGCAAAGAAAAAAAGAGACACACCACTCTCGGGAGGGCTCGAACCTCGAACCTTTTGATTAACAGCCGAAAGCGCTAGCCAATGGCTTCAGAGAAGTAGTCGTGCTCCACTCTCACCACCATCAGAACATTTCTCCAAAGCTATCAGCGCAAAGAAAAAAAAGAGACACACCGCTCTCGGGAGGGCTCGAACCTCCATCCTTTTGATTAGCAGCCGAACGCGCTAGCCAATTGCGTCACAGAAGTAGTCGTTCTGCACTCTCACCACCATCAGAACATTTCTCCAAAGCTATCAGCGCAAAGAAAAAAAAGAGACACACCGCTCTCGGGAGGGCTCGAACCTCCAACCTTTTGATTAACAGCCGAACGCGCTAGCCAATTGCGTCACAAAAGTAGTCGTGCTCCACTCTCACCACCATCAGAACATTTCTCCAAAGCTATCAGCGCAAAGAAAAAAAAAGAGACACACCGCTCTCGCGAGGGCTCGAACCTCCAACCTTCTGATTAACAGCCGAACGCGCTAGCCAATGGCGTCACAGAAGTAGTCGTGCGCCACTCTCACCACCGTCAGAACATTTCTCCAAAGCTATCAGCGCAAAGAAAAAAAAGAGACACACCGCTCTCGGGAGGGCTCGAACCTCCAACCTTTTGATTAACAGCCGAACGCGCTAGCCAATTGCGTCACAGAAGTAGTCGTGCTCCACTCTCACCACCATCAGAACATTTCTCCAAAGCTATCAGCGCAAAGAAAAAAAAGAGACACACCGCTCTCGGGAGGGCTCGAACCTCGAACCTTTTGATTAACAGCCGAACGCGCTAGCCAATTGCTTCACGGAAGTAGTCGTGCTCCACTCTCACCACCGTCAGAACATTTCTCCAAAGCTATCAGTGCAAAGAAAAAAAAAGAGACACACAGCTCTCTGGGAGGGCTCGAACCTCCAACCTTTTGATTAACAGCCGAACGCGCTAGCCAATTGCGTCACAGAAGAAGTCGTGCTCCACTCTCACTACCATCAGAACATTTCTCCAAAGCTATCAGCGCAAAGAAAAAAAGAGACACACCGCTCTCGCGAGGGCTCGAACCTCCAACCTTTTGATTAACAGCCGAACGCGCTAGCCAATTGCGTCACAGAAGTAGTCGTGCTCCACTCTCACCACCATCAGAACATTTCTCCAAAGCTATCAGTGCAAAGAACAAAAAGAGACACACTGCTCTCGAGAGGGCTCGAACCTCCAACCTTTTGATTACCAGCCGAACGCGCTAGCCAATTGCGTCACGGAAGTAGTCGTGCTCCACTCTCACCACCGTCAGAACATTTCTCCAAAGCTATCAGCGCAAAGAAAAAAAGAGACACACCGCTCTCGGGAGGGCTCGAACCTCCAACCTTTTGATTAACAGCCGAACGCGCTAGCCAATTGCGTCACAGAAGTAGTCGTGCTCCACTCTCACCACCATCAGAACATTTCTCCAAAGCTATCAGCGCAAAGAAAAAAAAGAGCACACCGCTCTCGCGAGGGCTCCAACCTCCAACCTTTTGATTAACAGCCGAACGCGCTAGCCAATTGCGTCACAGAAGTAGTCGTGCGCCACTCTCACCACCGTCAGAACATTTCTCCAAAGCAATCAGCCCAAAGAAAAAAAAGAGACACACCGCTCTCGCGAGGGCTCGAACCTCCAACCTTTTGGTTAACAGCCGAACGCGCTAGCCAATTGCGTCACGGAGGTAGTCGTGCTCCACTCTCACCACCATTAGAACATTTTTCTAAAGGTATCAGCGCAAAGAAAAAAAGAGACACACCGCTCTCGGGAGGGCTCGAACCTCCAACCTTTTGATTAACAGCCGAACGCGCTAGCCAATTGCGTCACAGAAGTAGTCGTGCTCCACTCTCACCACCATCAGAAGATTTCTCCAAAGCTATCAGCGCAAGGAAAAAAAAGAGACACATCGCTCTCGGGAGGGCTCGAACCTCCAACCTTTTGATTAACAGCCGAACGCGCTAGACAATTGCGTCACAGAAGAAGTCGTGCTCCACTCTCACTACCATCAGAACATTTCTCCAAAACTATCAGCGCAAAGAAAAAAAGAGACACACCACTCTCGGGAGGGCTCGAACCTCCAACCTTTATATTTACAGCCGAACGCGCTATCCAATTGCGTCACAGAAGTAGTCGTGCGCCACTCTCACCACCGTCAGAACATTTCTCCAAAGCTATCAGCGCAAAGAAAAAAAAGAGACACACCGCTCTCGGGAGGGCTCGAACCTCCAACCTTTTGATTAACAGCCGAACGCGCTAGCCAATTGCGTCACAGAAGTAGTCGTGCTCCACTCTCACCACCATCAGAACATTTCTCCAAAGCTATCAGCGCAAAAAAAAAAAAGAGACACACCGCTCTCGGGAGGGCTCGAACCTCGAACCTTTTGATTAACAGCCGAACGCGCTAGCCAATTGCTTCACGGAAGTAGTCGTGCTCCACTCTCACCATTGTCAGAACATTTCTCCAAAGCTATGAGTGCAAAGAAAAAAAAAGAGACACACAGCTCTCGGGAGGGCTCGAACCTCCAACCTTTTGGTTAACAGCCGAACGCGCTAGCCAATTGTGTCACAGAAGTAGTCGTGCTCCACTCTCACCACCATCAGAACATTTATCCAAAGCTATCAGCGCAAAGAAAAAAAAGAGACACACCGCTCTCGGGAGGGCTCGAACCTCCAACCTTTTGATTAACAGCCGAACGCGCTAGCCAATTGCTTCACGGAAATAGTCGTGCTCCACTCTCACCACCATCAGAACATTTCTCCAAAGCTATCAGTGCAAAGAAAAAAAAAGAGACACACCGCTCTCGGGAGGGCTCGAACCTCCAACATTTCGATTAACAGCCGAACGCGCTAGCCAATTGCGTCACAGAAGTAGTCGTGCGCCACTCTCACCACCGTCAGAACATTTCTCCAAAGCTATCAGCGCAAAGAAAAAAAAGAGACACACCGCTCTCGGGAGGGCTCGAACCTCCAACCTTTTGATTAACAGCCGAACGCGCTAGCCAATTGCTTCACGGAAGTAGTCGTGCTCCACTCTCACCACCATCAGAACATTTCTCCAAAGCTATCAGGGCAAAGAAAAAAAGAGACACACCGCTCTCGCGAGGGCTTGAACCTCCAACCTTTTGATTAACAGCCGAACGCGCTAGCCAATTGCGTCACAGAAATAGTCGTGCTCCACTCTCACCACCATCAGAACATTTCTCCAAAGCTATCAGCGCAAAGAAAAAAAAGAGACACACCGCTCTCGGGAGGGCTCGAACCTCCAACCTTTTGATTAACAGCCGAACGCGCTAGCCAATTGCTTCACGGAAGTAGTAGTGCTCCACTCTCACCACCATCAGAATATTTCTCCAAAGCTATCAGCGCAAAGAAAAAAAAAGAGACACACCGCTATCGTGAGGGCTCGAACCTCCAACCTTTGGATTAACAGCCGAACGCGCTAGCCATTTGCGTCACAGAAGTAGTCGTGCGCCACTCTCACCACCGTCAGAACATTTCTCCAAAGCTATCAGCGCAAAGAAAAAAAAAGAGACACACCACTCTCGGGAGGGCTCGAACCTCCAACCTTTTGATTAACAGCCGAACGCGCTAGCCAATTGCGTCACGGAAGTAGTCGTGCTCCACTCTCACCACCATCAGAACATTTCTCCAAAGCAATCAGCGCAAAGAAAAAAAAGAGACACACCGCTCTCGCGAGGGCTCGAACCTCCAACCTTTTGGTTAACAGCCGAACGCGCTAGCCAATTGCGTCACGGGGGTAGTCGTGCTCCACTCTCACCACCATTAGAACATTTTTCTAAAGGTATCAGCGCAAAGAAAAAAAGAGACACACCGCTCTCGGGAGGGCTCGAACCTCCAACCTTTTGATTAACAGCCGAACGCGCTAGCCTATTGCGTCACAGAAGTAGTCGTGCTCCACTCTCACCACCATCAGAACATTTCTCCAAAGCTATCAGCGCAAGGAAAAAAAAGAGACACACCGCTCTCGGGAGGGCTCGAACCTCCAACCTTTTGATTAACAGCCGAACGCGCTAGCCAATTGCGTCACAGAAGTAGTCGTGCGCCACTCTCACCACCGCCAGAACATTTCTCCAAAGCTATCAGCGCAAAGAAAAAAAAAGAGACACACCGCTCTCGGGAGGGCTCGAACCTCCAACCTTTTGATTAACAGCCGAACGCGCTAGCCAATTGCGTCACAGAAGTAGTCGTGCTCCACTCTCACCACCATCAGAACATTTCTCCAAAGCTATCAGCGCAAAGAAAACAAAGAGACACACCGCTCTCGGGAGGGCTCGAACCTCCAACCTTTTGATTAACAGCCGAACGCGCTAGCCAATTGCGTCACAGAAGTAGTCGTGTTCCACTCTCACCACCATCAGAACATTTCTCCAAAGCTATCAGCGCAAAGAAAAAAAAGAGACACACCGCTCTCGCGAGGGCTCGAACCTCCAACCTTTTGATTAACAGCCGAACGCGCTAGCCAATTGCGTCACAGAAGTAGTCGTGCGCCACTCTCACCACCGTCAAGACATTTCTCCAAAGCTATCAGCGCAAAGAAAAAAAAGAGACACACCGCTCTCGGGAGGGCTCGAACCTCCAACCTTTTGATTAACAGCCGAACGCGCTAGCCAATTGCGTCACAGAAGTAGTCGAGCTCCACTCTCACCACCATCAGAACATTTCTCCAAAGCTATCAGCGCAAAGAAAAAAAAGAGACACACCGCTCTCGGGAGGGCTCGAACCTCGAACCTTTTGATTAACAGCCGAACGCGCTAGCCAATTGCTTCACGGAAGTAGTCGTGCTCCACTCTCACCACCGTCAGAACATTTCTCCAAAGCTATCAGTGCAAAGAAAAAAAAGAGACACACAGCTCTCGGGAGGGCTCGAACCTCCAACCTTTTGATTAACAGCCGAACGCGCTAGCCAATTGCGTCACAGAAGAAGTCGTGCTCCACTCTCACTACCATCAGAACATTTCTCCAAAGCTATCAGCGCAAAGAAAAAAAGAGACACACCGCTCTCGCGAGGGCTCGAACCTCCAACCTTTTGATTAACAGCCGAACGCGCTAGCCAATTGCGTCACAGAAGTAGTCGTGCTCCACTCTCACCACCATCAGAACATTTCTCCAAAGCTATCAGCGCAAAGAACAAAAAGAGACACACTGCTCTCGAGAGGGCTCGAACCTCCAACCTTTTGATTACCAGCCGAACGCGCTAGCCAATTGCGTCACGGAAGTAGTCGTGCTCCACTCTCTCCACCGTCAGAACATTTCTCCAAAACTATCAGCGCAAAGAAAAAAAAGAGACACACCACTCTCGGGAGGGCTCGAACCTCCAACCTTTATATTTACAGCCGAACGCGCTAGCCAAATGCGTCACAGAAGTAGTCGTGCTCTACTCTCACCACCATCAGAACATTTCTCCAAAGCTATCAGCGCAAAGAAAAAAAAAGAGACACAACGCTCTCGGGAGGGCTCTAACCTCCAACCTTTTGATTAACAGCCGAACGCGCTAGCCAATTGCGTCACGGAGGTAGTCGTGCTCCACTCTCACCACCATCAGAACATTTTTCTAAAGGTATCAGCGCAAAGAAAAAAAGAGACACACCGCTCATCGGAGGGTTCGAACCTCCAACCTTTTCGTTAACAGCCCAACGCGCTTGCAAATTGCGCAACAGAGACAGTCGTGCTCCACTCTCACCACCGTCAGAACGTTTCTCCAAGGCTATCAGTGCAAAGAAAAAAAGCGACACACTGCTCCTGGGAGGGCTCGAACCTCCAACCTTTTGCTTAACAGCCGACGCACTAGCAGATTGCACCACGGAAACAGTCGTGCGCCACTCTCACCACAGTCAGAACATTTCTCCAAAGCTATCAGCGCAAAGAAAAAAAAAGAGACACACCGTTCTCGGGAGGGCTCGAACCTCCAACCTTTTGATTAACAGCCGAACGCGCTAGCCAATTGCGTCACGGAAGTCGTCGTGCTCCACTCTCACCACCGTCAGAACATTTCTCCAAAGCTATCAGCGCAAAGAAAAAAAAAGAGACACACCGCTCTCGGGAGGGCTCGAACCTCCAATCTTTTGATTAACAGCCGAACGCGCTAGCCAATTGCGTCACGGAAGTAGTCGTGTTCCACTCTCACCACCGTCAGAACATTTCTCCAAAGCAATCAGCGCAAAGAAAAAAAATAGACACACCGCTCTCGGGAGGGCTCGCACCTCCAACCTTTCGATTAACAGCCGAACGCGCTAGCCAATTGCGTCACGGAAGTAGTCGTGCTCCAGTCTCACCACCATCAGAACATTTCTCCAAAGCAATCAGCGCAAAGAAAAAAAAGAGACACACCGCTCTCGCGAGGGCTCGAACCTCCAACCTTTTGGTTAACAGCCGAACGCGCTAGCCAATTGTGTCACAGAAGTAGTCGTGCTCCACTCTCACCACCATCAGAACATTTCTCCAAAGCTATCAGCGCAAAGAAAAAAAAGAGACACACCGCTCTCTGGAGGGCTCGAACCTCCAACCTTTTGATTAACAGCCGAACGCGCTAGCCAATTGCTTCACGGAAATAGTCGTGCTCCACTCTCACCACCATCAGAACATTTCTCCAAAGCTATCAGTGCAAAGAAAAAAAAAAGAGACACACCGCTCTCGGGAGGGCTCGAACCTCCAACCTTTCGATTAACAGCCGAACACGCTAGCCAATTGCGTCACAGAAGTAGTCGTGCGCCACTCTCACCACCGTCAGAACATTTCTCCAAAGCTATCAGCGCAAAGAAAAGAAAAGAGACACACCGCTCTCGGGAGGGCTCGAACCTCCAACCTTTTGATTAACAGCCGAACGCGCTAGCCAATTGCTTCACGGAAGTAGTCGTGCTCCACTCTCACCACCATCAGAACATTTCTCCAAAGCTATCAGCGCAAAGAAAAAAAGAGACACACCGCTCTCGCGAGGGCTTGAACCTCCAACCTTTTGATTAACAGCCGAACGCGCTAGCCAATTGCGTCACAGAAGTAGTCGTGCTCCACTCTCACCACCATCAGAACATTTCTCCAAAGCTATCAGCACAAAGAAAAAAAAGAGACACACCGCTCTCGGGAGGGCTCGAACCTCCAACCTTTTGATCAACAGCCGAACGCGCTAGCCAATTGCTTCACGGAAGTAGTAGTGCTCCACTCTCACCACCATCAGAATATTTCTCCAAAGCTATCAGCGCAAAGAAAAAAAAGAGGCACACCGCTCTCGTGATGGCTCGAACCTCCAACCTTTGGATTAACAGCCGAACGTGCTAGCCAATTGCGTCACAGAAGTAGTCGTGCGCCACTCTCACCACCGTCAGAACATTTCTCCAAAGCTATCAGCGCAAAGAAAAAAAAGAGACACACCGCTCTCGGGAGGGCTCGAACCTCCAACCTTTTGATTAACAGCCGAACGCGCTAGCCAATTGCGTCACAGAAGTAGTCGTGCTCCACTCTCACCACCATCAGAACATTTATCCAAAGCAATCAGCGCAAAGAAAAAAAAGAGACACACCGCTCTCGCGAGGGCTCGAACCTCCAACCTTTTGGTTAACAGCCGAACGCGCTAGCCAATTGTGTCACGGAGGTAGTCGTGCTCCACTCTCACCACCATTAGAACATTTTTCTAAAGGTATCAGCGCAAAGAAAAAAAGAGACACACCGCTCTCGGGAGGGCTCGAACCTCCAAACTTTTGATTAACAGCCGAACGCGCTAGCCAATTGCGTCACAGAAGTAGTCGTGCTCCACTCTCACCACCATCAGAACATTTCTCCAAAGCTATCAGCGCAAGGAAAAAAAAGAGACACACCGCTCTCGGGAAGGCTCGAACCTCCAACGTTTTGAATAACAGCCGAACGCGCTAGCCAATTGCGTCACAGAAGTAGTCGTGCGCCACTCTCACCACCGCCAGAACATTTCTCCAAAGCTATCAGCGCAAAGAAAAAAAAGAGACACACCGCTCTCGGGAGGGCTCAAACCTCCAACCTTTTGATTACAGCCGAACGCGCTAGCCAATTGCGTCAGAGAAGTAGTCGTGCTCCACTCTCACCACCATCAGAACATTTCTCCAAAGCTATCAGCGCAAAGAAAAAAAAAACACACCGCTCTCGTGAGGGCTCGAACCTCCAACCTTTTGATTAACAGCCGAACGCACTAGCCAATTGCGTCACGGAAGTAGTAGTGCTCCACTCTCATTACCATCAGAACATTTCTCCAAAGCTATCAGCGCAAAGAAAAAAAAAGATACACACCGCTCTCGGGAGGGCTCGAACCTCCAACCTTTTGATTAACAGCCGAACGCGCTAGCCTATTGCGTCACAGAAGTAGTCGTGCTCCACTCTCACCACCATCAGAACATTTCTCCAAAGCTATCAGCGCAAGGAAAAAAAAGAGACACACCGCTCTCGGGAGGGCTCGAACCTCCAACCTTTTGATTAACAGCCGAACGCGCTAGCCAATTGCGTCACAGAAGTAGTCGTGCGCCACTCTCACCACCGCCAGAACATTTCTCCAAAGCTATCAGCGCAAAGAAAAAAAAAGAGACACACCGCTCTCGGGAGGGCTCGAACCTCCAACCTTTTGATTAACAGCCGAACGCGCTAGCCAATTGCGTCACAGAAGTAGTCGTGCTCCACTCTCACCACCATCAGAACATTTCTCCAAAGCTATCAGCGCAAAGAAAACAAAGAGACACACCGCTCTCGGGAGGGCTCGAACCTCCAACCTTTTGATTAACAGCCGAACGCGCTAGCCAATTGCGTCACAGAAGTAGTCGTGTTCCACTCTCACCACCATCAGAACATTTCTCCAAAGCTATCAGCGCAAAGAAAAAAAAGAGACACACCGCTCTCGCGAGGGCTCGAACCTCCAACCTTTTGATTAACAGCCGAACGCGCTAGCCAATTGCGTCACAGAAGTAGTCGTGCGCCACTCTCACCACCGTCAAGACATTTCTCCAAAGCTATCAGCGCAAAGAAAAAAAAGAGACACACCGCTCTCGGGAGGGCTCGAACCTCCAACCTTTTGATTAACAGCCGAACGCGCTAGCCAATTGCGTCACAGAAGTAGTCGAGCTCCACTCTCACCACCATCAGAACATTTCTCCAAAGCTATCAGCGCAAAGAAAAAAAAGAGACACACCGCTCTCGGGAGGGCTCGAACCTCGAACCTTTTGATTAACAGCCGAACGCGCTAGCCAATTGCTTCACGGAAGTAGTCGTGCTCCACTCTCACTACCATCAGAACATTTCTCCAAAGCTATCAGCGCAAAGAAAAAAAAGAGACACACCGCTCTCGCGAGGGCTCGAACCTCCAACCTTTTGATTAACAGCCGAACGCGCTAGCCAATTGCGTCACAGAAGTAGTCGTGCGCCACTCTCACCACCGTCAGAACATTTCTCCAAAGCTATCAGTGCAAAGAAAAAAAAGAGACACACCGCTCTCGGGAGGGCTCGCACCTCCAACCTTTTGATTAACAGCCGAACGCGCTAGCCAATTGTGTCACAGAAGTAGTCGTGCTCCACTCTCACCACCATCAGAACATTTCTCCAAAGCAATCAGCGCAAAGAAAAAAAAGAGACACACCGCTCTCGCGAGGGCTCGAACCTCCAACCTTTTGGTTAACAGCCGAACGCGCTAGCCAATTGTGTCACAGAAGTAGTCGTGCTCCACTCTCACCACCATCAGAACATTTCTCCAAAGCTATCAGCGCAAAGAAAAAAAAGAGACACACCGCTCTCTGGAGGGCTCGAACCTCCAACCTTTTGATTAACAGCCGAACGCGCTAGCCAATTGCTTCACGGAAATAGTCGTGCTCCACTCTCACCACCATCAGAACATTTCTCCAAAGCTATCAGTGCAAAGAAAAAAAAAAGAGACACACCGCTCTCGGGAGGGCTCGAACCTCCAACCTTTCGATTAACAGCCGAACACGCTAGCCAATTGCGTCACAGAAGTAGTCGTGCGCCACTCTCACCACCGTCAGAACATTTCTCCAAAGCTATCAGTGCAAAGAAAAAAAAAGAGACACACCGCTCTCGGGAGGGCTCGAACCTCCAACCTTTTGATCAACAGCCGAACGCGCTAGCCAATTGCTTCACGGAAGTAGTAGTGCTCCACTCTCACCACCATCAGAATATTTCTCCAAAGCTATCAGCGCAAAGAAAAAAAAGAGACACACCGCTCTCGGGAGGGCTCGAACCTCCAACCTTTCGATTAACAGCCGAACACGCTAGCCAATTGCGTCACAGAAGTAGTCGTGCGCCACTCTCACCACCGTCAGAACATTTCTCCAAAGCTATCAGTGCAAAGAAAAAAAAAGAGACACACCGCTCTCGGGAGGGCTCGAACCTCCAACCTTTTGATCAACAGCCGAACGCGCTAGCCAATTGCTTCACGGAAGTAGTAGTGCTCCACTCTCACCACCATCAGAACATTTCTCCAAAGCTATCAGCGCAAAGAAAAAAAAGAGACACACCGCTCTCGGGAGGGCTCGAACCTCCAACCTTTTGATTAACAGCCGAACGCGCTAGCCAATTGCGTCACAGAAGTAGTCGTGCGCCACTCTCACCACCGTCAAGACATTTCTCCAAAGCTATCAGCGCAAAGAAAAAAAAGAGACACACAGCTCTCGGGAGGGCTCGAACCTCCAACCTTTTGATTAACAGCCGAACGCGCTAGCCAATTGCGTCACAGAAGGAGTCGTGCTCCACTCTCACTACCATCAGAACATTTCTCCAAAGCTATCAGCGCAAAGAAAAAAAAGAGACACACCGCTCTCGCGAGGGCTCGAACCTCCAACCTTTTGATTAACAGCCGAACGCGCTAGCCAATTGCGTCACAGAAGTAGTCGTGCGCCACTCTCACCACCGTCAGAACATTTCTCCAAAGCTATCAGTGCAAAGAAAAAAAAGAGACACACCGCTCTCGGGAGGGCTCGCACCTCCAACCTTTTGATTAACAGCCGAACGCGCTAGCCAATTGCGTCACGGAAGTAGTCGTGCTCCAGTCTCACCACCATCAGAACATTTCTCCAAAGCAATCAGCGCAAAGAAAAAAAAGAGACACACCGCTCTCGCGAGGGCTCGAACCTCCAACCTTTTGGTTAACAGCCGAACGCGCTAGCCAATTGTGTCACAGAAGTAGTCGTGCTCCACTCTCACCACCATCAGAACATTTCTCCAAAGCTATCAGCGCAAAGAAAAAAAAGAGACACACCGCTCTCTGGAGGGCTCGAACCTCCAACCTTTTGATTAACAGCCGAACGCGCTAGCCAATTGCTTCACGGAAATAGTCGTGCTCCACTCTCACCACCATCAGAACATTTCTCCAAAGCTATCAGTGCAAAGAAAAAAAAAGAGACACACCGCTCTCGGGAGGGCTCGAACCTCCAACCTTTTGATCAACAGCCGAACGCGCTAGCCAATTGCTTCACGGAAGTAGTAGTGCTCCACTCTCACCACCATCAGAACATTTCTCCAAAGCTATCAGCGCAAAGAAAAAAAAGAGACACACCGCTCTCGGGAGGGCTCGAACCTCCAACCTTTTGATTAACAGCCGAACGCGCTAGCCAATTGCGTCACAGAAGTAGTCGTGCGCCACTCTCACCACCGTCAAGACATTTCTCCAAAGCTATCAGCGCAAAGAAAAAAAAAGAGACACACCGCTCTCGGGAGGGCTCGAACCTCCAATCTTTTGATTAACAGCCGAACGCGCTAGCCAATTGCGTCACAGAAGTAGTCGTGCTCCACTCTCACCACCATCAGAACATTTCTCCAAAGCTATCAGCACAAAGAAAAAAAAGAGACACACCGCTCTCGGGAGGGCTCGAACCTCCAACCTTTTGATCAACAGCCGAACGCGCTAGCCAATTGCTTCACGGAAGTAGTAGTGCTCCACTCTCACCACCATCAGAATATTTCTCCAAAGCTATCAGCGCAAAGAAAAAAAAGAGGCACACCGCTCTCGTGATGGCTCGAACCTCCAACCTTTGGATTAACAGCCGAACGTGCTAGCCAATTGCGTCACAGAAGTAGTAGTGCTCCACTCTCATTACCATCAGAACATTTCTCCAAAGCTATCAGCGCAAAGAAAAAAAAAGATACACACCGCTCTCGGGAGGGCTCGAACCTCCAACCTTTTGATTAACAGCCGAACGCGCTAGCCTATTGCGTCACAGAAGTAGTCGTGCTCCACTCTCACCACCATCAGAACATTTCTCCAAAGCTATCAGCGCAAGGAAAAAAAAGAGACACACCGCTCTCGGGAGGGCTCGAACCTCCAACCTTTTGATTAACAGCCGAACGCGCTAGCCAATTGCGTCACAGAAGTAGTCGTGCGCCACTCTCACCACCGCCAGAACATTTCTCCAAAGCTATCAGCGCAAAGAAAAAAAAAGAGACACACCGCTCTCGGGAGGGCTCGAACCTCCAACCTTTTGATTAACAGCCGAACGCGCTAGCCAATTGCGTCACAGAAGTAGTCGTGCTCCACTCTCACCACCATCAGAACATTTCTCCAAAGCTATCAGCGCAAAGAAAACAAAGAGACACACCGCTCTCGGGAGGGCTCGAACCTCCAACCTTTTGATTAACAGCCGAACGCGCTAGCCAATTGCGTCACAGAAGTAGTCGTGTTCCACTCTCACCACCATCAGAACATTTCTCCAAAGCTATCAGCGCAAAGAAAAAAAAGAGACACACCGCTCTCGCGAGGGCTCGAACCTCCAACCTTTTGATTAACAGCCGAACGCGCTAGCCAATTGCGTCACAGAAGTAGTCGTGCGCCACTCTCACCACCGTCAAGACATTTCTCCAAAGCTATCAGCGCAAAGAAAAAAAAGAGACACACCGCTCTCGGGAGGGCTCGAACCTCCAACCTTTTGATTAACAGCCGAACGCGCTAGCCAATTGCGTCACAGAAGTAGTCGAGCTCCACTCTCACCACCATCAGAACATTTCTCCAAAGCTATCAGCGCAAAGAAAAAAAAGAGACACACCGCTCTCGGGAGGGCTCGAACCTCGAACCTTTTGATTAACAGCCGAACGCGCTAGCCAATTGCTTCACGGAAGTAGTCGTGCTCCACTCTCACCACCGTCAGAACATTTCTCCAAAGCTATCAGTGCAAAGAAAAAAAAGAGACACACAGCTCTCGGGAGGGCTCGAACCTCCAACCTTTTGATTAACAGCCGAACGCGCTAGCCAATTGCGTCACAGAAGAAGTCGTGCTCCACTCTCACTACCATCAGAACATTTCTCCAAAGCTATCAGCGCAAAGAAAAAAAGAGACACACCGCTCTCGCGAGGGCTCGAACCTCCAACCTTTTGATTAACAGCCGAACGCGCTAGCCAATTGCGTCACAGAAGTAGTCGTGCTCCACTCTCACCACCATCAGAACATTTCTCCAAAGCTATCAGCGCAAAGAACAAAAAGAGACACACTGCTCTCGAGAGGGCTCGAACCTCCAACCTTTTGATTACCAGCCGAACGCGCTAGCCAATTGCGTCACGGAAGTAGTCGTGCTCCACTCTCTCCACCGTCAGAACATTTCTCCAAAACTATCAGCGCAAAGAAAAAAAAGAGACACACCACTCTCGGGAGGGCTCGAACCTCCAACCTTTATATTTACAGCCGAACGCGCTAGCCAAATGCGTCACAGAAGTAGTCGTGCTCTACTCTCACCACCATCAGAACATTTCTCCAAAGCTATCAGCGCAAAGAAAAAAAAAGAGACACAACGCTCTCGGGAGGGCTCTAACCTCCAACCTTTTGATTAACAGCCGAACGCGCTAGCCAATTGCGTCACGGAGGTAGTCGTGCTCCACTCTCACCACCATCAGAACATTTTTCTAAAGGTATCAGCGCAAAGAAAAAAAGAGACACACCGCTCATCGGAGGGTTCGAACCTCCAACCTTTTCGTTAACAGCCCAACGCGCTTGCAAATTGCGCAACAGAGACAGTCGTGCTCCACTCTCACCACCGTCAGAACGTTTCTCCAAGGCTATCAGTGCAAAGAAAAAAAGCGACACACTGCTCCTGGGAGGGCTCGAACCTCCAACCTTTTGCTTAACAGCCGACGCACTAGCAGATTGCACCACGGAAACAGTCGTGCGCCACTCTCACCACAGTCAGAACATTTCTCCAAAGCTATCAGCGCAAAGAAAAAAAAAGAGACACACCGTTCTCGGGAGGGCTCGAACCTCCAACCTTTTGATTAACAGCCGAACGCGCTAGCCAATTGCGTCACGGAAGTCGTCGTGCTCCACTCTCACCACCGTCAGAACATTTCTCCAAAGCTATCAGCGCAAAGAAAAAAAAAGAGACACACCGCTCTCGGGAGGGCTCGAACCTCCAACCTTTTCGTTAACAGCCCAACGCGCTTGCAAATTGCGCAACAGAGACAGTCGTGCTCCACTCTCACCACCGTCAGAACGTTTCTCCAAGGCTATCAGCGCAAAGAAAAAAAAAGAGACACACCGTTCTCGGGAGGGCTCGAACCTCCAACCTTTTGATTAACAGCCGACGCACTAGCAGATTGCACCACGGAAACAGTCGTGCGCCACTCTCACCACAGTCAGAACATTTCTCCAAAGCTATCAGCGCAAAGAAAAAAAAAGAGACACACCGTTCTCGGGAGGGCTCGAACCTCCAACCTTTTGATTAACAGCCGAACGCGCTAGCCAATTGCGTCACGGAAGTCGTCGTGCTCCACTCTCACCACCGTCAGAACATTTCTCCAAAGCTATCAGCGCAAAGAAAAAAAAAGAGACACACCGCTCTCGGGAGGGCTCGAACCTCCAATCTTTTGATTAACAGCCGAACGCGCTAGCCAATTGCGTCACGGAAGTAGTCGTGTTCCACTCTCACCACCGTCAGAACATTTCTCCAAAGCAATCAGCGCAAAGAAAAAAAATAGACACACCGCTCTCGGGAGGGCTCGCACCTCCAACCTTTCGATTAACAGCCGAACGCGCTAGCCAATTGCGTCACGGAAGTAGTCGTGCTCCAGTCTCACCACCATCAGAACATTTCTCCAAAGCAATCAGCGCAAAGAAAAAAAAGAGACACACCGCTCTCGCGAGGGCTCGAACCTCCAACCTTTTGGTTAACAGCCGAACGCGCTAGCCAATTGTGTCACAGAAGTAGTCGTGCTCCACTCTCACCACCATCAGAACATTTCTCCAAAGCTATCAGTGCAAAGAAAAAAAAAGAGACACACCGCTCTCGGGAGGGCTCGAACCTCCAACCTTTTGATTAACAGCCGAACGCGCTAGCCAATTGCGTCACAGAAGTAGTCGTGCTCCACTCTCACCACCATCAGAACATTTCTCCAAAGCTATCAGCACAAAGAAAAAAAAGAGACACACCGCTCTCGGGAGGGCTCGAACCTCCAACCTTTTGATTAACAGCCGAACGCGCTAGCCAATTGCTTCACGGAAGTAGTAGTGCTCCACTCTCACCACCATCAGAATATTTCTCCAAAGCTATCAGCGCAAAGAAAAAAAGAGACACACCGCTCTCGCGAGGGCTCGAACCTCCAACCTTTGGATTAACAGCCGAACGTGCTAGCCAATTGCGTCACAGAAGTAGTCGTGCGCCACTCTCACCACCGTCAGAACATTTCTCCAAAGCTATCAGCGCAAAGAAAAAAAAGAGACACACCGCTCTCGGGAGGGCTCGAACCTCCAACCTTTTGATTAACAGCCGAACGCGCTAGCCAATTGCGTCACAGAAGTAGTCGTGCTCCACTCTCACCACCATCAGAATATTTCTCCAAAGCTATCAGCGCAAAGAAAAAAAAGAGGCACACCGCTCTCGTGATGGCTCGAACCTCCAACCTTTGGATTAACAGCCGAACGTGCTAGCCAATTGCGTCACAGAAGTAGTCGTGCTCCACTCTCACCACCATCAGAACATTTCTCCAAAGCTATCAGCGCAAAGAAAACAAAGAGACACACCGCTCTCGGGAGGGCTCGAACCTCCAACCTTTTGGTTAACAGCCGAACGCGCTAGCCAATTGTGTCACAGAAGTAGTCGTGCTCCACTCTCACCACCATCAGAACATTTCTCCAAAGCTATCAGCGCAAAGAAAAAAAAGAGACACACCGCTCTCTGGAGGGCTCGAACCTCCAACCTTTTGATTAACAGCCGAACGCGCTAGCCAATTGCTTCACGGAAATAGTCGTGCTCCACTCTCACCACCATCAGAACATTTCTCCAAAGCTATCAGTGCAAAGAAAAAAAAAGAGACACACCGCTCTCGGGAGGGCTCGAACCTCCAACCTTTTGGTTAACAGCCGAACGCGCTAGCCAATTGTGTCACAGAAGTAGTCGTGCTCCACTCTCACCACCATCAGAACATTTCTCCAAAGCTATCAGCGCAAAGAAAAAAAAGAGACACACCGCTCTCTGGAGGGCTCGAACCTCCAACCTTTTGATTAACAGCCGAACGCGCTAGCCAATTGCTTCACGGAAATAGTCGTGCTCCACTCTCACCACCATCAGAACATTTCTCCAAAGCTATCAGTGCAAAGAAAAAAAAGAGACACACCGCTCTCGGGAGGGCTCGAACCTCCAACCTTTTGATTAACAGCCGAACGCGCTAGCCAATTGCGTCACAGAAGTAGTCGTGCTCCACTCTCACCACCATCAGAACATTTCTCCAAAGCTATCAGCGCAAAAAAAAAAGAGACACACCGCTCTCGCGAGGGCTCGAACCTCCAACCTTTTGATTAACAGCCGAACGCGCTAGCCAATTGCGTCACAGAAGTAGTCGTGCGCCACTCTCACCATCGTCAGAACATTTCTCCAAAGCTATCAGCTCAAAGAAAAAAAAGAGACACACCGCTCTCGGGAGGGCTCGAACCTCGAACCTTTTGATTAACAGCCGAACGCGCTAGCCAATTGCTTCACGGAAGTAGTCGTGCTCCACTCTCACCACCGTCAGAACATTTCTCCAAAGCTATCAGTGCAAAGAAAAAAAAAAGAGACACACAGCTCTCGGGAGGGCTCGAAACTCCAACCTTTTGATTAACAGCCGAACGCGCTAGCCAATTGCGTCACAGAAGAAGTCGTGCTCCACTCTCACTACCATCAGAACATTTCTCCAAAGCCATCAGCGCAAAGAAAAAAAGAGACACACCGCTCTCGCGAGGGCTCGAACCTCGAACCTTTTGATTAACAGCCGAACGCGCTAGCCAATTGCGTCACAGAAGTAGTCGTGCTCCACTCTCACCACCATCAGAACATTTCTCCAAAGCTATCAGTGCAAAGAACAAAAAGAGACACACTGCTCTCGGGAGGGCTCGAACCTCCAACCTTTGATTAACAGCCGAACGCGCTAGCCAATTGCGTCACGGAAGTAGTCGTGCTCCACTCTCACCACCGTCAGAACATTTCTCCAAAACTATCAGCGCAAAGAAAAAAAAGAGACACACTGCTCTCGGGAGGGCTCGAACCTCCAACCTTTATATTTACAGCCGAACGCGCTAGCCAATTGCGTCACAGAAGTAGTCGTGCTCCACTCTCACCACCGTCAGAACATTTCTCCAAAACTATCAGCGCAAAGAAAAAAAAGAGACACACCACTCTCGGGAGGGCTCGAACCTCCAACCTTTATATTTACAGCCGAACGCGCTAGCCAATTGCGTCACAGAAGTAGTCGTGCTCTACTCTCACCACCATCAGAACATTTCTCCAAAGCTATCAGCGCAAAGGAAAAAAAGAGACACAACGCTCTCGGGAGGGCTCTAACCTCCAACCTTTTGATTAACAGCCGAACGCGCTAGCCAATTGCGTCACGGAGGTAGTCGTGCTCCACTCTCACCACCATCAGAACATTTTTCTAAAGGTATCAGCGCAAAGAAAAAAAGAGACACACCGCTCATGGGAGGGTTCGAACCTCCAACATTTTCGTTAACAGCCCAACGCGCTTGCAAATTGCGCAACAGAGACAGTCGTGCTCCACTCTCACCACCGTCAGAACGTTTCTCCAAGGCTATCAGCGCAAAGAAAAAAAGCGACACACTGCTCCTGGGAGGGCTCGAACCTCCAACCTTTTGCTTAACAGCCGACGCACTAGCAGATTGCACCACGGAAACAGTCGTGCGCCACTCTCACCACAGTCAGAACATTTCTCCAAAGCTATCAGCGCAAAGAAAAAAAAGAGACACACCGCTCTCGGGAAGGCTCGAACCTCCAACGTTTTGATTAACAGCCGAACGCGCTAGCCAATTGCGTCACAGAAGTAGTCGTGCGCCACTCTCACCACTGCAGAACATTTATCCAAAGCAATCAGCGCAAAGAAAAAAAAGAGACACACCGCTCTCGCGAGGGCTCGAACCTCCAACCTTTTGGTTAACAGCCGAACGCGCTAGCCAATTGTGTCACGGAGGTAGTCGGGCTCCACTCTCACCACCATTAGAACATTTTTCTAAAGGTATCAGCGCAAAGAAAAAAAGAGACACACCGCTCTCGGGAGGGCTCGAACCTCCAAACTTTTGATTAACAGCCGAACGCGCTAGCCAATTGCGTCACAGAAGTAGTCGTGCTCCACTCTCACCACCATCAGAACATTTCTCCAAAGCTATCAGCGCAAGGAAAAAAAAGAGACTCACCGCTCTCGGGAAGGCTCGAACCTCCAACGTTTTGATTAACAGCCGAACGCGCTAGCCAATTGCGTCACAGAAGTAGTCGTGCGCCACTCTCACCACCGCCAGAACATTTCTCCAAAGCTATCAGCGCAAAGAAAAAAAAGAGACACACCGCTCTCGGGAGGGCTCAAACCTCCAACCTTTTGATTACAGCCGAACGCGCTAGCCAATTGCGTCAGAGAAGTAGTCGTGCTCCACTCTCACCACCATCAGAACATTTCTCCAAAGCTATCAGCGCAAAGAAATAAAACACACCGCTCTCGTGAGGGCTCGAACCTCCAACCTTTTGATTAACAGCCGAACGCACTAGCCAATTGCGTCACGGAAGTAGTAGTGCTCCACTCTCATTACCATCAGAACATTTCTCCAAAGCTATCAGCGCAAAGAAAAAAAAAGATACACACCGCTCTCGCGAGGGCTCGAACCTCCAACCTTTTGATTAACAGCCGAACGCGCTAGCCAATTGCGTCACAGAAGTAGTCGTGCTGCACTCTCACCACCATCAGAACATTTCTCCAAAGCTATCAGCGCAAAGAAAAAAAAACACACCGCTCTCGTGAGGGCTCGAACCTCCAACCTTTTGATTAACAGCCGAACGCGCTAGCCAATTGCGTCACGGAAGTAGTCGTGCTCCACTCTCATTACCATCAGAACATTTCTCCAAAGCTATCAGCGCAAAGAAAAAAAAAGATACACACCGCTCTCGCGAGGGCTCGAACCTCCAACCTTTTGATTAACAGCCGAACGCGCTAGCCAATCGCGTCACAGAAGTAGTTTTTTTTTTTTATTTATTGCCTGGCATGGACATTGTACAGGGCAATCATTGCACACACATATATTACAATACAAAGAAAAGAAAAAAAACAAGCATTGCCATCAGTCCCATTTGTACTGATGTTGTCCTCTTAAAAATACTTAAGGTTTGCCAGGGGTTCAAACCTTGACAACCATTCTGGCTCGATATCCTCTATTTTGCTACACTCAATGAATGCAGACATGCTTTGCCTGAAATAAATTACTGCTGGCTTTGCGTCCGGGTCGAAATGGTATCCGGCCATTCGTGCACGCCATATACAGTGGAGACCGGTCAACATCACTACATCAAATGGGACCCCATCATCATTTGTTACTGCGAGGTACCTTATTCCGTGTGGGTCTAGTGGAAAATCCTTCTTTATTGTCCTCTGTAATATGTCCCAAAAATGTACCCCTTCCCAACAATGCAAAAAAACATGGTCTATTGTTTCTGGTTTCTTACATATCAAGCAGTGTGACCCCCATGGTGTAAAAAAACCCCGTTCCTCTGTGAAAGTCTTTACTGATAGTGTTCCTGTGTGTAACTTGAAGAAAAAAGTTTTCACCCCTGTAGGTACCTGCATGTTTCTCACCCGCTTCAGTACATTTTGTCCCGGTCTTCCACTGTATATGGCCCTGTACAATGGTACTGGCAAAACCATAGCACATACATCTTTGTACAATTCTTTTCTTCTAACACTTGCTAGATAATCTATCGAAAAGCGTACAGATAAAAAACGTACACTGTCTACCACTTCCTTGAGATACCCACGCAACGTCACGGGCCGGCTATCCGTAGTAACAACAAAATCTGGTAAGGCACTGCCTAACCTGAGCTGGCATACCGTACGCAAAAACGGATCCCTGACGTCACGGAAAAACAAAAATCTATTTACTACTTGTCTCACAAATAGGTGCGCCAAACCAAGACCTCCGTCCTTCACGCGCCTGAACAAGTTGGTCCGTCTGCACCTTTCCCATTTCGAGCCCCATATAAAAACTGCGAACACTCTGTGCAGCCTTTGCACGTTGATCCTTGAACAATGTAACACCTGCATCACATACCACAGTTTAGCGATAAAAAACATGTTGCACACAGTAGCCCTAGCGAAAACAGACAGGTTCATGCCTTTCCACCTGTCTGCTTTTTCCTTCGTCTCTTTTGTTTGACGCGACCAATACTCCTCGCTGCCGTTATAACATTCCAGGGGAACACCGAGGTACCTTGTCGGTGTTTCCGTCCAGTGCACATTCGCAAAAAGGTCCGGCTTTGAAGGCCACCTTCCGTGCCAAAGCCCAAGAGATTTCGCCCAGTTTACGCGGCTTCCTGTGACGCTACAAAAATGTTTCACAACACTTATCGTTTCCTCTACACTTTCTTTGTTCGTACAACACACCGCAATGTCGTCTGCATATGCCAGCAGCTTAACTTCCACTGCCGCCAAGCTGAAGCCACGAATTTTTTCATTTTCATTTATCGCTAAGCACATCGCTTCGATGTAAATACAAAACAAAAGTGGACTGAGGGGGCAGCCTTGACGCACAGAACGCATTACGTGAATGGGGGCCCCCAAAGACTTGTTAACAATTAAACGTGTTGTGCAGTTCTGGTACGCCAAGGCCACTCCCTCCTTGATGATGGAACCGACATTAATATGATCTAAGATGACAAACAAAATATCATGCGCAACACAATCAAAAGCTTTCTCCAGGTCTATCTGGAGCAGAGCAACGCCAAGTGAATCTTCGTCACAACACTCTAGCACACACCGCATCTTGTGAATGTTTGAGCTAATGGTTCTGCCTTTGATTCCACAAGTTTGGTGCTCTCCAACAATTTCTTTAATGACACCTTGAAGTCGCGCTGCCAGAACCTTCATAAAAATCTTGTAGTCGACATTGGTCAGCGATATGGGCCTATACGATGTCACCAGTTTAAGTTTTTCCCCTTCGTCCGTTTTAGGAATTAATATCGTATGCGCTTTGCTGAAGGAGGGCGGCAGAGTTTTCCGTTCGTACGCCTCATTGAACAGCTCAGCTAACCCCGGGGACAGTTCTATTCTAAACGTCTTATACCATGCTGCGGTTAGGCCATCGGGTCCCGGTGACTTTCCGGGGTTCAGATGACCAATCGCGCGTTCCACTTCACCTTCCGTTATTCTGCCTTCTAAAAGCTTTTTTGTGTCGTCACTAAGCCGCGGCAAGCGCTTGAGAAACTCTTCTTTAAAACCATGTACATTCGCTTTTCGAATTGCAAAAAGTGACTGATAATACGCAACAAAGGCCCGTTCGATGCTTTCATTGTCGCTCGCGAGAGTCCCGTTGCAATAGACCTTATCGATGTGGTTTCGGCGTCCTTGCGCTTTTTCGAGACCAAGCGCCCTTTTTGTGGGCGTCTCACCCGCGGCAAGATCATTTGCGCGCGCGCGAACCCAGGCGCCTCGATAACGCTCTCTGTCATGCAGTTCTAATTTTTCCTTGACACTGCGCACCTCGTCTTTGCAAGTCCCAGGCTCCCGACTTTCTAGGGCTATCAGCTGCTGCAGTGTTTTCTTAAGACTTCTTTCTTTTATTTGCGCTTCGAATTTTAGCGTGCTCGATCTGTCAAGCGCTTTCATTTTCACCTTCTGCTTTAAACACTCCCATTTCTCTGCTACTGTTTCCGTTCTTTCCATAAGCACTTCATTAATGGTCTCGTGCACTGCTTCTAAAAATGGTTCATCTTTTAGTAACAATGCGTTCAGTTTCCATAAATCCCAGTTGAAAACCTTACGCTGTTTCTTCATGCCTATGCGACACACAACCAAACAGTGATCTGAAAACGACACTGGCTCAACCGAAAAATCGTGACACATAGGCAATACATCTAGGGATAGGTATATGCGGTCTAAACGTGCATGGCTATTGCCATGAAATCGCGTGTAGATCACTTCGCGATTTGCTGCCACACATTCATACACGTCTTCCAAGTCATTTTCGGTTATTAATTTGCCTAGCACGTCACTGCTTTTGTCACGAACGCCAGTGCTGTTGACTCTATCGCGAGCCCTTAAAACACAGTTAAAATCACCTAACAAAACCACCCTCTTATCACACTTTGTCCACTGAAACAGGATAGAAAAAAACTGAGCACGCTCTTCTACACTATTCGGTGCGTATACGCATATAACTCTGAATTCAGTGGCACCATAAACAAAGTCACAATAAACAATTCTGCCCGACTGGCATGAAAAAACACTTTGCACAAGAAGGCCTTGCAATTTTTTTACAAAAAGAACACAACCCGCGGACGTTCCTATCGAGTGGCTTACGACCGCGTAATATCGGTCAGTGAAACGGCGCACCATGCTCCCGGTCTCCTCCTCTCCGTCTACCTTAGTTTCCTGGACGGCTAGGACGTCTATGTCTTGGTCTGTGAGCAACCGATAGAGCTGACTTTGCCTACGCCTAGCCGCCAACCCTCTGACGTTAAGCGTAGCTATACTGAATGGCGGAGTTAATGCCATAGTGACTTGTTCGCTAAAGGAGTAGGCCCGGAGCATGGCGCTTACCCTTCACGACCAGCCCTCGGCTAGCCGCCTCCAGGACCATCCTGCTTCCCAGCGCTGTTTTCTTTTGCCTTGTCCTCCAGTCTCCGGTCGGTAGGGACTTTCGGCTTAGGTTTGAGACTACGCCGCCTCCCTTGCGGCGCCTTCGCAGGCGGCTCCTGGCTGCTGGTGGACGACGCCCCGTCCTGCTCTACCGAGTCGTCGAGTGGACGCTTTAGCGTGGCGCTGGTCACGCACATCTCGTCGTCGCTGTCCGCCGCCGTCTCTCCCTGACCCTCCGTTGCATCAGCTGTCCCCACTGGAACCACGTCCGTCTCGACCCGCTCAGGCTCGGCCGCTGACGGGGCGCTGGCCGGTGTAGTCGAAAGCTGGAGAGTCTCCGGAAACTTGGGTGTGTCTGCCGGCGCCGCCCCTCCAGTAGTCACAGGGACCACTGGGCTTCCGACCCCTTTGGCGGCGTCCTCTGCCTCGGCCGCGTCCATGACGTGATCAGCCATCGCCTCGTTCTTCGCTGGCCCCATTGCACTGGCGTACGTTCGAACGCAATCCGCCTCGACGTGTCCGAAGCGTTTGCACCGCGAGCAACGGGGAACCTTGCACTCTCGGCGGACGTGCCCTTTGCCTTGGCAGCGCAAGCATTGCATCGGCCGACCAGGCACAACCAGCAAGGCCAGCTCTCCATCGATCCTGATCTGGTGCGGAAGGTCTTCGACCCTGACGCCGCTTTTCAGCTTCAGGAGAGCTGTTCTCGTGGTCGAACACTTGTCGGCCATGCCCGGGACACGCCACCGCTCACGGCTCACCTCCACGACCTTGCCGAAAGCCGACAGCGCCGTCCGTACTTCTTCGTCGCTCACCCCGTGAAGCAGCCAGTGAATTCGTAGCCGCACCTGCTGGTCCTGTGGGTCGACGACGACGCAGCGCCGCCCCTTCACCTGCAGCTCCTTCAAGGCGAGCAGGCGTTTCGTGGGAGCGGCATCATTGAATGTCACCGCCCACAAGTGGTTAACCTGGTATGCACCGAGGCTTACCACATCCGGCAGCAGGCCCGTTGGCGTCAATGCGTCCCTGAAATCTTCGACCTTGTATGGCCTCGCTCGTACATCACCGTGTAAAAACACGGTGTTGATAACAAGTCGTCCTTTTGGCATTTGCGGCAAAATAAACTGGTATTCGCTATCTCCGTTCCTGTTTCCGCGGCTAAGATTGGCCGCTGTCGCCGCTCCGCTGGAGCTCATGATCCTGCGATCCGTTCAGCACGACTGCCGGAAGCAGAATGGTTGCGTCACAGAGGTAGTCGTGCTCTGCTCTCACCACCATCAGAACATTTTTCCAAAGGTATCAGCGCAAAGAAAAAAAGAGACACACCGCTCATGGGAGGGTTCGAACCTCCAACCTCTTGGTTAACAGCCCAACGCGCTAGCGAATCGCACCATGGAGACAGTCGTGCTTCACTCTCACCACGGTCAGAACACTTCTCCAAAGATATCAGTTTAAAGAAAAAAAGCAACACACCGCTCATGGCGGAATTCGAACCTCCAACCTTTTCGTTAACAGCCCAACGGGCTAGCCAATTTCGCCACGGAGACAGTAGTGCTCCACTCTCACCACGGTCAGAACACTTCTCCAAAGATATCAGTGCAAAAAAAAGCGACACACCGCTCTCGGGAGGGCTCGAACCTCCAAACTTTTGGTCAACAGCCGAACGCGCTAGCCAATTGCGTCACTGAGGTAGTCGTGCTCTACTCTCACCACCATCAGAACATTTTTCCAAAGGTATCAGCGCAAAGAAAAAAAGAGACACACCGCTCATGGGAGGGTTCGAACCTCCATCCTTTTGGTTAGAAGCCCAACGCGCTAGTCAATTGCGCCATGGAGACAGTTCCTGCTCCACTCTCATCACGGTCACAACATTTCTTCAAAGATATCAGTGCAAAAAAAAAGTGACACACCGCTCATGGGAGGGCTAGAACATCAACCCTTTTGGTTAACAGCCGATCGCGCTAGCCATTGCACCACGGACCCAACCGCGGTCCACTCTATCCACCGTAGGAACGTTTCTCCAAAGCTATCAGCGCAAAGAAAAAAAAAGAGACACACCGCTCTCAGGAGGGCTCGAACCTCAAACCTTTTGCTTAACAGCCGACGCACTAGCAGATTGCGCCACGGAGACAGTAGTGCTCCACTCTCACCACCGTCAGAACATTTCTCCAAAGCTATCAGCGCAAAGAAAAAAAGAGACACACAGCTCTCGGGAGGGCTCGAACCTCCATACTTTTTGTCAACGCCCAAACGCGCTAGCCAATTGCGTCACGGAGGTGGTCGTGCTCCACTCTCACCACAATCAGAAAATTTTTTCAAAGGTATCAGCGCAAAGAAAAAAAGAGACACACCGCTCATGGGAGGGCTCGAACCTCCAACCTTTCGGTAAACAGCCGAACGTGCTAGCCAATTGCGTCGCGGAGGTAGTCGTGCTCCACTCTCACCACCAACATAACATTTTTCCAAAGGTATCAGCGCAAAGAAAAAAAAACACACCACTCATGGGAGGGTTCAAACCTCCATCCTTTTGGTTAACAGACCAACGCGCTAGCCAATCGTCCCACGGAGACAGTCGTGCTCCACTCTCACCACGGTCAGAACACTTCTCCAAAAATATCAGTGCAAAGAAAAAAAAAGCGACACACTGCTCATGGGAGGGCTCGAACCTCCAACCTTTTGGTTAACAGCCGATCGCGCTAGCCATTGCACCACGGACCTAACCGCGCTCCACTCTCACCAGCGTCAGAACGTTTCTATAAAGCTATCAGCGCAAAGAAAAAAAGCGACACGCTGCTCCCGGGGTGGGCTCGAACCTCCAACCTTTGCTTAACAGCCGACGAACTAGCAGATTGAGCCACGGAGACAGTCGTGCTCCACTCTCACCACTGTCGGAACATTTCTCCATAGCTGTCAGCGCAAAGAAAAAAGGCACACACCGCTCTCGGGAGGGCTCGAACCTCCAACCTTTTGAATATCAGCCGAACGCGCTAGAAATTCCGTCACGGAGGTAGTCATGCTCCACTTTAACCACAATCAGAAAATTTTCCAAAGGTATCAGTGCAAAGAAAAAAAAGCGACACACCGCTCGTGGGAGGGCTCGAACCTCCAATCTTTTGGTTAACAGCCGAACGCGCTAGCCAATTGCGCCACGGAGACAGTCGTGCTCCACTCTCACTATGGTCAGAACACTTCTACAAAGATATCAGTGCAAAGAAATAAAGCGACACACCGCTCATGGGAGGGCTCGAACCTCCAACCTTTTGGTTAGCAGCCGAACGCGATAGCCAATTGCGTCACGGAGGTAGTCGTGCTCTACTCTCACCACCATCAGAACATTTTTCCAAAGGTATCAGCGCAAAGAAAAAAAGAGACACACCGCTCATGGGAGGGCTCGAACCTCCAACCTTTCGGTGAACAGCCGAACGTGCTAACCAATTGCGTCACGGAGGTAGTTGTGCTCAACTCTCACCACCAACAGAACATTTTTCCAAAGGTATCAGCGCAAAGAAAAAAAAACACACCGCTCATGGGAGGGTTCAAACATCCATCCTTTTGGTTAAGAGACCAACGCGCTAGCCAATTGTCCCACGGAGACAGTCGTGATCCACTCTCACCACGGTCAGAACACTTCTCCAGAGATATCAGTGCAAAGAAAAAAAAGCGACACACCGCTCATGGGAGGGCTCAAACATCCAACCTTTTGGATAACAGTTGATCCCGCTAGCCGATTCTGCCACGGAAACAGTCGTGCGCCACTCTCACCACCGTCAGAACATTTCTCCAAAGCTATCAGCGCAAAGAAAAAAAAAGAGACACACCGCTTTCAGGAGGGCTCGAACCTCAAACCTTTTGCTTAATAGCCGACGCACTAGCAGATTGCGCCACGGAGACAGTAGTGCTCCACTCTCACCACCGTCAGAACATTTCTCCAAAGCTATCAGCGCAAAGAAAAAAAGAGACACACCGCTCTCGGGAGGGCTCGAACCTCCATACTTTTGCTCAACACCCGAACGCGCTAGCCAATTGCGTCACGGACGTAGTCGTGCTCCACTCTCACCACCATCAGAACATTTTTTCAAAGGTATCAGCGCAAAGAAAAAAAGAGACACACTGCTCATGGGAGGGTTCGAACCTCCAACCTTATGGTTAACAGCCCAACGCGCTAGCCAATTGCGTCACGGATGTAGTCGTGCTCTACTCTCACCACCATCAGAACATTTTTCCAAAGGTATCAGCGCAAAGAAAAAAAGAGACACACCGTTCATGGGAGGGTTCGAACCTCCAACCTCTTGGTTAACAGCCCAACGCGCTAGCGAATTGCACCATGGAGACAGTCGTGCTTCACTCTCACCACGGTCAGAACACTTCTCCAAAGATATCAGTTTAAAGAAAAAAAGCAACACACCGCTCATGGCGGAATTCGAACCTCCAACCTTTTGGTTAACAGCCCAACGCGCTAGCCAATTTCGCCACGGAGACAGTAGTGCTCCACTCTCACCACGGTCAGAACACTTCTCCAAAGATATCAGTGCAAAAAAAAGCGACACACCGCTCTCGGGAGGGCTCGAACCTCCAACCTTATGGTTAACAGCCCAACGCGCTATCCAATTGCGCCACGAAGATAGTCGTGCTCCACTCTCACCACGGTCAGAAAACTTCTCCAAAGATATCAGTGCAAAGAAAAAAAAGCGACACACCGCTCATGGGAGGGCTCGAACTTCCAACCTTTCAGTTAACAGTGGATCGTGCTAGCCGATTCTGCCACGGAAACAGTCGTGCTCCACTCTCACCACCGTCAGAACATTTCTCCAAAGCTATCAGTGCAAAGAAAAAAAAGAGACACACCGCTCTCGGGAGGGCTCGAACCTCCAACCTTTCGGTGAACAGCCGAACGTGCTAGCCAATTGCGTCACGGAGGTAGTCGTGCTCCACTCTCACCACCATCAGAACATTTTTGCAAAGGTATCAGTGCAAAGAAATAAAACACACCGCTCATGGGAGGGTTCAAACCTCCAGCCTTTTGGTTAACAAGCCAACGCGCTAGCCAATTGCGCCATGGAGACAGTTCGGGCTCCACTCTCACCATGGTCAGAACACTTCTCCAAAGATATCAGTGCAAAGAAAAAAAAGCGACACACCGCTCATGGGAGGGCTCGAACCTCCAACCTTTTGGTTAACAGCCAATCGCGCTAGCCATTGCACCTTGGACCCAACCGCGCTCCACTCTCAGCACCGTCAGTACGTTTCTCCAATGCTATCAGCGCAAAGAAAAAAAGCGACACACTGCTCGCGGGAGGGTCGAACCTCCAACTTTTTGCTTAACAGCCGACGCACAAGCAGACTGCGCCACGGAGACAGTCGCGCTCCACTTTCACCACCGTCAGAACATTTCTCCAAAGCTATCAGCGCAAAAAAAAGAGACACACCGCTCTCGGGAGGGCTCGAACTTCCAATCTTTTGATTAACAGCCGAACGCGCTAGCCAATTGCGTCACGGAAGTAGTCGTGCTCCACTCTCACCACCATCAGAACATTTCTCCAAAGCTATCAGCGCAAAAAAAACAGACAGACCGCTCTCGGGAGGGCTCGAACTTCCAACCTTTTGATTAACAGCCGAACGCGCCAGCCAATTGCGTCACGGAGGTAGTCGTGCTCCACTCTCACCACCATCAGAACATTTTTCCAAAGGTATTAGCGCAAGAAAAAAAGAGACACATCGCTCATGGGAGGGTTCGAACCTCCAACCTTTTTGTTAACAGCCCAACGCGCTAGCCAATTGCGCAACAGAGACAGTCGTGCTCCACTCTCCCCACCGTCACAACGTTTCTCCAAGGCTATCAGCGCAAAGAAAAAAAGCAACACACTGCTCCTGGGAGGGCTCGAATCTCCAACCATTTGGTTAACAGCCGACGCACTAGCAGATTGCGCCACGGAGACAGTCGTGCTCCACTCTCACCACCGTTAGAACATTTCTCCAAAGCTATCAGCGCAAAGAAAAAAAAGAGACACACCGCTCTCGGGAGGGCTCGAACCTCCAACCTTTTGGATAACAGTTGATCGCGCTAGCCGATTCTGCCACGGAAACAGTCGTGCGCCACTCTCACCACCGTCAGAACATTTCTCCAAAGCTATCAGCGCAAAGAAAAAAAAAGAAACACACCGCTCTCAGGAGGGCTCGAACCTCAAACCTTTTGCTTAACAGCCGACGCACTAGCAGATTGCGCCACGGAGACAGTAGTGCTCCACTCTCACCACCATCAGAACATTTTTTCAAAGGTATCAGCGCAAAGAAAAAAAGAGACACACCGCTCATGGGAGGGCTCGAACCTCCAACCTTTCGGTAAACAGCCGAACGTGCTAGCCAATTGCGTCGCGGAGGTAGTCGTGCTCCACTCTCACCACCAACAGAACATTTTTCCAAAGGTATCAGCGCAAAGAAAAAAAAAACACACCGCTCATGGGAGGGTTCAAACCTCCATCCTTTTGGTTAACAGACCAACGCGCTAGCCAATCGTCCCACGGAGACAGTCGTGCTCCACTCTCACCACGGTCAGAACACTTCTCCAAAAATATCAGTGCAAAGAAAAAAAAAGCGACACACTGCTCATGGGAGGGCTCGAACCTCCAACCTTTTGGTTAACAGCCGATCGCGCTAGCCATTGCACCACGGACCTAACCGCGCTCCACTCTCACCAGCGTCAGAACGTTTCTATAAAGCTATCTGCGCAAAGAAAAAAGCGACACACTGGTCCGGGAGGGCTCGAACCTCCAACCTTTTGCTTAACAGCCGACGCACTAGCAGATTGCGCCATGGAAACAGTCGTGCGCCACTCTCCCCACCGTCAGAACATTTCTCCAAAGCTATCAGCGCAAAGAAAAAAAAGAGACACACCGCTCTGAGGAGGGCTCGAACCTCAAACGTTTTGCTTAACCGCCGACGCACTAGCACATTGCGCCACGGAGACAGTAGTGCTCCACTCTCACCACCGTCAGAACATTTCTACAAAGCTATCAGCGCAAAGAAAAAAAGAGACACACAGCTCTCGGGAGGGCTCGAACCTCCATACTTTTTGTCAACGCCCAAACGCGCTAGCCAATTGCGTCACGGAGGTAGTCGTGCTCCACTCTCACCACCATCAGAAAATTTTTTGAAAGGTATCAGCGCAAAGAAAAAAAGAGACACACCGCTCATGGGAGGGCTCGAACCTCCAACCTTTCGGTAAACAGCCGAACGTGCTAGCCAATTGCGTCACGGAGGTAGTCGTGCTCCACTCTCACCACCGTCAGAACATTTCTCCAAAGCTATCAGCGCAAAGAAAAAAAAGAGACACACCGTTCTCGGGAGGGCTCGAACCTCCATCCTTTTGATTAACAGCCGAACGCGCTATCCAATTGCGTCACGGAGGTAGTCATGCTCCACTTTCACTACAATCAGAACATTTTTCCAAAGGTATCAGCGCAAAGAAAAAAAGAGACACACCGCTTTTGGGAGGGTTCGAAGCTCCATCATTTTGGTTAACAGACCAACGCGCCAGCCAATCGTCCCATGGAGACAGTCGTGCTCCACTCTCACCACGGTCAGAACACTTCTCCAAAGATATCAGTGCAAAGAAAAAAAAGCGACACACCGCTCGTGGGAGGGCTCGAACCTCCAACCTTTTGGTTAACAGCCGACGCACTAGCAGATCGCACCACGGAGACAGTCGGGCTCCACTCTCACCACCGTCAGAACATTTCTCCAAAGTTATCAGCGCAAAGAAAAAAAAGAGACACACCGCTCTCGGGAGGGCTCGAACCTCCAACCTTTTGGATAACAGTTGATCGCGCTAGCCGATTTTGCCACGGAAACAGTCGTGCGCCACTCTCACCACCGTCAGAACATTTCTCCAAAGCTATCAGCGCAAAGAAAAAAAATAGACACACCGCTCTGAGGAGGGCTCGAACCTCAAACGTTTTGCTTAACAGCCGACGCACTAGCACATTGCGCCACGGAGACAGTAGTGCTCCACTCTCACCACCGTCAGAACATTTCTACAAAGCTATCAGCGCAAAGAAAAAAAGAGACACACAGCTCTCGGGAGGGCTCGCACCTCCATACTTTTGCTCAACACCCGAACGCGCTAGCCAATTGCGTCACGGACGTAGTCGTGCTCCACTCTCACCACCATCAGAACATTTTTTCAAAGATATCAGTGCAAAGAAAAAAAGCGACACACCGCTCATGGGAGGGCTCGAACCTCCAACCTTTTGGTTAACAGCCGAACGCGCTAGCCAATTGCGTCACGGAGGTAGTCGCGCTCTACTCTCACCACCATCAGAACATTTTTCCAAAGGTATCAGCGCAAAGAAAAAAAGAGACACACTGCTCATGGGAGGGGTCGAACCTCCAACCTTATGGTTAACAGCCCAACGCGCTAGCCAATTGCGTCACAGAGGTAGTCGTGCTCTGCTCTCACCACCATCAGAACATTTTTCCAAAGGTATCAGCGCAAAGAAAAAAAGAGACACACCGCTCATGGGAGGGTTCGAACCTCCAACCTCTTGGTTAACAGCCCAACGCGCTAGCGAATCGCACCATGGAGACAGTCGTGCTTCACTCTCACCACGGTCAGAACACTTCTCCAAAGATATCAGTTTAAAGAAAAAAAGCAACACACCGCTCATGGCGGAATTCGAACCTCCAACCTTTTCGTTAACAGCCCAACGGGCTAGCCAATTTCGCCACGGAGACAGTAGTGCTCCACTCTCACCACGGTCAGAACACTTCTCCAAAGATATCAGTGCAAAAAAAAGCGACACACCGCTCTCGGGAGGGCTCGAACCTCCAAACTTTTGGTCAACAGCCGAACGCGCTAGCCAATTGCGTCACTGAGGTAGTCGTGCTCTACTCTCACCACCATCAGAACATTTTTCCAAAGGTATCAGCGCAAAGAAAAAAAGAGACACACCGCTCATGGGAGGGTTCGAACCTCCATCCTTTTGGTTAGAAGCCCAACGCGCTAGTCAATTGCGCCATGGAGACAGTTCCTGCTCCACTCTCATCACGGTCACAACATTTCTTCAAAGATATCAGTGCAAAAAAAAAGTGACACACCGCTCATGGGAGGGCTAGAACATCAACCCTTTTGGTTAACAGCCGATCGCGCTAGCCATTGCACCACGGACCCAACCGCGGTCCACTCTATCCACCGTAGGAACGTTTCTCCAAAGCTATCAGCGCAAAGAAAAAAAAAGAGACACACCGCTCTCAGGAGGGCTCGAACCTCAAACCTTTTGCTTAACAGCCGACGCACTAGCAGATTGCGCCACGGAGACAGTAGTGCTCCACTCTCACCACCGTCAGAACATTTCTCCAAAGCTATCAGCGCAAAGAAAAAAAGAGACACACAGCTCTCGGGAGGGCTCGAACCTCCATACTTTTTGTCAACGCCCAAACGCGCTAGCCAATTGCGTCACGGAGGTGGTCGTGCTCCACTCTCACCACAATCAGAAAATTTTTTCAAAGGTATCAGCGCAAAGAAAAAAAGAGACACACCGCTCATGGGAGGGCTCGAACCTCCAACCTTTCGGTAAACAGCCGAACGTGCTAGCCAATTGCGTCGCGGAGGTAGTCGTGCTCCACTCTCACCACCAACATAACATTTTTCCAAAGGTATCAGCGCAAAGAAAAAAAAACACACCACTCATGGGAGGGTTCAAACCTCCATCCTTTTGGTTAACAGACCAACGCGCTAGCCAATCGTCCCACGGAGACAGTCGTGCTCCACTCTCACCACGGTCAGAACACTTCTCCAAAAATATCAGTGCAAAGAAAAAAAAGCGACACACTGCTCATGGGAGGGCTCGAACCTCCAACCTTTTGGTTAACAGCCGATCGCGCTAGCCATTGCACCACGGACCTAACCGCGCTCCACTCTCACCAGCGTCAGAACGTTTCTATAAAGCTATCAGCGCAAAGAAAAAAAGCGACACGCTGCTCCCGGGGTGGGCTCGAACCTCCAACCTTTGCTTAACAGCCGACGAACTAGCAGATTGAGCCACGGAGACAGTCGTGCTCCACTCTCACCACTGTCGGAACATTTCTCCATAGCTGTCAGCGCAAAGAAAAAAGGCACACACCGCTCTCGGGAGGGCTCGAACCTCCAACCTTTTGGTTATCAGCCGAACGCGCTAGAAATTCCGTCACGGAGGTAGTCATGCTCCACTTTAACCACAATCAGAAAATTTTGCAAAGGTATCAGTGCAAAGAAAAAAAAGCGACACACCGCTCGTGGGAGGGCTCGAACCTCCAATCTTTTGGTTAACAGCCGAACGCGCTAGCCAATTGCGCCACGGAGACAGTCGTGCTCCACTCTCACTATGGTCAGAACACTTCTACAAAGATATCAGTGCAAAGAAATAAAGCGACACACCGCTCATGGGAGGGCTCGAACCTCCAACCTTTTGGTTAGCAGCCGAACGCGATAGCCAATTGCGTCACGGAGGTAGTCGTGCTCTACTCTCACCACCATCAGAACATTTTTCCAAAGGTATCAGCGCAAAGAAAAAAAAGAGACACACCGCTCATGGGAGGGCTCGAACCTCCAACCTTTCGGTGAACAGCCGAACGTGCTAACCAATTGCGTCACGGAGGTAGTTGTGCTCAACTCTCACCACCAACAGAACATTTTTCCAAAGGTATCAGCGCAAAGAAAAAAAAACACACCGCTCATGGGAGGGTTCAAACATCCATCCTTTTGGTTAAGAGACCAACGCGCTAGCCAATTGTCCCACGGAGACAGTCGTGATCCACTCTCACCACGGTCAGAACACTTCTCCAGAGATATCAGTGCAAAGAAAAAAAAGCGACACACCGCTCATGGGAGGGCTCAAACATCCAACCTTTTGGATAACAGTTGATCCCGCTATCCGATTCTGCCACGGAAACAGTCGTGCGCCACTCTCACCACCGTCAGAACATTTCTCCAAAGCTATCAGCGCAAAGAAAAAAAAAGAGACACACCGCTTTCAGGAGGGCTCGAACCTCAAACCTTTTGCTTAATAGCCGACGCACTAGCAGATTGCGCCACGGAGACAGTAGTGCTCCACTCTCACCACCGTCAGAACATTTCTCCAAAGCTATCAGCGCAAAGAAAAAAAGAGACACACCGCTCTCGGGAGGGCTCGAACCTCCATACTTTTGCTCAACACCCGAACGCGCTAGCCAATTGCGTCACGGACGTAGTCGTGCTCCACTCTCACCACCATCAGAACATTTTTTCAAAGGTATCAGCGCAAAGAAAAAAAGAGACACACTGCTCATGGGAGGGTTCGAACCTCCAACCTTATGGTTAACAGCCCAACGCGCTAGCCAATTGCGTCACGGATGTAGTCGTGCTCTACTCTCACCACCATCAGAACATTTTTCCAAAGGTATCAGCGCAAAGAAAAAAAGAGACACACCGTTCATGGGAGGGTTCGAACCTCCAACCTCTTGGTTAACAGCCCAACGCGCTAGCGAATTGCACCATGGAGACAGTCGTGCTTCACTCTCACCACGGTCAGAACACTTCTCCAAAGATATCAGTTTAAAGAAAAAAAGCAACACACCGCTCATGGCGGAATTCGAACCTCCAACCTTTTGGTTAACAGCCCAACGCGCTAGCCAATTTCGCCACGGAGACAGTAGTGCTCCACTCTCACCACGGTCAGAACACTTCTCCAAAGATATCAGTGCAAAAAAAAGCGACACACCGCTCTCGGGAGGGCTCGAACCTCCAACCTTATGGTTAACAGCCCAACGCGCTATCCAATTGCGCCACGAAGATAGTCGTGCTCCACTCTCACCACGGTCAGAAAACTTCTCCAAAGATATCAGTGCAAAGAAAAAAAAGCGACACACCGCTCATGGGAGGGCTCGAACTTCCAACCTTTCAGTTAACAGTGGATCGTGCTAGCCGATTCTGCCACGGAAACAGTCGTGCTCCACTCTCACCACCGTCAGAACATTTCTCCAAAGCTATCAGTGCAAAGAAAAAAAAGAGACACACCGCTCTCGGGAGGGCTCGAACCTCCAACCTTTCGGTGAACAGCCGAACGTGCTAGCCAATTGCGTCACGGAGGTAGTCGTGCTCCACTCTCACCACCATCAGAACATTTTTGCAAAGGTATCAGTGCAAAGAAATAAAACACACCGCTCATGGGAGGGTTCAAACCTCCAGCCTTTTGGTTAACAAGCCAACGCGCTAGCCAATTGCGCCATGGAGACAGTTCGGGCTCCACTCTCACCATGGTCAGAACACTTCTCCAAAGATATCAGTGCAAAGAAAAAAAAAGCGACACACCGCTCATGGGAGAGCTCGAACCTCCAACCTTTTGGTTAACAGCCAATCGCGCTAGCCATTGCACCTTGGACCCAACCGCGCTCCACTCTCAGCACCGTCAGTACGTTTCTCCAATGCTATCAGCGCAAAGAAAAAAAGCGACACACTGCTCGCGGGAGGGTCGAACCTCCAACGTTTTGCTTAACAGCCGACGCACAAGCAGACTGCGCCACGGAGACAGTCGCGCTCCACTTTCACCACCGTCAGAACATTTCTCCAAAGCTATCAGCGCAAAAAAAAGAGACACACCGCTCTCGGGAGGGCTCGAACTTCCAACCTTTTGATTAACAGCCAAACGCGCTAGCCAATTGCGTCACGGAAGTAGTCGTGCTCCACTCTCACCACCATCAGAACATTTCTCCAAAGCTATCAGCGCAAAAAAACAGACAGACCGCTCTCTGGAGGGCTCGAACTTCCAACCTTTTGATTAACAGCCGAACGCGCTAGCCAATTGCGTCACGGAGGTAGTCGTGCTCCACTCTCACCACCATCAGAACATTTTTCCAAAGGTATCAGCGCAAGAAAAAAAGAGACACACCGCTCATGGGAGGGTTCGAACCTCCAACCTTTTTGTTAACAGCCCAACGCGCTAGCCAATTGCGCAACAGAGACAGTCGTGCTCCACTCTCACCACCGTCACAACGTTTCTCCAAGGCTATCAGCGCAAAGAAAAAAAGCAACACACTGCTCCTGGGAGGGCTCGAATCTCCAACCATTTGGTTAACAGCCGACGCACTAGCAGATTGCGCCACGGAGACAGTCGTGCTCCACTCTCACCACCGTTAGAACATTTCTCCAAAGCTATCAGCGCAAAGAAAAAAAAGAGACACACCGCTCTCGGGAGGGCTCGAACCTCCAACCTTTTGGATAACAGTTGATCGCGCTAGCCGATTCTGCCACGGAAACAGTCGTGCGCCACTCTCACCACCGTCAGAACATTTCTCCAAAGCTATCAGCGCAAAGATAAAAAAAGAGACACACCACTCTCAGGAGGGCTCGAACCTCAAACCTTTTGCTTAACAGCCGACGCACTAGCAGATTGCGCCACGGAGACAGTAGTGCTCCACTCTCACCACCGTCAGAACATTTCTCCAAAGCTATCAGCGCAAAGAAAAAAAGAGACACACAGCTCTCGGGAGGGCTCGAACCTCCATACTTTTTGTCAACGCCCAAACGCGCTAGCCAATTGCGTCACGGAGGTAGTCGTGCTCCACTCTCACCACCATCAGAAAATTTTTTCAAAGGTATCAGCGCAAAGAAAAAAAGAGACACACCGCTCATGGGAGGGCTCGAACCTCCAACCTTTCGGTAAACAGCCGAACGTGCTAGCCAATTGCGTCACGGAGGTAGTCGTGCTCCACTCTCACCACCAACAGAACATTTTTCCAAAGGTATCAGCGCAAAGACAATAAAAACACACCGCTCATGGGAGGGTTCAAACCTCCATCCTTTTGGTTAACAGACCAGCGCGCTAGCCAATCGTCCCACGGAGACAGTCGTGCTCCACTCTCACCACGGTCAGAACACTTCTCCAAAGATATCAGTGCAAAGAAAAAAAAAGCGACACACTGCTCATGGGAGGGCTCGAACCTCCAACCTTTTGGTTAACAGCCGATCGCGCTAGCCATTGCACCACGGACCCAACCACGCTCCACTCTCACCAGCGTCAGAACGTTTCTATAAAGCTATCTGCGCAAAGAACAAAGCGACACACTGGTCCGGGAGGGCTCGAACCTCCAACCTTTTGCTTAAGAGCCGACGCACTAGCAGATTGCGCCACGGAGACAGTCGTGCTCCACTCTCACCACCGTCAGAACATTTCTCCAAAGCTATCAGCGCAAAGAAAAAAAAGAGACACACCGCTCTGGGGAGGGCTCGAACCTCCATCCTTTTGATTAACAGCCGAACGCGCTATCCAATTGCGTCACGGAGGTAGTCATGCTCCACTTTCACTACAATCAGAACATTTTTCCAAAGGTATCAGCGCAAAGAAAAAAAGAGACACACCGCTTTTGGGAGGGTTCGAACCTCCATCATTTTGGTTAACAGACCAACGCGCCAGCCAATCGTCCCATGGAGACAGTCGTGCTCCACTCTCACCACGGTCAGAACACTTCTCCAAAGATATCAGTGCAAAGAAAAAAAAGCGACACACCGCTCGTGGGAGGGCTCGAACCTCCAACCTTTTGGTTAACAGCCGACGCACTAGCAGATCGCACCACGGAGACAGTCGGGCTCCACTCTCACCACCGTCAGAACATTTCTCTAAAGTTATCAGCGCAAAGAAAAAAAGAGACACACAGCTCTCGGGAGGGCTCGAACCTCCATACCTTTGCTCAACACCCGAACGCGCTAGCCAATTGCGTCACGGACGTAGTCGTGCTCCACTCTCACCACCATCAGAACATTTTTTCAAAGGTATCAGCGCAAAGAAAAAAAGAGACACACTGCTCATGGGAGGGTTCGAACCTCCAACCTTATAGTTAACAGCCCAACGCGCTAGCCAATTGCGCCACAGGGACATTCGTGCTCCACTCTCACTACGGTCAGAACATTTCTCCAAAGATATCAGTGCAAAGAAAAAAAGCGACACACCGCTCATGGGAGGGCTCGAACCTCCAACCTTTTGGTTAACAGCCGAACGCGCTAGCCAATTGCGCCACGGAGACAGTCGTGCTCCACTCTCACTACGGTCAGAACACTTCTCCAAAGATATCAGTGCAAAGAAAAAAAGCGACACACCGCTCATGGGAGGTCTCGAACCTCAAACATTTTGGTTAGCAGCCGAACGCGATAGCCAATTGCGTCACGGAGGTAGTCGTGCTCTACTCTCACCACCATCAGAACATTTTTCCAAAGGTATCAGCGCAAAGAAAAAAGAGACACACCGCTCATGGGAGGGTTCGAACCTCCAACCTCTTGGTTAACAGCCCAACGCGCTAGCGAATTGCACCATGGAGACAGTCGTGCTTCACTCTCACCACGGTTAGAACACTTCTCCAAAGATATCAGTTTAAAGAAAAAAAGCAACACACCGCTCATGGCAGAATTCGAACCTCCAACCTTTTGGTTAACAGCCCAACGCGCTAGCCAATTTCGCCAGGGAGACAGTAGTGCTCCACTCTCACCACGGTCAGAACACTTCTCCAAAGATATCAGTGCAAAAAAAAGCGACACACCGCTCTCGGGAGGGCTCGAACCTCCAAACTTTTGGTCAACAGCCGAACGCGCTAGCCAATTGCGTCACGGAGGTAGTCGTGCTCTACTCTCACCACCATCAGAACATTTTTCCAAAGGTATCAGCGCAAAGAAAAAAAAAGACACACCACTCATGGGAGGGTTCGAACCTCCATCCTTTTGGTTAGAAGCCCGACGCGCTAGTCAATTGCGCCATGGAGACAGTTCCTGCTCCACTCTCATCACGGTCACAACACTTCTTCAAAGATATCAGTGCAAAGAAAAAAAGTGACACACCGCTCATGGGAGGGCTAGAACCTCCAACCTTTTGGTTAACAGCCGATCGCGCTAGCCATTGCACCACGGACCCAACCGCGGTCCACTCTAGCCACCGTAGGAACGTTTCTCCAAAGCTATCAGCGCAAAGAAAAAAAGCGACACGCTGCTCCCGGGGTGGGCTCGAACCTTCAACCTTTGCTTAACAGCCGACGAACTAGCAGATTGAGCCACGGAGACAGTCGTGCTCCACTCTCACCACTGTCGGAAAATTTCTCCATAGCTGTCAGCGCAAAGAAAAAAGGGACACACCGCTCTCTGGAGGGCTCGAACCTCCAACCTTTTGGTTATCAGCCGAACGCGCTAGAAATTCCGTCACGGAGGTAGTCATGCTCCACTTTAACCACAATAAAAAAATTTTCCAAAGGTATCAGCGCAAAGAAAAAAAGAGACACACCGCTTTTGGGAGGGTTGAAACCTCCATCCTTTTGGTTAACAGACCAACGCGCTCGCCAATCGTCCCACGGAGACAGTCGTGTTCCACTCTCACCACGGTCAGAACACTTCTCCGAAGATATCAGTGCAAAGAAAAAAAAAGCGACACACCGCTCGTGGGAGGGCTCGAACCTCCAATCTTTTGGTTAACAGCCGAACGCGCTAGCCAATTGCGCCACGGAGACAGTCGTGCTCCACTCTCACTATGGTCAGAACACTTCTACAAAGATATCAGTTCAAAGAAAAAAAAGCGACACACCGCTCATGGGAGGGCTCGAACCTCCAACCTTTTGGTTAACAGCCGACGCACTAGCAGATTGCGCCACGGAGACAGTCGTGCTCCACTCTCACTACGGTCAGAACACTTCTCCAAAGATATTAGTGCAAAGAAATAAAGCGACACCCCGCTCATGGGAGGGCTCGAACCTCCAACCTTTTGGTTAGCAGCCGAACGCGATAGCCAATTGCGTCACGGAGGTAGTCGTGCTCTACTCTCACCACCATCAGAACATTTTTCCAAAGGTATCAGCGCAAAGAAAAAAAGAGACACACCGCTCATGGGAGGGCTCGAACCTCCAACCTTTCGGTGAACAGCCGAACGTGCTAGCCAATTGCGTCACGGAGGTAGTTGTGCTCAACTCTCACCACCAACAGAACATTTTTCCAATAGGTATCGGCGCAAAGAAAAAAAAAACACACCGCTCATGGGAGGGTTCAAACCTCCATCCTTTTGGTTAAGAGACCAACGCGCTAGCCAATCGTCCCACGGAGACAGTCGTGATCCACTCTCACCACGGTCAGAACACTTCTCCAGAGATATCAGTGCAAAGAAAAAAAAGCGACACACCGCTCATGGGAGGGCTCGAACCTCCAACCTTTTGGATAACAATTAATCCCGCTAGCCGATTCTGCCACGGAAACAGTCGTGCGCCACTCTCACCACCGTCAGAACATTTCTCCAAAGCTATCAGCGCAAAGAAAAAAAAGAGACACACCGCTTTCAGGAGGGCTCGAACCTCAAACCTTTTGCTTAACAGCCGACGCACTAGCAGATTGCGCCACGGAGACAGTAGTGCTCCACTCTCACCACCGTCAGAACATTTCTCCAAAGCTATCAGCGCAAAGAAAAAAACAGACACACAGCTCTCGGGAGGGCTCGAACCTCCATACTTTTGCTCAACACCCGAACGCGCTAGCCAATTGCGTCACGGACGTAGTCGTGCTCCACTCTCACCACCATCAGTACAATTTTTCAAAGGTATCAGCGCAAAGAAAAAAAGAGACACACTGCTCATGGGAGGGTTCGAACCTCCAACCTTATGGTTAACAGCCCAACGCGCTAGCCAATTGCGTCACGGACGTAGTCGTGCTCCACTCTCACCACCGTCAGAACATTTTTCCAAAGGTATCAGCGCAAAGAAAAAAAGAGACACACCACTCATGGGAGGGTTCGAACCTCCAACCTCTTGGTTAACAGCCCAACGCGCTAGCGAATTGCACCATGGAGACAGTCGTGCTTCACTCTCACCACGGTCAGAACACTTCTCCAAAGATATCAGTTTAAAGAAAAAAAGCAACACACCGCTCATGGCAGAATTCGAACCTCCAACCTTTTGGTTAACAGTCCAACGCGCTAGCCAATTTCGCCACGGAGACAGTAGTGCTCCACTCTCACCACGGTCAGAACACTTCTCCAAAGATATCAGTGCAAAAAAAGCGACACACCGCTCTCGGGAGGGCTCGAACCTCCAAACGTTTGGTCAACAGCCGAACGCGCTAGCCAATTGCGTCGCGGAGGTAGTCGTGCTCTACTCTCACCACCATCAGAACATTTTTCCAAAGATATCAGCGCAAAGAAAAAAAGAGACACACCGCTCATGGGAGGGTTCGAACCTCCATCCTTTTGGTTAGGAGCCCAACGCGCTAGTCAATTGCGCCATGGAGACAGTTCCTGCTCCACTCTCATCACGGTCACAACACTTCTTCAAAGATATCAGTACAAAGAAAAAAAGTGACACACCGGTCATGGGAGGGCTAGAACCTCCAACCTTTTGGTTAACAGCCGATCGCGCTAGCCATTGCACCACGGACCCAACCGCGGTCCACTCTCACCACCGTAGGAACGTTTCTTCAAAGCTTTCAGCGCAAAGAAAAAAAGCGACACGCTGCTCCCGGGGAGGGCTCGAACCTCCAACCTTTGCTTAACAGCCGACGAACTAGCAGATTGAGCCACGGAGACAGTCGTGCTCCACTCTCACCACTGTCGGAACATTTCTCCATAGCTGTCAGTGCAAAGAATAAAGGGACACACCGCTCTCGGGAGGGCTCGAACCTCCAACCTTTTGGTTATCAGCCGAACGCGCTAGAAATTCCGTCACGGAGGTAGTCATGCTCCACTTTAACCACAATCAGAAAATTTTCCAAAGGTATCAGCGCAAAGAAAAAAAGAGACACACCGCTTTTGGGAGGGTTCGAACCTCCATCCTTTTGGTTAACAGACCGACGCGCTCGCCAATCGTCCCACGGAGACAGTCGTGTTCCACTCTCACAACGGTCAGAACACTTCTCCGAAGATATCAGTGCAAAGAAAAAAAAGCGACACACCGCTCGTGGGAGGGCTCGAACCTCCAACCTTTTGGTTAACAGCCGAACGCGCTAGCCAATTGCGCCACGGAGACAGTCGTGCTCCACTCTCACTACGGTCAGAACACTTCTACAAAGATATCAGTGCAAAAAAAAAAGCGACACACCGCTCATGGGAGGGCTTGAACCTCAAACCTTTTGGTTAACAGCCGACGCACTAGCAGATTGCGCCACGGAGACAGTCGTGCTCCACTCTCACTACGGTCAGAACACTTCTCCAAAGATATCAGTGCAAAGAAAAAAAGCGACACACCGCTCATGGGAGGGTTCGAACCTCCAACCTTTTGGTTAACAGCCCAACGCGCTAGCGAATTGCACCATGGAGACAGTCGTGCTTCACTCTCACCACGATCAGAACACTTCTCCAAAGAAATCAGTTTAAAGAAAAAAGCAACACACCGCTCATGGCAGAATTCGAAGCTCCAACCTTTTGGTTAACAGCCCAACGCGCTAGCCAATTTCGCCACGCAGAATGTAGTGCTCCACTCTCACCACGGTCAGAACACGTCTCCATAGATATCAGTGCAAAGAAAAAAATGCGACACACCGCTCTCGGGAGGGCTCGAACCTCCAAACTTTTGGTCAACAACCGAACGCGCTAGCCAATTGCGTCACGGAGGTAGTCGTGCTCTACTCTCACCACCATCAGAACATTTTTCCAAAGGTATCAGCGCAAAGAAAAAAAGAGACACACCGCTCATGGGAGGGCTCGAACCTCCAACCTTTCGGTGAACAGCCGAACGCGCTAGCCAATTGCGTCACGGAGGTAGTTGTGCTCAACTCTCACCACCAACAGAACATTTTTCCAAAGGTATCAGCGCAAAGAAAAAAAAACACACCGCTCATGGGAGGGTTCAAACCTCCATCCTTTTGGTTAAGAGACCAACGCGCTAGCCAATCGTCCCACGGAGACAGTCGTGATCCACTCTAACCACGGTCAGAACACTTCTCCAGAGATATCAGTGCAAAGAAAAAAAAGCGACAAACCGCTCATGGGAGGGCTCGAACCTCCAACCTTTTGGATAACAGTTGATCGCGCTAGCCGATTCTGCCACGGAAACAGTCGTGCGCCACTCTCACCACCGTCAGAACATTTCTCCAAAGCTATCAGCGCAAAGAAAAAAAAGACAAACCGCTCTCAGGAGGGCTCGAACCTCAAACCTTTTGCTTAACAGCCGACGCACTAGCAGATTGCGCCACGGAGACAGTAGTGCTTCACTCTCACCACCGTCAGAACATTTCTCCAAAGCTATCAGCGCAAAGAAAAAAAGAGAAACACAGCTCTCAGGAGGGCTCGAACCTCCATACTTTTGCTCAACACCCGAACGCGCTAGCCAATTGCGTCACGGACGTAGTCGTGCTCCACTCTCACCACCATCAGAACATTTTTTCAAAGGTATCAGCGCAAAGAAAAAAAGAGACACACTGCTCATGGGAGGGGTCGAACCTCCGACCTTATGGTTAACAGCCCAACGCGCTAGCCAATTGCGTCACGGAGGTAGTCGTGCTCTACTCTCACCACCATCAGAACATTTTTCCAAAGGTGTCAGCGCAAAGAAAAAAAGAGACACACCGCTCATGGGAGGGTTCGAACCTCCAACCTCTTGGTTAACAGCCCAACGCGCTAGCGAATTGCACCATGGAGACAGTCGTGCTTCACTCTCACCACGGTCAGAACACTTCTCCAAAGATATCAGTTTAAAGAAAAAAAGCAACACACCGCTCATGGCAGAATTCGAACCTCCAACCTTTTGGTTAACAGCCCAACGCGCTAGCCAATTTCGCCACGGAGACAGTAGTGCTCCACTCTCACCACGGTCAGAACACTTCTCCAAAGATATCAGTGCAAAAAAACCGACACACCGCTCTCGGGAGGGCTCGAACCTCCAAACTTTTGGTCAACAGCCGAACGCGCTAGCCAATTGCGTCACGGAGGTAGTCGTGCTCTACTCTCACCACCATCAGAACATTTTTTCAAAGGTATCAGCGCAAAGAAAAAAAGAGACACACCGCTCATGGGAGGGTTCGAACCTCCATCCTTTTGGTTAGGAGCCCAACGCGCTAGTCAATTGCGCCATGGAGACAGTTCCTGCTCCACTCTCATCACGGTCACAACACTTCTTCAAAGATATCAGTGCAAAAAAAAGTAACACACCGCTCATGGGAGGGCTAGAACCTCCAACCTTTTGGTTAACAGCCGATCGCGCTAGCCATTGCACCACGGACCCTACCGCGGTCCACTCTCACCACCGTAGGAACGTTTCTCCAAAGCTATCAGCGCAAAGAAAAAAAGCGACACGCTGCTCGCGGGGTGGGCTCGAACCTCCAACCTTTGCTTAACAGCCGACGAACTAGCAGATTGAGCCACGGAGACAGTCGTGCTCCACTCTCACCACTGTCGGAACATTCCTCCATAGCTGTCAGCGCAAAAAAAAAGAGACACACCGCTCTCGGGAGGGCTCGAACCTCCAACCTTTTGGTTATCAGCCGAACGCGCTAGAAATTCCGTCACGGAGGTAGTCATGCTCCACTTTAACCACAATCAGAAAATTTTCCAAAGGTATCAGCGCAAAGAAAAAAAGAGACACACCGCTTTTTGGAGGGTTCGAACTTCCATCCTTTTGGTTAACAGACCAACGCGCTCGCCAATCGTCCCACGGAGACAGTCGTGTTCCACTCTCACCACGGTCAGAACACTTCGAAGATATCAGTGCAAAGAAAAAAAAAGCGACACACCGCTAGTGGGAGGGCTCGAACCTCCAACCTGTTGGTTAACAGCCAAACGCGCTAGCCAATTGCGCCACGGAGACAGTCGTCCTCCACTCTCACTACGGTCGGAACACTTCTACAAAGATATCAGTGCAAAGAAAAAAAAGCGACACACCGCTCATGGGAGGGCTCGAACCTCCAACCTTTTGGTTAACAGCCGACGCACTAGGAGATTGCGCCACGGAGACAGTCGTGCTCCACTCTCACTACGGTCAGAACACTTCTCCAAAGATATCAGTGCAAAGAAATAAAGCGACACACCGCTCATGGGAGGGCTCGAACCTCCAACCTTTTGGTTAGCAGCCGAACGCGATAGCCAATTGCGTCACGGAGGTAGTCGTGCTCTACTCTCACCACCAATAGAACATTTTTCCAAAGGTATCAGCGCAAAGAAAAAAAGAGACACACCGCTCATGGGAGGGCTCGAACCTCCAACCTTTCGGTGAACAGCCGAACGTGCTAGCCAATTGCGTCACGGAGGTAGTTGTGCTCAACTCTCACCACCAACAGAACATATTTCTAAAGGTATCAGCGCAAAGAAAAAAAAACACACCGCTCATGGGAGGGTTCAAACCTCCATCCTTTTGGTTAAGAGACCAACGCGCTAGCCAATCGTCCCACGGAGACAGTCGTGATCCACTCTCACCAGGGTCAGGACACTTCTCCAGAGATATCAGTGCAAAGAAAAAAAAGCGACACACCGCTCATGGGAGGGCTCGAACCTCCAACCTTTTGGATAACAGTTGATCGCGCTAGCCGATTCTGCCGCGGAAACAGTCGTGCGCCACTCTCACCACCGTCAGAACATCTCTCCAAAGCTATCAGCGCAAAGAAAAAAAAGAGACACACCGCTCTCCGGAGGGCTCGAACCTCAAACCTTTTGCTTAACAGCCGACACACTAGCAGATTGCGCCACGGAGACAGTAGTGCTCCACTCTCACCACCATCAGAACATTTCTCCAAAGCTATCAGCGCAAAGAAAAAAAGAGACACACAGCTCTCGGGAGGGCTCGAACCTCCATACTTTTGCTCAACACCCGAACGCGCTAGCCAATTGCGTCACGGACGTAGTCGTGCTCCACTCTCACCACCATCAGAACATTTTTTCAAAGGTATCAGCGCAAAGAAAAAAAGAGACACACTGCTCATGGGAAGGTTCGAACCTCCAACCTTATGGTTAACAGCCCAACGCGCTAGCCAATTGCGTCACGGAGGTAGTCGTGCTCTACTCTCACCACCATCAGAACAATTTTCCAAAGGTATCAGCGCAAAGAAAAAAAGAGACACACCGCTCAAGGGAGGGTTCGAACCTCCAACCTCTTGGTTAAGAGCCCAACGCGCTAGCGAATTGCACCATGGAGACAGTCGTGCTTCACTCTCACCACGGTCAGAACACTTCTCCAAAGATATCAGTTTAAAGAAAAAAAGCAACACACCGCTCATGGCAGAATTCGAACCTCCAACCTTTTCGTTAACACCCCAACACGCTAGCCAATTTCGCCACGGAGACAGTAGTGCTCCACTCTCACCACGGTCAGAACACTTCTCCAAAGATATCAGTGCAAAAAAAAAGCGACACACCGCTCTCGGGAGGGCTCGAACCTCCAAACTTTTGGTCAACAGCCGAACGCGCTAGCCAATTGCGTCACGGAGGTAGTCGTGCTGTACTCTCACCACCATCAGAACATTTTTCCAAAGGTATCAGCGCAAAGAAAAAAAGAGACACACCGCTCATGGGAGGGTTCGAACCTCCATCCTTTTGGTTAGGAGCCCAACGCGCAGGTCAATTGCGCCATGGAGACAGTTCCTGCTCCACTCTCATCACGGTCACAACACTTCTTCAAAGATATCAGTGCAAAGAAAAAAAGTGACACACCGCTCATGGGAGGGCTAGAACCTCCAACCTTTTGGTTAACAGCCGATCGCGCTAGCCATTGCACCACGGACCCAACCGCGGTCCACTCTCACCACCGTAGGAACGTTTCTCCAAAGCTATCAGCGCAAAGAAAAAAAGCGACACGCTGCTCCCGGGGAGGGCTCGAACCTCCAACCTTTGCTTAACAGCCGACGAACTAGCAGATTGAGCCACGGAGACAGTCGTGCTCCACTCTCACCACTGTCGGAACATTTCTTCATAGCTGTCAGCGCAAATAAAAAAGGGACACACCGCTCTCGGGAGGGCACGAACCTCCAACCTTTTGGTTATCAGCCGAACGCTCTAGCCAATTGCGTCACGGAGGTAGTCATGCTCCACTTTCACCAAAATCAGAAAATTTTCCAAAGGTATCAGCGCAAAGAAAAAAAGAGACACACCGCTTTTGGGAGGGTTTGAACCTCCATCCATTTGGTTAACAGACCAACGCGCTCGCCAATCGTCCCACGGAGACAGTCGTGTTCCACTCTCACCACGGTCAGAACACTTCTTCAAAGATATCAGTGCAAAGAAAAAAAAGCGACAACCGCTCGTGGGAGGGCTCGAACCTCCAACCGTTTGGTTAACAGCCGAACGCGCTAGCCAATTGCGCCACGGAGACAGTCGTGCTCCACTCTCACTATGGTCAGAACACTTCTACAAAGATATCAGTGCAAAGAAAAAAAAGCGACACACCGCTCATGGGAGGGCTCGAACCTCCAACCTTTTGGTTAACAGCCGACGCACTAGCAGATTGCGCCACGGAGACAGTCGTGCTCCACTCTCACTACGGTCAGAACACTTCTCCAAAGATATCAGTGCAAAGAAATAAAGCGACACACCGCTCATGGGAGGGCTCGAACCTCCAACCTTTTGGTTAGCAGCCGAACGCGATAGCCAATTGCGTCACGGAGGTAGTCGTGCTCTACTCTCACCACCATCAGAACATTTTTCCAAAGGTATCAGCGCAAAGAAAAAAAGAGACACACCGCTCATGGGAGGGCTCGAACCTCCAACCTTTCGGTGAACAGCCGAACGGGCTAGCCAATTGCGTGACGGAGGTAGTTGTGCTCAACTCTCACCACCAACAGAACATTTTTCCAAAGGTATCAGCGCAAAGAAAAAAAACACACCGCTCATGGGAGGGTTCAAACCTCCATCCTTTTGGTTAAGAGACCAACGCGCTAGCCAATCGTCCCACGGAGACAGTCGTGATCCACTCTAACCACGGTCAGAACACTTCTCCAGAGATATCAGTGCAAAGAAAAAAAAGCGACACACCGCTCATGGGAGGGCTCGAACCTCCAACCTTTTGGATAACAGTTGATCGCGCTAGCCGATTCTGCCACGGAAACAGTCGTGCGCCACTCTCACCACCGTCAGAACATTTCTCCAAAGCTATCAGCGCAAAGAAAAAAAAGACAAACCGCTCTCAGGAGGGCTCGAACCTCAAACCTTTTGCTTAACAGCCGACGCACTAGCAGATTGCGCCACGGAGACAGTAGTGCTCCACTCTCACCACCGTCAGAACATTTCTCCAAAGCTATCAGCGCAAAGAAAAAAAGAGAAACACAGCTCTCAGGAGGGCTCGAACCTCCATACTTTTGCTCATCACCCGAACGCGCTAGCCAATTGCGTCACGGACGTAGTCGTGCTCCACTCTCACCACCATCAGAACATTTTTTCAAAGGTATCAGCGCAAAGAAAAAAAGAGACACACTGCTCATGGGAGGGGTCGAACCTCCGACCTTATGGTTAACAGCCCAACGCGCTAGCCAATTGCGTCACGGAGGTAGTCGTGCTCTACTCTCACCACCATCAGAACATTTTTCCAAAGGTGTCAGCGCAAAGAAAAAAAGAGACACACCGCTCATGGGAGGGTTCGAACCTCCAACCTCTTGGTTAACAGCCCAACGCGCTAGCGAATTGCACCATGGAGACAGTCGTGCTTCACTCTCACCACGGTCAGAACACTTCTCCAAAGATATCAGTTTAAAGAAAAAAAGCAACACGCCGCTCATGGCAGAATTCGAACCTCAAACCTTTTGGTTAACAGCCCAACGCGCTAGCCAATTTCGCCACGGAGACAGTAGTGCTCCACTCTCACCACGGTCAGAACACTTCTCCAAAGATATCAGTGCAAAAAAAAGCGACACACCGCTCTCGGGAGGGCTCGAACCTCCAAACTTTTGGTCAACAGCCGAACGCGCTAGCCAATTGCGTCACGGAGGTAGTCGTGCTCTACTCTCACCACCATCAGAACATTTTTTCAAAGGTATCAGCGCAAAGAAAAAAAGAGACACACCGCTCATGGGAGGGTTCGAACCTCCATCCTTTTGGTTAGGAGCCCAACGCGCTAGTCAATTGCGCCATGGAGACAGTTCCTGCTCCACTCTCATCACGGTCACAACACTTCTTCAAAGATATCAGTGCAAAGAAAAAAAGTGACACACCGCTCATGGGAGGGCTAGAACCTCCAACCTTTTGGTTAACAGCCGATCGCGCTAGCCATTGCACCACGGACCCTACCGCGGTCCACTCTCACCACCGTAGGAACGTTTCTCCAAAGCTATCAGCGCAAAGAAAAAAAGCGACACGCTGCTCGCGGGGTGGGCTCGAACCTCCAACCTTTGCTTAACAGCCGACGAACTAGCAGATTGAGCCACGGAGACAGTCGTGCTCCACTCTCACCACTGTCGGAACATTCCTCCATAGCTGTCAGCGCAAAGAAAAAAGGGACACACCGCTCTCGGGAGGGCTCGAACCTCCAACCTTTTGGTTATCAGCCGAACGCGCTAGAAATTCCGTCACGGAGGTAGTCATGCTCCACTTTAACCACAATCAGAAAATTTTCCAAAGGTATCAGCGCAAAGAAAAAAAGAGACACACCGCTTTTTGGAGGGTTCGAACTTCCATCCTTTTGGTTAACAGACCAACGCGCTCGCCAATCGTCCCACGGAGACAGTCGTGTTCCACTCTCACCACGGTCAGAACACTTCGAAGATATCAGTGCAAAGAAAAAAAAAGCGACACACCGCTAGTGGGAGGGCTCGAACCTTCAACCTGTTGGTTAACAGCCAAACGCGCTAGCCAATTGCGCCACGGAGACAGTCGTCCTCCACTCTCACTACGGTCGGAACACTTCTACAAAGATATCAGTGCAAAGAAAAAAAAGCGACACACCGCTCATGGGAGGGCTCGAACCTCCAACCTTTTGGTTAACAGCCGACGCTCTAGGAGATTGCGCCACGGAGACAGTCGTGCTCCACTCTCACTACGGTCAGAACACTTCTCCAAAGATATCAGTGCAAAGAAATAAAGCGACACACCGCTCATGGGAGGGCTCGAACCTCCGACCTTTTGGTTAGCAGCCGAACGCGATAGCCAATTGCGTCACGGAGGTAGTCGTGCTCTACTCTCACCACCATCAGAACATTTTTCCAAAGGTATCAGCGCAAAGAAAAAAAGAGACACACCGCTCATGGGAGGGCTCGAACCTCCAACCTTTCGGTGAACAGCCGAACGTGCTAGCCAATTGCGTCACGGAGGTAGTTGTGCTCAACTCTCACCACCAACAGAACATATTTCCAAAGGTATCAGCGCAAAGAAAAAAAAACACACCGCTCATGGGAGGGTTCAAACCTCCATCCTTTTGGTTAAGAGACCAACGCGCTAGCCAATCGTCCCACGGAGACAGTCGTGATCCACTCTCACCAGGGTCAGGACACTTCTCCAGAGATATCAGTGCAAAGAAAAAAAAGCGACACACCGCTCATGGGAGGGCTCGAACCTCCAACCTTTTAGATAACAGTTGATCGCGCTAGCCGATTCTGCCGCGGAAACAGTCGTGCGCCACTCTCACCACCGTCAGAACATCTCTCCAAAGCTATCAGCGCAAAGAAAAAAAAGAGACACACCGCTCTCAGGAGGGCTCGAACCTCAAACCTTTTGCTTAACAGCCGACGCACTAGCAGATTGCGCCACGGAGACAGTAGTGCTCCACTCTCACTACCATCAGAACATTTCTCCAAAGCTATCAGCGCAAAGAAAAAAAGAGACACACAGCTCTCGGGAGGGCTCGAACCTCCATACTTTTGCTCAACACCCGAACGCGCTAGCCAATTGCGTCACGGACGTAGTCGTGCTCCACTCTCACCACCATCAGAACATTTTCCAAAGGTATCAGCGCAAAGAAAAAAAGAGACACACCGCTTTTTGGAGGGTTCGAACTTCCATCCTTTTGGTTAACAGACCAACGCGCTCGCCAATTGCGTCACGGAGGTAGTCGTGCTCTACTCTCACAACCATCAGAACATTTTTCCAAAGGTATCAGCGCAAAGAAAAAAAGAGACACACCGCTCATGGGAGGGTTCGAACCTCCAACCTCTTGGTTAACAGCCCAACGCGCTAGCGAATTGCACCATGGAGACAGTCGTGCTTCACTCTCACCACGGTCAGAACACTTCTCCAAAGATATCAGTTTAAAGAAAAAAAGCAACACACCGCTCATGGCAGAATTCGAACCTCCAACCTTTTCGTTAACACCCCAACACGCTAGCCAATTTCGCCACGGAGACAGTAGTGCTCCACTCTCACCACGGTCAGAACACTTCTCCAAAGATATCAGTGCAAAAAAAAGCGACACACCGCTCTCGGGAGGGCTCGAACCTCCAAACTTTTGGTCAACAGCCGAACGCGCTAGCCAATTGCGTCACGGAGGTAGTCGTGCTCTACTCTCACCACCATCAGAACATTTTTCCAAAGGTATCAGCGCAAAGAAAAAAAGAGACACACCGCTCATGGGAGGGTTCGAACCTCCATCCTTTTGGTTAGGAGCCCAACGTGCAGGTCAATTGCGCCATGGAGACAGTTCCTGCTCCACTCTCATCACGGTCACAACACTTCTTCAAAGATATCAGTGCAAAGAAAAAAAGTGACACACCGCTCATGGGAGGGCTAGAACCTCCAACCTTTTGGTTAACAGCCGATCGTGCTAGCCATTGCACCACGGACCCAACCGCGGTCCACTCTCACCACCGTAGGAACGTTTCTCCAAAGCTATCAGCGCAAAGAAAAAAAGCGACACGCTGCTCCCGGGGAGGGCTCGAACCTCCAACCTTTGCTTAACAGCCGACGAACTAGCAGATTGAGCCACGGAGACAGTCGTGCTCCACTCTCACCACTGTCAGAACACTTCTACAAAGATATCAGTGCAAAGAAAAAAAAGCGACACACCGCTCATGGGAGGGCTCGAACCTCCAACCTTTTGGTTAACAGCCGACGCACTAGCAGATTGCGCCACGGAGACAGTCGTGCTCCACTCTCACTACGGTCAGAACACTTCTCCAAAGATATCAGTGCAAAGAAATAAAGCGACACACCGCTCATGGGAGCGCTCGAACCTCCAACCTTTTGGTTAGCAGCCGAACGCGATAGCCAATTGCGTCACGGAGGTAGTCGTGCTCTACTCTCACCACCATCAGAACATTTTTCCAAAGATATCAGCGCAAAGAAAAAAAGAGACACACCGCTCATGGGAGGGCTCGAACCTCCAACCTTTCGGTGAACAGCCGAACGTGCTAGCCAATTGCGTCACGGAGGTAGTTGTGCTCAACTCTCACCACCAACAGAACATATTTCCAAAGGTATCAGCGCAAAGAAAAAAAAACACACCACTCATGGGAGGGTTCAAACCTCCATCCTTTTGGTTAACAGACCAACGCGCTCGCCAATCGTCCCACGGAGACAGTCGTGTTCCACTCTCACCACGGTCAGAACACTTCGAAGATATCAGTGCAAAGAAAAAAAAGCGACACACCGCTCATGGGAGGGCTCGAACCTCCAACCTTTTGGTTAACAGCCGACGCACTAGCAGATTGCGCCACGGAGACAGTCGTGCTCCACTCTCACTACGGTCAGAACACTTCTCCAAAGATATCAGTGCAAAGAAATAAAGCGACACACCGCTCATGGGAGGGCTCGAACCTCCAACCTTTTGGTTAGCAGCCGAACGCGATAGCCAATTGCGTCACGGAGGTAGTCGTGCTCTACTCTCACCACCATCAGAACATTTTTCCAAAGGTATCAGCGCAAAGAAAAAAAGAGACACACCGCTCATGGGAGGGCTCGAACCTCCAACCTTTCGGTGAACAGCCGAACGTGCTTGCCAATTGCGTCACGGAGGTAGTTGTGCTCAACTCTCACCACCAACAGAACATATTTCCAAAGGTATCAGCGCAAAGAAAAAAAAAACACACCGCTCATGGGAGGGTTCAAACCTCCATCCTTTTGGTTAAGAGACCAACGCGCTAGCCAATCGTCCCACGGAGACAGTCGTGATCCACTCTCACCACGGTCAGAACACTTCTCCAGAGATATCAGTGCAAAGAAAAAAAAGCGACACACCGCTCATGGTAGGGCTCGAACCTCCAACCTTTTGGATAACAGTTGATCGCGCTAGCCGATTCTGCCGCGGAAACAGTCGTGCGCCACTCTCACCACCGTCAGAACATTTCTCCAAAGCTATCAGCGCAAAGAAAAAAAAGAGACACACCGCTCTCAGGAGGGCTCGAACCTCAAACCTTTTGCTTAACAGCCGACGCACTAGCAGATTGCGCCACGGAGACAGTAGTGCTCCACTCTCACCACCATCAGAACATTTCTCCAAAGCTATCAGCACAAAGAAAAAAAGAGACACACAGCTCTCGGGAGGGCTCGAACCTCCATATTTTTGCTCAACACCCGAACGCGCTAGCCAATTGCGTCACGGACGTAGTCGTGCTCCACTCTCACCACCATCAGAACATTTTTCCAAAGGTATCAGCGCAAAGAAAAAAAGAGACACACTGCTCATGGGAGGGTTCGAACCTCCAACCTTATGGTTAACAGCCCAACGCGCTAGCCAATTGCGTCACGGAGGTAGTCGTGCTCTACTCTCACCACCATCAGAACATTTTTCCAAAGGTATCAGCGCAAAGAAAAAAAGAGACACACCGCTCATGGGAGGGTTCGAACCTCCAACCTCTTGGTTAACAGCCCAACGCGCTAGCGAATTGCACCATGGAGACAGTCGTGCTTCACTCTCACCACGGTCAGAACACTTCTCCAAAGATATCAGTTTAAAGAAAAAAAAGCAACACACCGCTCATGGCAGAATTCGAACCTCCAACCTTTTGGTTAACAGCCCAACACGCTAGCCAATTTCGCCACGGAGACAGTAGTGCTCCACTCTCACCACGGTCAGAACACTTCTCCAAAGATATCAGTGCAAAAAAAAAGCGACTCACCACTCTCGGGAGGGCTCGAACCTCCAAACTTTTGGTCAACAGCCGAACGCGCTAGCCAATTGCGTCACGGAGGTAGTCGTGCTCTACTCTCACCACCATCAGAACATTTTTCCAAAGGTATCAGCGCAAAGAAAAAAAGAGACACACCGCTCATGGGAGGGTTCGAACCTCCATCCTTTTGGTTAGGAGCCCAACGTGCAGGTCAATTGCGCCATGGAGACAGTTCCTGCTCCACTCTCATCACGGTCACAACACTTCTTCAAAGATATCAGTGCAAAGAAAAAAAGTGACACACCGCTCATGGGAGGGCTAGAACCTCCAACCTTTTGGTTAACAGCCGATCGCGCTAGCCATTGCACCACGGACCCAACCGCGGTCCACTCTCACCACCGTAGGAACGTTTCTCCAAAGCTATCAGCGCAAAGAAAAAAAGCGACACGCTGCTCCCGGGGAGGGCTCTAACCTCCAACCTTTGCTTAACAGCCGACGAACTAGCAGATTGAGCCACGGAGACAGTCGTGCTCCACTCTCACCACTGTCGGAACATTTCTCCATAGCTGTCAGCGCAAAGAAAAAAGGGACACACCGCTCTCGGGAGGGCTCGAACCTCCAACCTTTTGGTTATCAGCCGAACGCGCTAGAAATTCCGTCACGGAGGTAGTCATGCTCCACTTTAACCACAATCAGAAAATTTTCCAAAGGTATCAGCGCAAAGAAAAATAGAGACACACCGCTTTTGGGAGGGTTCGAACCTCCGTCCTTTTGGTTAACAGACCAATGCGCTCGCCAATCGTCCCACGGAGACAGTCGTGTTTCACTCTCACCACGGTCAGAACACTTTTCCGAAGATATCAGTGCAAAGAAAAAAAAGCGACACACCGCTCGTGGGAGGGCTCGAACCTCCAAACTTTTGGTTAACAGCCGAACGCGCTAGCCAATTGCGCCGCGGAGACAGTCGTGCTCCACTCTCACTACGGTCAGAACTCTTCTACAAAGATATCAGTGCAAAGAAAAAAAAGCGACACACCGCTCTTGGGAGGGTTCGAACCTCAAACCTTTTGGTTCACAGCCGACGCACTAGCAGATTGCGCCACGGAGACAGTCGTGCTCCACTCTCACTACGGTCAGAACACTCCTCCAAAGATATCAGTGCAAAGAAAAAAAGCGACACACCGCTCATGGGAGGTCTCGAACCTCAAACATTTTGGTTAGCAGCCGAACGCGATAGCCGATTGCGTCACGGAGGTAGTCGTGCTCTACTCTCACCACCATCAGAACATTTTTCCAAAGGTATCAGCGCAAAGAAAAAAAGAGACACACCGCTCATGGGAGGGCTCGAACCTTCAACCTTTCGGTGAACAGCCGAACGTGCTAGCCAATTGCGTCACGGAGGTAGTTGTGCTCCACTCTCACCACCAACAGAACATTTTTCCAAAGGTATCAGCGCAAAGAAAAAAAACACACCGCTCATGGGAGGGTTCAAACCTCCATCCTTTTGTTTAACAGACCAACGCGCTAGCCAATCGTCCCACGGAGACAGTCGTGATCCACTCTCACCACAGTCAGAACACTTCTCCAAAGATATCAGTGCAAAGAAAAAAAAGCGACACACCGCTCATGGGAAGGCTCGAACCTCAGACCTTTTGGTTAACAGCCGATCGCGCTAGCCATTGCACCATGGACCCAACCGCGCTGCACTCTCACCAGCGTCAGAACGTTTCTCTAAAGCTACCAGCGCAAAGAAAAAAGCGACACACTGCTCCGAGAGGGCTCGAACCTCTAACCTTTTGCTTAACAGCCGACGCACTAGCAGATCGCGCCAAGGAGACAGTCGTGCTCCACTCTCACCACCGTCAGAACATTTCTCCAAAGCTATCAGCGCAAAGAAAAAAAGAGACACACAGCTCTCGGGAGGGCTCGAACCTCCATACTTTTGGTCAATACCCGAACGCGCTAGCCAATTGCGTCACGGAGGTAGTCGTGCTCCACTCTCACCACCATCAGAACATTTTTTCAAAGGTATCAGCGCAAAGAAAAAAAGAGACACACTGCTCATGGGAGGGTTCGAACCTCCAACCTTATGGTTAACAGCCGAACGCGCTAGCCAATTGCGCCACGGAGACAGTCGTGCTCCACTCTCACTATGGTCAGAACACTTCTCCAAAGATATCAGTGCAAAGAAATAAAGCGACACACCGCTCATGGGAGGGCTCGAACCTCCAACCTTTTGGTTAGCAGCCGAACGCGATAGCCAATTGCGTCACGGAGGTAGTCGTGCTCTACTCTCACCACCATCAGAACATTTTTCCAAAGGTATCAGCGCAAAGAAAAAAAGAGACACACCGCTCATGGGAGGGTTCGAACCTCCATCCTTTTGGTTAGGAGCCCAACGTGCAGGTCAATTGCGCCATGGAGACAGTTCCTGCTCCACTCTCATCACGGTCACAACACTTCTTCAAAGATATCAGTGCAAAGAAAAAAAGTGACACACCGCTCATGGGAGGGCTAGAACCTCCAACCTTTTGGTTAACAGCCGATCGCGCTAGCCATTGCACCACGGACCCAACCGCGGTCCACTCTCACCACCGTAGGAACGTTTCTCCAAAGCTATCAGCGCAAAGAAAAAAAGCGACACGCTGCTCCCGGGGAGGGCTCTAACCTCCAACCTTTGCTTAACAGCCGACGAACTAGCAGATTGAGCCACGGAGACAGTCGTGCTCCACTCTCACCACTGTCGGAACATTCCTCCATAGCTGTCAGCGCAAAGAAAAAAGGGACACACCGCTCTCGGGAGGGCTCGAACCTCCAACCTTTTGGTTAACAGCCGAACGCGCTAGCCAATTGCGTCACGGAGGTAGTCGTGCTCTACTCTCACCACCACCAGAACATTTTTCCAAAGGTATCAGCGCAAAGGAAAAAGGAGACACACCGCTCATGGGAGGGTTCGAACCTCCAACCTTTGCTTAACAGCCGACGAACTAGCAGATTGAGCCACGGAGGCAGTCGTGCTCCACTCTCACCACTGTCGGAACATTCCTCCATAGCTGTCAGCGCAAAGAAAAAAGGGACACACCGCTCTCGGGAGGGCTCGAACCTCCAACCTTTTGGTTATCAGCCGAACGCGCTAGAAATTCCGTCACGGAGGTAGTCATGCTCCACTTTAACCACAATCAGAAAATTTTCCAAAGGTATCAGCGCAAAGAAAAAAAGAGACACACCGCTTTTTGGAGGGTTCGAACTTCCATCCTTTTGGTTAACAGACCAACGCGCTCGCCAATCGTCCCACGGAGACAGTCGTGTTCCACTCTCACCACGGTCAGAACACTTCGAAGATATCAGTGCAAAGAAAAAAAAAGCGACACACCGCTAGTGGGAGGGCTCGAACCTCCAACCTGTTGGTTAACAGCCAAACGCGCTAGCCAATTGCGCCACGGAGACAGTCGTCCTCCACTCTCACTACGGTCGGAACACTTCTACAAAGATATCAGTGCAAAGAAAAAAAAGCGACACACCGCTCATGGGAGGGCTCGAACCTCCAACCTTTTGGTTAACAGCCGACGCACTAGGAGATTGCGCCACGGAGACAGTCGTGCTCCACTCTCACTACGGTCAGAACACTTCTCCAAAGATATCAGTGCAAAGAAATAAAGCGACACACCGCTCATGGGAGGGCTCGAACCTCCAACCTTTTGGTTAGCAGCCGAACGCGATAGCCAATTGCGTCACGGAGGTAGTCGTGCTCTACTCTCACCACCATCAGAACATTTTTCCAAAGGTATCAGCGCAAAGAAAAAAAGAGACACACCGCTCATGGGAGGGCTCGAACCTCCAACCTTTCGGTGAACAGCCGAACGTGCTAGCCAATTGCGTCACGGAGGTAGTTGTGCTCAACTCTCACCACCAACAGAACATATTTCCAAAGGTATCAGCGCAAAGAAAAAAAAACACACCGCTCATGGGAGGGTTCAAACCTCCATCCTTTTGGTTAAGAGACCAACGCGCTAGCCAATCGTCCCACGGAGACAGTCGTGATCCACTCTCACCAGGGTCAGGACACTTCTCCAGAGATATCAGTGCAAAGAAAAAAAAGCGACACACCGCTCATGGGAGGGCTCGAACCTCCAACCTTTTAGATAACAGTTGATCGCGCTAGCCGATTCTGCCGCGGAAACAGTCGTGCGCCACTCTCACCACCGTCAGAACATCTCTCCAAAGCTATCAGCGCAAAGAAAAAAAAGAGACACACCGCTCTCAGGAGGGCTCGAACCTCAAACCTTTTGCTTAACAGCCGACGCACTAGCAGATTGCGCCACGGAGACAGTAGTGCTCCACTCTCACTACCATCAGAACATTTCTCCAAAGCTATCAGCGCAAAGAAAAAAAGAGACACACAGCTCTCGGGAGGGCTCGAACCTCCATACTTTTGCTCAACACCCGAACGCGCTAGCCAATTGCGTCACGGACGTAGTCGTGCTCCACTCTCACCACCATCAGAACATTTTTTCAAAGGTATCAGCGCAAAGAAAAAAAGAGACACACTGCTCATGGGAGGGTTCGAACCTCCAACCTTATGGTTAACAGCCCAACGCGCTAGCCAATTGCGTCACGGAGGTAGTCGTGCTCTACTCTCACAACCATCAGAACATTTTTCCAAAGGTATCAGCGCAAAGAAAAAAAAGAGACACACCGCTCATGGGAGGGTTCGAACCTCCAACCTCTTGGTTAACAGCCCAACGCGCTAGCGAATTGCACCATGGAGACAGTCGTGCTTCACTCTCACCACGGTCAGAACACTTCTCCAAAGATATCAGTTTAAAGAAAAAAAGCAACACACCGCTCATGGCAGAATTCGAACCTCCAACCTTTTCGTTAACACCCCAACACGCTAGCCAATTTCGCCACGGAGACAGTAGTGCTCCACTCTCACCACGGGTTGAACACTTCTCCAAAGATATCAGTGCAAAAAAAAAGCGACACACCGCTCTCGGGAGGGCTCGAACCTCCAAACTTTTGGTCAACAGCCGAACGCGCTAGCCAATTGCGTCACGGAGGTAGTCGTGCTCTACTCTCACCACCATCAGAACATTTTTCCAAAGGTATCAGCGCAAAGAAAAAAAGAGACACACCGCTCATGGGAGGGTTCGAACCTCCATCCTTTTGGTTAGGAGCCCAACGTGCAGGTCAATTGCGCCATGGAGACAGTTCCTGCTCCACTCTCATCACGGTCACAACACTTCTTCAAAGATATCAGTGCAAAGAAAAAAAGTGACACACCGCTCATGGGAGGGCTAGAACCTCCAACCTTTTGGTTAACAGCCGATCGTGCTAGCCATTGCACCACGGACCCAACCGCGGTCCACTCTCACCACCGTAGGAACGTTTCTCCAAAGCTATCAGCGCAAAGAAAAAAAGCGACACGCTGCTCCCGGGGAGGGCTCGAACCTCCAACCTTTGCTTAACAGCCGACGAACTAGCAGATTGAGCCACGGAGACAGTCGTGCTCCACTCTCACCACTGTCAGAACACTTCTACAAAGATATCAGTGCAAAGAAAAAAAAGCGACACACCGCTCATGGGAGGGCTCGAACCTCCAACCTTTTGGTTAACAGCCGACGCACTAGCAGATTGCGCCACGGAGACAGTCGTGCTCCACTCTCACTACGGTCAGAACACTTCTCCAAAGATATCAGTGCAAAGAAATAAAGCGACACACCGCTCATGGGAGCGCTCGAACCTCCAACCTTTTGGTTAGCAGCCGAACGCGATAGCCAATTGCGTCACGGAGGTAGTCGTGCTCTACTCTCACCACCATCAGAACATTTTTCCAAAGGTATCAGCGCAAAGAAAAAAAGAGACACACCGCTCATGGGAGGGCTCGAACCTCCAACCTTTCGGTGAACAGCCGAACGTGCTAGCCAATTGCGTCACGGAGGTAGTTGTGCTCAACTCTCACCACCAACAGAACATATTTCCAAAGGTATCAGCGCAAAGAAAAAAAAACACACCACTCATGGGAGGGTTCAAACCTCCATCCTTTTGGTTAACAGACCAACGCGCTCGCCAATCGTCCCACGGAGACAGTCGTGTTCCACTCTCACCACGGTCAGAACACTTCGAAGATATCAGTGCAAAGAAAAAAAAGCGACACACCGCTCATGGGAGGGCTCGAACCTCCAACCTTTTGGTTAACAGCCGACGCACTAGCAGATTGCGCCACGGAGACAGTCGTGCTCCACTCTCACTACGGTCAGAACACTTCTCCAAAGATATCAGTGCAAAGAAATAAAGCGACACACCGCTCATGGGAGGGCTCGAACCTCCAACCTTTTGGTTAGCAGCCGAACGCGATAGCCAATTGCGTCACGGAGGTAGTCGTGCTCTATTCTCACCACCATCAGAACATTTTTCCAAAGGTATCAGCGCAAAGAAAAAAAGAGACACACCGCTCATGGGAGGGCTCGAACCTCCAACCTTTCGGTGAACAGCCGAACGTGCTTGCCAATTGCGTCACGGAGGTAGTTGTGCTCAACTCTCACCACCAACAGAACATATTTCCAAAGGTATCAGCGCAAAGAAAAAAAAACACACCGCTCATGGGAGGGTTCAAACCTCCATCCTTTTGGTTAAGAGACCAACGCGCTAGCCAATCGTCCCACGGAGACAGTCGTGATCCACTCTCACCACGGTCAGAACACTTCTCCAGAGATATCAGTGCAAAGAAAAAAAAGCGACACACCGCTCATGGGAGGGCTCGAACCTCCAACCTTTTGGATAACAGTTGATCGCGCTAGCCGATTCTGCCGCGGAAACAGTCGTGCGCCACTCTCACCACCGTCAGAACATTTCTCCAAAGCTATCAGCGCAGAGAAAAAAAAGAGACACACCGCTCTCAGGAGGGCTCGAACCTCAAACCTTTTGCTTAACAGCCGACGCACTAGCAGATTGCGCCACGGAGACAGTAGTGCTCCACTCTCACCACCATCAGAACATTTCTCCAAAGCTATCAGCACAAAGAAAAAAAGAGACACACAGCTCTCGGGAGGGCTCGAACCTCCATATTTTTGCTCAACACCCGAACGCGCTAGCCAATTGCGTCACGGACGTAGTCGTGCTCCACTCTCACCACCATCAGAACATTTTTCCAAAGGTATCAGCGCAAAGAAAAAAAGAGACACACTGCTCATGGGAGGGTTCGAACCTCCAACCTTATGGTTAACAGCCCAACGAGCTAGCCAATTGCGTCACGGAGGTAGTCGTGCTCTACTCTCACCACCATCAGAACATTTTTCCAAAGGTATCAGCGCAAAGAAAAAAAGAGACACACCGCTCATGGGAGGGTTCGAACCTCCAACCTCTTGGTTAACAGCCCAACGCGCTAGCGAATTGCACCATGGAGACAGTCGTGCTTCACTCTCACCACGGTCAGAACACTTCTCCAAAGATATCAGTTTAAAGAAAAAAAGCAACACACCGCTCATGGCAGAATTCGAACCTCCAACCTTTTGGTTAACAGCCCAACACGCTAGCCAATTTCGCCACGGAGACAGTAGTGCTCCACTCTCACCACGGTCAGAACACTTCTCCAAAGATATCAGTGCAAAAAAAAGCGACTCACCACTCTCGGGAGGGCTCGAACCTCCAAACTTTTGGTCAACAGCCGAACGCGCTAGCCAATTGCGTCACGGAGGTAGTCGTGCTCTACTCTCACCACCATCAGAACATTTTTCCAAAGATATCAGTGCAAAGAAAAAAAGTGACACACCGCTCATGGGAGGGCTAGAACCTCCAACCTTTTGGTTAACAGCCGATCGCGCTAGCCATTGCACCACGGACCCAACCGCGGTCCACTCTCACCACCGTAGGAACGTTTCTCCAAAGCTATCAGCGCAAAGAAAAAAAGCGACACGCTGCTCCCGGGGAGGGCTCTAACCTCCAACCTTTGCTTAACAGCCGACGAACTAGCAGATTGAGCCACGGAGACAGTCGTGCTCCACTCTCACCACTGTCGGAACATTTCTCCATAGCTGTCAGCGCAAAGAAAAAAGGGACACACCGCTCTCGGGAGGGCTCGAACCTCCAACCTTTTGGTTATCAGCCGAACGCGCTAGAAATTCCGTCACGGAGGTAGTCATGCTCCACTTTAACCACAATCAGAAAATTTTCCAAAGGTATCAGCGCAAAGAAAAATAGAGACACACCGCTTTTGGGAGGGTTCGAACCTCCGTCCTTTTGGTTAACAGACCAATGCGCTCGCCAATCGTCCCACGGAGACAGTCGTGTTTCACTCTCACCACGGTCAGAACACTTTTCCGAAGATATCAGTGCAAAGAAAAAAAAGCGACACACCGCTCGTGGGAGGGCTCGAACCTCCAAACTTTTGGTTAACAGCCGAATGCGCTAGCCAATTGCGCCGCGGAGACAGTCGTGCTCCACTCTCACTACGGTCAGAACTCTTCTACAAAGATATCAGTGCAAAGAAAAAAAAGCGACACACCGCTCTTGGGAGGGTTCGAACCTCAAACCTTTTGGTTCACAGCCGACGCACTAGCAGATTGCGCCACGGAGACAGTCGTGCTCCACTCTCACTACGGTCAGAACACTCCTCCAAAGATATCAGTGCAAAGAAAAAAAGCGACACACCGCTCATGGGAGGTCTCGAACCTCAAACATTTTGGTTAGCAGCCGAACGCGATAGCCGATTGCGTCACGGAGGTAGTCGTGCTCTACTCTCACCACCATCAGAACATTTTTCCAAAGGTATCAGCGCAAAGAAAAAAAGAGACACACCGCTCATGGGAGGGCTCGAACCTTCAACCTTTCGGTGAACAGCCGAACGTGCTAGCCAATTGCGTCACGGAGGTATTTGTGCTCCACTCTCACCACCAACAGAACATTTTTCCAAAGGTATCAGCGCAAAGAAAAAAAAACACACCGCTCATGGGAGGGTTCAAACCTCCATCCTTTTGTTTAACAGACCAACGCGCTAGCCAATCGTCCCACGGAGACAGTCGTGATCCACTCTCACCACAGTCAGAACACTTCTCCAAAGATATCAGTGCAAAGAAAAAACAGCGACACACCGCTCATGGGAAGGCTCGAACCTCAGACCTTTTGGTTAACAGCCGATCGCGCTAGCCATTGCACCATGGACCCAACCGCGCTGCACTCTCACCAGCGTCAGAACGTTTCTCTAAAGCTACCAGCGCAAAGAAAAAAGCGACACACTGCTCCGAGAGGGCTCGAACCTCTAACCTTTTGCTTAACAGCCGACGCACTAGCAGATTGCGCCAAGGAGACAGTCGTGCTCCACTCTCACCACCGTCAGAACATTTCTCCAAAGCTATCAGCGCAAAGAAAAAAAGAGACACACAGCTCTCGGGAGGGCTCGAACCTCCATACTTTTGGTCAATACCCGAACGCGCTAGCCAATTGCGTCACGGAGGTAGTCGTGCTCCACTCTCACCACCATCAGAACATTTTTTCAAAGGTATCAGCGCAAAGAAAAAAAGAGACACACTGCTCATGGGAGGGTTCGAACCTCCAACCTTATGGTTAACAGCCGAACGCGCTAGCCAATTGCGCCACAGAGACATTCGTGCTCCACTCTCACTACGGTCAGAATATTTCTTCAAAGATATCAGTGCAAAGAAAAAAAGCGACACACCGCTCATGGGAGGGCTCGAACCTCCAACCTTTTGGTTAACAGCCGAACGCGCTAGCCAATTGCGTCACGGAGGTAGTCGTGCTCTACTCTCACCACCACCAGAACATTTTTCCAAAGGTATCAGCGCAAAGGAAAAAGGAGACACACCGCTCATGGGAGGGTTCGAACCTCCAACCTTTGCTTAACAGCCGACGAACTAGCAGATTGAGCCACGGAGGCAGTCGTGCTCCACTCTCACCACTGTCGGAACATTTCTCCATAGCTGTCAGCGCAAAGAAAAAAGGGACACACCGCTCTCGGGAGGGCTCGAACCTCCAACCTTTTGGTTATCAGCCGAACGCGCTAGAAATTCCGTCACGGAGGTAGTCATGCTCCACTTTAACCACAATCAGAAAATTTTCCAAAGGTATCAGCGCAAAGAAAAAAAGAGACACACCGCTTTTGGGAGGGTTCAAACCTCCATCCTTTTGGTTAACAGACCAACGCGCTCGCCAATCGACCCACGGAGACAGTCGTGTTCCACTCTCACCACGGTCAGAACACTTCGAAGATATCAGTGCAAAGAAAAAAAAAGCGACACACCGCTCGTGGGAGGGCTCGAACCTCCAACCTTTTGGTTAACAGCCGAACGCGGTAGCCAATTGCGCCACGGAGACAGTCGTCCTCCACTCTCACTACGGTCAGAACACTTCTACAAAGATATCAGTGCAAAGAAAAAAAAGCGACACACCGCTGATGGGAGGGCTCGAACCTCCAACCTTTTGGTTAACAGCCGACGAACTAGCAGTTTGCGCCACGGAGACAGTCGTGCTCCACTCTCACTATGGTCAGAACACTTCTCCAAAGATATCAGTGCAAAGAAATAAAGCGACACACCGCTCATGGGAGGGCTCGAACCTCCAACCCTTTGGTTAGCAGCCGAACGCGATAGCCAATTGCGTCACGGAGGTAGTCGTGCTCTACTCTCACCACCATCATAACATTTTTCCAAAGGTATCAGCGCAAAGAAAAAAAGAGACACACCGCTCATGGGAGGGTTCGAACCTCCATCCTTTTGGTTAGGAGCCCAACGTGCAGGTCAATTGCGCCATGGAGACAGTTCCTGCTCCACTCTCATCACGGTCACAACACTTCTTCAAAGATATCAGTGCAAAGAAAAAAAGTGACACACCGCTCTTGGGAGGGCTAGAACCTCCAACCTTTTGGTTAACAGCCGATCGCGCTAGCCATTGCACCACGGACCCAACCGCGGTCCACTCTCACCACCGTAGGAACGTTTCTCCAAAGCTATCAGCGCAAAGAAAAAAAGCGACACGCTGCTCCCGGGGAGGGCTCTAACCTCCAACCTTTGCTTAACAGCCGACGAACTAGCAGATTGAGCCACGGAGACAGTCGTGCTCCACTCTCACCACTGTCGGAACATTTCTCCATAGCTGTCAGCGCAAAGAAAAAAGGGACACACCGCTCTCGGGAGGGCTCGAACCTCCAACCTTTTGGTTATCAGCCGAACGCGCTAGAAATTCCGTCACGGAGGTAGTCATGCTCCACTTTAACCACAATCAGAAAATTTTCCAAAGGTATCAGCGCAAAGAAAAATAGAGACACACCGCTTTTGGGAGGGTTCGAACCTCCGTCCTTTTGGTTAACAGACCAACGCGCTCGCCAATCGTCCCACGGAGACAGTCGTGTTTCACTCTCACCACGGTCAGAACACTTTTCCGAAGATATCAGTGCAAAGAAAAAAAAGCGACACACCGCTCGTGGGAGGGCTCGAACCTCCAAACTTTTGGTTAACAGCCGAACGCGCTAGCCAATTGCGCCACGGAGACAGTCGTGCTCCACTCTCACTACGGTCAGAACTCTTCTACAAAGATATCAGTGCAAAGAAAAAAAAGCGACACACCGCTCTTGGGAGGGTTCGAACCTCAAACCTTTTGGTTCACAGCCGACGCACTAGCAGATTGCGCCACGGAGACAGTCGTGCTCCACTCTCACTACGGTCAGAACACTCCTCCAAAGATATCAGTGCAAAGAAAAAAAGCGACACACCGCTCATAGGAGGTCTCGAACCTCAAACATTTTGGTTAGCAGCCGAACGCGATAGCCGATTGCGTCACGGAGGTAGTCGTGCTCTACTCTCACCACCATCAGAACATTTTTCCAAAGGTATCAGCGCAAAGAAAAAAAGAGACACACCGCTCATGGGAGGGCTCGAACCTCCAACCTTTCGGTGAACAGCCGAACGTGCTAGCCAATTGCGTCACGGAGGTAGTTGTGCTCCACTCTCACCACCAACAGAACATTTTTCCAAAGGTATCAGCGCAAAGAAAAAAAAAACACACCGCTCATGGGAGGGTTCAAACCTCCATCCTTTTGTTTAACAGACCAACGCGCTAGCCAATCGTCCCACGGAGACAGTCGTGATACACTCTCACCACAGTCAGAACACTTCTCCAAAGATATCAGTGCAAAGAAAAAAAAGCGACACACCGCTCATGGGAAGGCTCGAACCTCAGACCTTTTGGTTAACAGCCGATCGCGCTAGCCATTGCACCATGGACCCAACCGCGCTGCACTCTCACCAGCGTCAGAACGTTTCTCTAAAGCTACCAGCGCAAAGAAAAAAGCGACACACTGCTCCGAGAGGGCTCGAATCTCTAACCTTTTGCTTAACAGCCGACGCACTAGCAGATTGCGCCACGGAGACAGTCGTGCTCCACTCTCACCACCGTCAGAACATTTCTCCAAAGCTATCAGCGCGAAGAAAAAAAGAGACACACAGCTCTCGGGAGGGCTCGAACCTCCATACTTTTGGTCAATACCCGAACGCGCTAGCCAATTGCGTCACGGAGGTAGTCGTGCTCCACTCTCACCACCATCAGAACATTTTTTCAAAGGTATCAGCGCAAAGAAAAAAAGAGACACACTGCTCATGGGAGGGTTCGAACCTCCAACCTTATGGTTAACAGCCGAACGCGCTAGCCAATTGCGCCACAGAGACATTCGTGCTCCACTCTCACTACGGTCAGAATATTTCTTCAAAGATATCAGTGCAAAGAAAAAAAGCGACACACCGCTCATGGGAGGGCTCGAACCTCCAACCTTTTGGTTAACAGCCGAACGCGCTAGCCAATTGCGTCACGGAGGTAGTCGTGCTCTACTCTCACCACCACCAGAACATTTTTCCAAAGGTATCAGCGCAAAGGAAAAAGGAGACACACCGCTCATGGGAGGGTTCGAACCTCCAACCTTTGCTTAACAGCCGACGAACTAGCAGATTGAGCCACGGAGGCAGTCGTGCTCCACTCTCACCACTGTCGGAACATTTCTCCATAGCTGTCAGCGCAAAGAAAAAAGGGACACACCGCTCTCGGGAGGGCTGGAACCTCCAACCTTTTGGTTATCAGCCGAACGCGCTCGAAATTCCGTCACGGAGGTAGTCATGCTCCACTTTAACCACAATCAGAAAATTTTCCAAAGGTATCAGCGCAAAGAAAAAAAGAGACACACCGCTTTTGGGAGGGTTCAAACCTCCATCCTTTTGGTTAACAGACCAACGCGCTCGCCAATCGTCCCACGGAGACAGTCGTGTTCCACTCTCACCACGGTCAGAACACTTCGAAGATATCAGTGCAAAGAAAAAAAAAGCGACACACCGCTCGTGGGAGGGCTCGAACCTCCAACCTTTTGGTTAACAGCCGAACGCGGTAGCCAATTGCGCCACGGAGACAGTCGTCCTCCACTCTCACTACGGTCAGAACACTTCTACAAAGATATCAGTGCAAAGAAAAAAAAGCGACACACCGCTGATGGGAGGGCTCGAACCTCCAACCTTTTGGTTAACAGCCGACGAACTAGCAGTTTGCGCCACGGAGACAGTCGTGCTCCACTCTCACTATGGTCAGAACACTTCTCCAAAGATATCAGTGCAAAGAAATAAAGCGACACACCGCTCATGGTTGGGCTCGAACCTCCAACCTTTTGGTTAGCAGCCGAACGCGATAGCCAATTGCGTCACGGAGGTAGTCGTGCTCTACTCTCACCACCATCAGAACATTTTTCCAAAGGTATCAGCGCAAAAAAGAAAGAGACACACCGCTCATGGGAGGGCTCGAACCTCCAACCTTTCGGTGAACAGCCGAACGTGCTAGCCAATTGCGTCACGGAGGTAGTTGTGCTCAACTCTCACCACCAACAGAACATTCTTCCAAAGGTATCAGCGCAAAGAAAAAAAAAACACACCGCTCATGGGAGGGTTCAAACCTCCATCCTTTTGGTTAAGAGACCAACGCGCTAGCCAATGGTCCCACGGAGACAGTCGTGATCCACTCTCACCACGGTCAGAACACTTCTCCAGAGATATCAGTGCAATGAAAAAAAAAGCGACACACCGCTCATGGGAGGGCTCGAACCTCCAACCTTTTGGATAACAGTTGATTGCGCTAGCCGATTCTGCCACGGAAACAGTCGTGCGCCACTCTCACCACCGTCAGAACATTTCTCCAAAGCTATCAGCGCAAAGAAAAAAAGCGACACGCTGCTCGCGGGGTGGGCTCGAACCTCCAACCTTTGCTTAACAGCCGACGAACTAGCAGATTGAGCCACGGAGACAGTCGTGCTCCACTCTCACCACTGTCGGAACATTTCTCCATAGCTGTCAGCGCAAAGAAAAAAGGGACACACCGCTCTCGGGAGGGCTCGAACCTCCAACCTTTTGGTTATCAGCCGAACGCGCTAGAAATTCCGTCACGGAGGTAGTCATGCTCCACTTTAACCACAATCAGAAAATTTTCCAAAGGTATCAGCGCAAAGAAAAAAAGAGGCACACCGCTTTTGGGAGGGTTCGAACCTCCGTCCTTTTGGTTAACAGACCAACGCGCTCGCCAATCGTCCCACGGAGACAGTCGTGTTCCACTCTCACCACGGTCAGAACACTTTTCCGAAGATATCAGTGCAAAGAAAAAAAAGCGACACACCGCTCGTGGGAGGGCTCGAACCTCCAACCTTTTGGTTAACAGCCGAACGCGCTAGCCAATTGCGCCACGGAAACAGTCGTGCTCCACTCTAACTACGGTCAGAACACTCCTCCAAAGATATCAGTGCAAAGAAAAAAAGCGACACACCGCTCATGGGAGGTCTCGAACCTCAAACATTTTGGTTAGCAGCCGAACGCGATAGCCAATTGCGTCACGGAGGTAGTCGTGCTCTACTCTCACCACCATCAGAACATTTTTCCAAAGGTATCAGCGCAAAGAAAAAAAGAGACACACCGCTCATGGGAGGGCTCGAACCTCCAACCTTTCGGTGAACAGCCGAACGTGCTAGCCAATTGCGTCACGGAGGTAGTTGTGCTCCACTCTCACCACCAACAGAACATTTTTCCAAAGGTATCAGCGCAAAGAAACAAAACACACCGCTCATGGGAGGGTTCAAACCTCCATCCTTTTGGTTAACAGACCAACGCGCTAGCCAATCGTCCCACGGAGACAGTCGTGATCCACTCTCACCACAGTCAGAACACTTCTCCAAAGATATCAGTGCAAAGAAAAAAAGCGACACACCGCTCATGGGAGGGCTCGAACCTCAGACCTTTTGGTTAACAGCCGATCGCGCTAGCCATTGCACCACGGACCCAACCGCGCTGCACTCTCACCAGCGTCAGAACGTTTCTCTAAAGCTACCAGCGCAAAGAAAAAAGCGACACACTGCTCCGAGAGGGCTCGAACCTCTAACCTTTTGCTTAACAGCCGACGCACTAGCAGATTGCGCCACGGAGACAGTCGTGCTCCACTCTCACCACCGTCAGAACATTTCTCCAAAGCTATCAGCGCAAAGAAAAAAAGAGACACACAGCTCTCGGGAGGGCTCGAACCTCCATACTTTTGGTCAATACCCGAACGCGCTAGCCAATTGCATCACGGAGGTAGTCGTGCTCCACTCTCACCACCATCAGAACATTTTTTCAAAGGTATCAGCGCAAAGAAAAAAAGAGACACACTGCTCATGGGAGGGTTCGAACCTCCAACCTTATGGTTAACAGCCGAACGCGCTAGCCAATTGCGCCACAGAGACAGTCGTGTTCCACTCTCTCTACGGTCAGAATATTTCTTCAAAGATATCAGTGCAAAGAAAAAAAGCGACACACCGCTCATGGGAGGGCTCGAACCTCCAACCTTTTGGTTAACAGCCGAACGCGCTAGCCAATTGCGTCACGGAGGTAGTCGTGCTCTACTCTCACCACCATCAGAACATTTTTCCAAAGGTATCAGCGCAAAGAAAAAAAGAGACACACCGCTCATGGGAGGGTTCGAACCTCCAACCTTTTGGTTAACAGCCCAACGCGCTAGCGAATTGCACCATGGAGACAGTCGTGCTTCACTCTCACCACGGTCAGAACACTTCTCCAAAGATATCAGTGCAAAGAAGAAAAAGCGACACACCGCTCTCGGGAGGGCTGGAACCTCCAACCTTTTGGTTATCAGCCGAACGCGCTCGAAATTCCGTCACGGAGGTAGTCATGCTCCACTTTAACCACTATCAGAAAATTTTCCAAAGGTATCAGCGCAAAGAAAAAAAGAGACACACCGCTTTTGGGAGGGTTCAAACCTCCATCCTTTTGGTTAACAGACCAACGCGCTCGCCAATCGTCCCACGGAGACAGTCGTGTTCCACTCTCACCACGGTCAGAACACTTCGAAGATATCAGTGCAAAGAAAAAAAAAGCGACACACCGCTCGTGGGAGGGCTCGAACCTCCAACCTTTTGGTTAACAGCCGAACGCGGTAGCCAATTGCGCCACGGAGACAGTCGTCCTCCACTCTCACTACGGTCAGAACACTTCTACAAAGATATCAGTGCAAAGAAAAAAAAGCGACACACCGCTGATGGGAGGGCTCGAACCTCCAACCTTTTGGTTAACAGCCGACGAACTAGCAGTTTGCGCCACGGAGACAGTCGTGCTCCACTCTCACTATGGTCAGAACACTTCTCCAAAGATATCAGTGCAAAGAAATAAAGCGACACACCGCTCATGGTTGGGCTCGAACCTCCAACCTTTTGGTTAGCAGCCGAACGCGATAGCCAATTGCGTCACGGAGGTAGTCGTGCTCTACTCTCACCACCATCAGAACATTTTTCCAAAGGTATCAGCGCAAAAAAGAAAGAGACACACCGCTCATGGGAGGGCTCGAACCTCCAACCTTTCGGTGAACAGCCGAACGTGCTAGCCAATTGCGTCACGGAGGTAGTTGTGCTCAACTCTCACCACCAACAGAACATTCTTCCAAAGGTATCAGCGCAAAGAAAAAAAAAAACACACCGCTCATGGGAGGGTTCAAACCTCCATCCTTTTGGTTAAGAGACCAACGCGCTAGCCAATGGTCCCACGGAGACAGTCGTGATCCACTCTCACCACGGTCAGAACACTTCTCCAGAGATATCAGTGCAATGAAAAAAAAAGCGACACACCGCTCATGGGAGGGCTCGAACCTCCAACCTTTTGGATAACAGTTGATTGCGCTAGCCGATTCTGCCACGGAAACAGTCGTGCGCCACTCTCACCACCGTCAGAACATTTCTCCAAAGCTATCAGCGCAAAGAAAAAAAGCGACACGCTGCTCGCGGGGTGGGCTCGAACCTCCAACCTTTGCTTAACAGCCGACGAACTAGCAGATTGAGCCACGGAGACAGTCGTGCTCCACTCTCACCACTGTCGGAACATTTCTCCATAGCTGTCAGCGCAAAGAAAAAAGGGACACACCGCTCTCGGGAGGGCTCGAACCTCCAACCTTTTGGTTATCAGCCGAACGCGCTAGAAATTCCGTCACGGAGGTAGTCATGCTCCACTTTAACCACAATCAGAAAATTTTCCAAAGGTATCAGCGCAAAGAAAAAAAGAGGCACACCGCTTTTGGGAGGGTTCGAACCTCCGTCCTTTTGGTTAACAGACCAACGCGCTCGCCAATCGTCCCACGGAGACAGTCGTGTTCCACTCTCACCACGGTCAGAACACTTTTCCGAAGATATCAGTGCAAAGAAAAAAAAGCGACACACCGCTCGTGGGAGGGCTCGAACCTCCAACCTTTTGGTTAACAGCCGAACGCGCTAGCCAATTGCGCCACGGAAACAGTCGTGCTCCACTCTAACTACGGTCAGAACACTCCTCCAAAGATATCAGTGCAAAGAAAAAAAGCGACACACCGCTCATGGGAGGTCTCGAACCTCAAACATTTTGGTTAGCAGCCGAACGCGATAGCCAATTGCGTCACGGAGGTAGTCGTGCTCTACTCTCACCACCATCAGAACATTTTTCCAAAGGTATCAGCGCAAAGAAAAAAAGAGACACACCGCTCATGGGAGGGCTCGAACCTCCAACCTTTCGGTGAACAGCCGAACGTGCTAGCCAATTGCGTCACGGAGGTAGTTGTGCTCCACTCTCACCACCAACAGAACATTTTTCCAAAGGTATCAGCGCAAAGAAACAAAACACACCGCTCATGGGAGGGTTCAAACCTCCATCCTTTTGGTTAACAGACCAACGCGCTAGCCAATCGTCCCACGGAGACAGTCGTGATCCACTCTCACCACAGTCAGAACACTTCTCCAAAGATATCAGTGCAAAGAAAAAAAGCGACACACCGCTCATGGGAGGGCTCGAACCTCAGACCTTTTGGTTAACAGCCGATCGCGCTAGCCATTGCACCACGGACCCAACCGCGCTGCACTCTCACCAGCGTCAGAACGTTTCTCTAAAGCTACCAGCGCAAAGAAAAAAGCGACACACTGCTCCGAGAGGGCTCGAACCTCTAACCTTTTGCTTAACAGCCGACGCACTAGCAGATTGCGCCACGGAGACAGTCGTGCTCCACTCTCACCACCGTCAGAACATTTCTCCAAAGCTATCAGCGCAAAGAAAAAAAGAGACACACAGCTCTCGGGAGGGCTCGAACCTCCATACTTTTGGTCAATACCCGAACGCGCTAGCCAATTGCATCACGGAGGTAGTCGTGCTCCACTCTCACCACCATCAGAACATTTTTTCAAAGGTATCAGCGCAAAGAAAAAAAGAGACACACTGCTCATGGGAGGGTTCGAACCTCCAACCTTATGGTTAACAGCCGAACGCGCTAGCCAATTGCGCCACAGAGACAGTCGTGTTCCACTCTCTCTACGGTCAGAATATTTCTTCAAAGATATCAGTGCAAAGAAAAAAAGCGACACACCGCTCATGGGAGGGCTCGAACCTCCAACCTTTTGGTTAACAGCCGAACGCGCTAGCCAATTGCGTCACGGAGGTAGTCGTGCTCTACTCTCACCACCATCAGAACATTTTTCCAAAGGTATCAGCGCAAAGAAAAAAAGAGACACACCGCTCATGGGAGGGTTCGAACCTCCAACCTTTTGGTTAACAGCCCAACGCGCTAGCGAATTGCACCATGGAGACAGTCGTGCTTCACTCTCACCACGGTCAGAACACTTCTCCAAAGATATCAGTGCAAAGAAGAAAAAGCGACACACCGCTCTCGGGAGGGCTCGAACCTCCAAACTTTTGGTCAACAGCCGAACGCGCTAGCCAATTGCGTCACGGAGGTCGTCGTGTTCTACTCTCACCACCATCGGAACATTTTTCCAAAGGTATCAGCGCAAAGAAAAAAAGAGACACACCGCTCATGGGAGGGTTCGAACCTCCAGCCTTTTGGTTAACAGCCCAATGCGCTAGCCAATTGCGCCATGGAGACAGTTCCTGCTCCACTCTCATCACGGTCACAGCACTTCTTCAAAGATATCAGTGCAAAGAAAGAAAGTGACACACCGCTCATGGGAGGGCTTGAACCTCCAACCTTTTGGTTAACAGCCGATCGCGCTAGTTATTGCACCACGGACCCAACCGTGGTCCACTCTCACCACCGTAAGAACGTTTCTCCAAAGCTATCAACGCAAAAAAAAGCGACACGCTGCTCCCGGGGAGGGCTCGAACCTCCAACCTTTTGGTTAACAGACGAACGCGCTAGCCAATTGCGTCACGGAGGTAGCCATGCTCCAATTTCACCACAATCAGGAAATTTTCCAAAGGTATCAGCGCAAAGAAAAAAAGAGACACACCGCTTTTGGGAGGGTTCGAACCTCGATCCTTTTGGTTAACAGACCAACGCGCTCGCCAATCGTCCCACGGAGACAGTCGTCTTCCACTCTCACCACGGTCAGAACACTTCTCCAAAGATATCAGTGCAAAGAAAAAAAAGCGACACACCGCTCGAGGGAGGGCTCGAACCTCCAACTTTTTGGTTAACAGCCGAACGCGCTAGCCAATTGCGCCACGGAGACAGTCGTGCTCCACTCTCACCACGGTCAGAACACTTCTACAAAGATATCAGTGCAAAGAAAAAAAAGCGACACACCGCTCATGGGAGGGCTCGAACCTCCAACCTTTTGGTTAACAGCCGACGCACTAGCAGATTGCGCCACGGAGACAGTCATGCTCCACTCTCACTACGGTCAGAACACTTCTCCAAAGATATCAGTGCAAAGAAAAAAAGCTACACACCGCTCATGGGAGGGCTCGAACCTTCAACCTTTTGGTTAGCAGCCGAACGCGATAGCCAATTGCGTCACGGAGGTAGTCGTGCTCTGCTCTCACCACCATAAGAACATTTTTCCAAAGGTATCAGCGCAAAGAAACAAAGAGACACACCGCTCTCGGGAGGGCTCGAACCTCCAACCTTTTGCTTAACAGCCGACGCATTAGCAGATTGCGCCACGGAGACAGCCTTGCTCTACTTTTACCACCGTCAGAACATTTCTCCAAAGCTATCAGCGCAAAGAAAAAAAAGAGACACACCGCTCTCGGGAGGGCTCGAACCTCCAAACTTTTGGTCACAGCCGAACGCGCTAGCCAATTGCGTCACGGAGGTAGTCGTGCTCCACTCTCACCATGGTCAGAACACTTCTCCAAAGATATCAGTGCAAAGAAAAAAAAGCGACACACCGCTCGTGGGAGGGCTCGAACCTCCAACCTTTTGGTTAACAGCCAATCGCGCAAGCCATTGCACCATGGACCCAACCGCGCTCCACTCTCAGCAGCGTCAGAACGTTTCTCTAAAGCTATCAGCGCAAAGAAAAAAGCGACACACTGCTCCGGGAGGGCTCGAACCTCCAACCTTTTGCTTAACAGCCGACGCACTAGCGGATTGCGCAACGGAAACAGTCGTGCTCCACTCTCACCACCGTCAGAACATTTCTCCAAAGCTATCAGCGCAAAGAAAAAAGACACACGGCTCTCGGGAGGGCTCGAACCTCAAACCTTTTTGATAACAGTTGATCGCGCTAGCCGATTCTGCCACGTAAACAGTCGTGCTCCACTCTCACCACCGTCAGAACATTTCTCCAAAGATATCAGCGCAAAGAAAAAAAAGAGACACACCGCTCTCGGGAGGGCTCGAACCTCCAACCTTTTGCTTAACAGCCGACGCATTAGCAGATTGCGCCACGGAGACAGCCTTGCTCTACTTTTACCACCGTCAGAACATTTCTCCAAAGCTATCAGCGCAAAGAAAAAAAAGAGACACACCGCTCTCGGGAGGGCTCGAACCTCCAAACTTTTGGTCACAGCCGAACGCGCTAGCCAATTGCGTCACGGAGGTAGTCGTGCTCCACTCTCACCATGGTCAGAACACTTCTCCAAAGATATCAGTGCAAAGAAAAAAAAGCGACACACCGCTCGTGGGAGGGCTCGAACCTCCAACCTTTTGGTTAACAGCCAATCGCGCAAGCCATTGCACCATGGACCCAACCGCGCTCCACTCACCACCGTCAGAACGTTTCTCCAAAGCTATCAGCGCAAAGAAAAAAAGCGAGACACTGCTCCCGGGAGGGCTCGAACCTCCAACCTTTTGCTTAACAGCCGACGCACAAGCAGACTGCGCCACGGAGACAGTCGCGCTCCATCCACTCTCACCACCGTCAGAACATTTCTCCAAAGCTATCAGCGCAAAAAAAAGAGACACACCGCTCTCGGGAGGGCTCGAACATTCCAACCTTTTGATTAACAGCCGAACGCGCTAGCCAATTGCGTCACGGAAGTAGTCGTGCTCCACTCTCACCACCATCAGAACATTTTTTCAAAGGTATCAGCGCAAAGAAAAAAAGAGACACACCGCTCATGGGAGGGTTCGAACCTCCATCCTTTTGGTTAGGAGCCCAACGCGCTAGTCAATTGCGCCATGGAGACAGTTCCTGCTCCACTCTCATCACGGTCACAACACTTCTTCAAAGATATCAGTGCAAAGAAAAAAAGTGACACACCGCTCATGGGAGGGCTAGAACCTCCAACCTTTTGGTTAACAGCCGATCGCGCTAGCCATTGCACCACGGACCCTACCGCGGTCCACTCTCACCACCGTAGGAACGTTTCTCCAAAGCTATCAGCGCAAAGAAAAAAAGCGACACGCTGCTCGCGGGGTGGGCTCGAACGTCCAACCTTTGCTTAACAGCCGACGAACTAGCAGATTGAGCCACGGAGACAGTCGTGCTCCACTCTCACCACTGTCGGAACATTCCTCCATAGCTGTCAGCGCAAAAAAAAAGGGACACACCGCTCTCGGGAGGGCTCGAACCTCCAACATTTTCGTTATCAGCCGAACGCGCTAGAAATTCCGTCACGGAGGTAGTCATGCTCCACTTTAAACACAATCAGAAAATTTTCCAAAGGTATCAGCGCAAAGAAAAAAAGAGACACACCGCTTTTTGGAGGGTTCGAACTTCCATCCTTTTGGTTAACAGACCAACGCGCTCGCCAATCGTCCCACGGAGACAGTCGTGTTCCACTCTCACCACGGTCAGAACACTTCGAAGATATCAGTGCAAAGAAAAAAAAAGCGACACACCGCTAGTGGGAGGGCTCGAACCTCCAACCTGTTGGTTAACAGCCAAACGCGCTAGCCAATTGCGCCACGGAGACAGTCGTCCTCCACTCTCACTACGGTCGGAACACTTCTACAAAGATATCAGTGCAAAGAAAAAAAAGCGACACACCGCTCATGGGAGGGCTCGAACCTCCAACCTTTTGGTTAACAGCCGACGCACTAGGAGATTGCGCCACGGAGACAGTCGTGCTCCACTCTCACTACGGTCAGAACACTTCTCCAAAGATATCAGTGCAAAGAAATAAAGCGACACACCGCTCATGGGAGGGCTCGAACCTCCAACCTTTTGGTTAGCAGCCGAACGCGATAGCCAATTGCGTCACGGAGGTAGTCGTGCTCTACTCTCACCACCATCAGAACATTTTTCCAAAGGTATCAGCGCAAAGAAAAAAAGAGACACACCGCTCATGGGAGGGCTCGAACCTCCAACCTTTCGGTGAACAGCCGAACGTGCTAGCCAATTGCGTCACGGAGGTAGTTGTGCTCAACTCTCACCACCAACAGAACATATTTCCAAAGGTATCAGCGCAAAGAAAAAAAAACACACCGCTCATGGGAGGGTTCAAACCTCCATCCTTTTGGTTAAGAGACCAACGCGCTAGCCAATCGTCCCACGGAGACAGTCGTGATCCACTCTCACCAGGGTCAGGACACTTCTCCAGAGATATCAGTGCAAAAAAAAAAAGCGACACACCGCTCATGGGAGGGCTCGAACCTCCAACCTTTTGGATAACAGTTGATCGCGCTAGCCGATTCTGCCGCGGAAACAGTCGTGCGCCACTCTCACCACCGTCAGAACATCTCTCCAAAGCTATCAGCGCAAAGAAAAAAAAGAGACACACCGCTCTCAGGAGGGCTCGAACCTCAAACCTTTTGCTTAACATCGAACGCGCTAGCCAATTGCGTCACGGACGTAGTCGTGCTCCACTCTCACCACCATCAGAACATTTTTTCAAAGGTATCAGCGCAAAGAAAAAAAGAGACACACTGCTCAAACCTTTTGCTTAACAGCCGACGCACTAGCAGATTGCGCCACGGAGACAGTAGTACTCCACTCTCACCACCATCAGAACATTTCTCCAAAGCTATCAGCGCAAAGAAAAAAAGAGACACACAGCTCTCGGGAGGGCTCGAACCTCCATACTTTTGCTCAACACCCGAACGCGCTAGCCAATTGCGTCACGGACGTAGTCGTGCTCCACTCTCACCACCATCAGAACATTTTTTCAAAGGTATCAGCGCAAAGAAAAAAAGAGACACACTGCTCATGGGAGGGTTCGAACCTCCAACCTTATGGTTAACAGCCCAACGCGCTAGCCCATTGCGTCACGGAGGTAGTCGTGCTCTACTCTCACAACCATCAGAACATCTTTCCAAAGGTATCAGCGCAAAGAAAAAAAGAGACACACCGCTCATGGGAGGGTTCGAACCTCCAACCTCTTGGTTAACAGCCCAACGCGCTAGCGAATTGCACCATGGAGACAGTCGTGCTTCACTCTCACCACGGTCAGAACACTTCTCCAAAGATATCAGTTTAAAGAAAAAAAGCAACACACCGCTCATGGCAGAATTCGAACCTCCAACCTTTTCGTTAACACCCCAACACGCTAGCCAATTTCGCCACGGAGACAGTAGTGCTCCACTCTCACCACGGTCAGAACACTTCTCCAAAGATATCAGTGCAAAAAAAAGCGACACACCGCTCTCGGGAGGGCTCGAACCTCCAAACTTTTGGTCAACAGCCGAACGCGCTAGCCAATTGCGTCACGGAGGTAGTCGTGCTCTACTCTCACCACCATCAGAACATTTTTCCAAAGGTATCAGCGCAAAGAAAAAAAGAGACACACCGCTCATGGGAGGGTTCGAACCTCCATCCTTTTGGTTAGGAGCCCAACGTGCAGGTCAATTGCGCCATGGAGACAGTTCCTGCTCCACTCTCATCACGGTCACAACACTTCTTCAAAGATATCAGTGCAAAGAAAAAAAGTGACACACCGCTCATGGGAGGGCTAGAACCTCCAACCTTTTGGTTAACAGCCGATCGTGCTAGCCATTGCACCACGGACCCAACCGCGGTCCACTCTCACCACCGTAGGAACGTTTCTCCAAAGCTATCAGCGCAAAGAAAAAAAGCGACACGCTGCTCCCGGGGAGGGCTCGAACCTCCAACCTTTGCTTAACAGCCGACGAACTAGCAGATTGAGCCACGGAGACAGTCGTGCTCCACTCTCACCACTGTCAGAACACTTCTACAAAGATATCAGTGCAAAGAAAAAAAAGCGACACACCGCTCATGGGAGGGCTCGAACCTCCAACCTTTTGGTTAACAGCCGACGCACTAGGAGATTGCGCCACGGAGACAGTCGTGCTCCACTCTCACTACGGTCAGAACACTTCTCCAAAGATATCAGTGCAAAGAAATAAAGCGACACACCGCTCATGGGAGGGCTCGAACCTCCAACCTTTTGGTTAGCAGCCGAACGCGATAGCCAATTGCGTCACGGAGGTAGTCGTGCTCTACTCTCACCACCATCAGAACATTTTTCCAAAGCTATCAGCGCAAAGAAAAAAAGAGACACACCGCTCATGGGAGGGCTCGAACCTCCAACCTTTCGGTGAACAGCCGAACGTGCTAGCTAATTGCGTCACGGAGGTAGTTGTGCTCAACTCTCACCACCAACAGAACATTTTTCCAAAGGTATCAGCGCAAAGAAAAAAAGAGACACACCGCTCATGGGAGGGTTCGAACCTCCAACCTCTTGGTTAACAGCCCAACGCGCTAGCGAATTGCACCATGGAGACAGTCGTGCTTCACTCTCACCACGGTCAGAACACTTCTCCAAAGATATCAGTTTAAAGAAAAAAAGCAACACACCGCTCATGGCAGAATTCGAACCTCCAACCTTTTCGTTAACACCCCAACACGCTAGCCGATTTCGCCACGGAGACAGTAGTGCTCCACTCTCACCACGGTCAGAACACTTCTCCAAAGATATCAGTGCAAAAAAAAGCGACACACCGCTCTCGGGAGGGCTCGAACCTCCAAACTTTTGGTCAACAGCCGAACGCGCTAGCCAATTGCGTCACGGAGGTAGTCGTGCTCTACTCTCACCACCATCAGAACATTTTTCCAAAGGTATCAGCGCAAAGAAAAAAAGAGACACACCGCTCATGGGAGGGTTCGAACCTCCATCCTTTTGGTTAGGAGCCCAACGTGCAGGTCAATTGCGCCATGGAGACAGTTCCTGCTCCACTCTCATCACGGTCACAACACTTCTTCAAAGATATCAGTGCAAAGAAAAAAAGTGACACACCGCTCATGGGAGGGCTAGAACCTCCAACCTTTTGGTTAACAGCCGATCGTGCTAGCCATTGCACCACGGACCCAACCGCGGTCCACTCTCACCACCGTAGGAACGTTTCTCCAAAGCTATCAGCGCAAAGAAAAAAAGCGACACGCTGCTCCCGGGGAGGGCTCGAACCTCCAACCTTTGCTTAACAGCCGACGAACTAGCAGATTGAGCCACGGAGACAGTCGTGCTCCACTCTCACCACTGTCAGAACACTTCTACAAAGATATCAGTGCAAAGAAAAAAAAGCGACACACCGCTCATGGGAGGGCTCGAACCTCCAACCTTTTGGTTAACAGCCGACGCACTAGGAGATTGCGCCACGGAGACAGTCGTGCTCCACTCTCACTACGGTCAGAACACTTCTCCAAAGATATCAGTGCAAAGAAATAAAGCGACACACCGCTCATGGGAGGGCTCGAACCTCCAACCTTTTGGTTAGCAGCCGAACGCGATAGCCAATTGCGTCACGGAGGTAGTCGTGCTCTACTCTCACCACCATCAGAACATTTTTCCAAAGCTATCAGCGCAAAGAAAAAAAGAGACACACCGCTCATGGGAGGGCTCGAACCTCCAACCTTTCGGTGAACAGCCGAACGTGCTAGCTAATTGCGTCACGGAGGTAGTTGTGCTCAACTCTCACCACCAACAGAACATTTTTCCAAAGGTATCAGCGCAAAGAAAAAAAAACACACCGCTCATGGGAGGGTTCGAACCTCCATCCTTTTGGTTAAGAGACCAACGCGCTAGCCAATCGTCCCACGGAGACAGTCGTGATCCACTCTCACCACGGTCAGAACACTTCTCCAGAGATATCAGTGCAAAGAAAAAAAGCGACACACCGCTCATGGCAGAATTCGAACCTCCAACCTTTTCGTTAACACCCCAACACGCTAGCCAATTTCGCCACGGAGACAGTAGTGCTCCACTCTCACCACGGTCAGAACACTTCTCCAAAGATATCAGTGCAAAAAAAAGCGACACACCGCTCTCGGGAGGGCTCGAACCTCAAACCTTTTGCTTAACAGCCGACGCACTAGCAGATTGCGCCACGGAGACAGTAGTACTCCACTCTCACCACCATCAGAACATTTCTCCAAAGCTATCAGCGCAAAGAAAAAAAGAGACACACAGCTCTCGGGAGGGCTCGAACCTCCATACTTTTGCTCAACACCCGAACGCGCTAGCCAATTGCGTCACGGACGTAGTCGTGCTCCACTCTCACCACCATCAGAACATTTTTTCAAAGGTATCAGCGCAAAGAAAAAAAGAGACACACTGCTCATGGGAGGGTTCGAACCTCCAACCTTATGGTTAACAGCCCAACGCGCTAGCCAATTGCGTCACGGAGGTAGTCGTGCTCTACTCTCACAACCATCAGAACATCTTTCCAAAGGTATCAGCGCAAAGAAAAAAAGAGACACACCGCTCATGGGAGGGTTCGAACCTCCAACCTCTTGGTTAACAGCCCAACGCGCTAGCGAATTGCACCATGGAGACAGTCGTGCTTCACTCTCACCACGGTCAGAACACTTCTCCAAAGATATCAGTTTAAAGAAAAAAAGCAACACACCGCTCATGGCAGAATTCGAACCTCCAACCTTTTCGTTAACACCCCAACACGCTAGCCAATTTCGCCACTTAGACAGTAGTGCTCCACTCTCACCACGGTCAGAACACTTCTCCAAAGATATCAGTGCAAAAAAAGCGACACACCGCTCTCGGGAGGGCTCGAACCTCCAAACTTTTGGTCAACAGCCGAACGCGCTAGCGAATTGCACCATGGAGACAGTCGTGCTTCACTCTCACCACGGTCAGAACACTTCTCCAAAGATATCAGTTTAAAGAAAAAAAGCAACACACCGCTCACGGCAGAATTCGAACCTCCAACCTTTTCGTTAACACCCCAACACGCTAGCCAATTTCGCCACGGAGACAGTAGTGCTCCACTCTCACCACGGTCAGAACACTTCTCCAAAGATATCAGTGCAAGAAAAAAGCGACACACCGCTCTCGGGAGGGCTCGAACCTCCAAACTTTTGGTCAACAGCCGAACGCGCTAGCCAATTGCGTCACGGAGGTAGTCGTGCTCTACTCTCACCACCATCAGAACATTTTTCCAAAGGTATCAGCGCAAAGAAAAAAAGAGACACACCGCTCATGGGAGGGTTCGAACCTCCATCCTTTTGGTTAGGAGCCCAACGCGCAGGTCAATTGCGCCATGGAGACAGTTCCTGCTCCACTCTCATCACGGTCACAACACTTCTTCAAAGATATCAGTGCAAAGAAAAAAAGTGACACACCGCTCATGGGAGGGCTAGAACCTCCAACCTTTTGGTTAACAGCCGATCGCGCTAGCCACTGCACCACGGACCCAACCGTGGTCCACTCTCACCACCGTAGGAACGTTTCTCCAAAGCTATCAGCGCAAAGAAAAAAAGCGACACGCTGCTCCCGGGGAGGGCTCGAACCTCCAACCTTTGCTTAACAGCCGACGAACTAGCAGATTGAGCCACGGAGACAGTCGTGCTCCACTCTCACCACTGTCAGAACACTTCTCCATAGCTGTCAGCGCAAAGAAAAAAGGGACACACCGTTCTCGGGAGGGCTCGAACCTCCAACCTTTTGGTTATCAGCCGAACGCGCTAGAAATTCCGTCACGGAGGTAGTCATGCTCCACTTTAATCACAATCAGAAAATTTTCCAAAGGTATCAGCGCAAAGAAAAATAGAGACACACCGCTTTTGGGAGGGTTCGAACCTCCGTCCTTTTGGTTAACAGACCAACGCGCTCGCCAATAGTCCCACGGAGACAGTCGTGTTTCACTCTCACCACGGTCAGAACACTTTTCCGAAGATATCAGTGCAAAGAAAAAAAAGCGACACACCGCTCGTGGGAGGGCTCGAACCTCCAACCTTTTGGTTAACAGCCGAACGCGCTAGCCAATTGCGCCACGGAGACAGTCGTGCTCCACTCTCACTACGGTCAGAACTCTTCTACAAAGATATCAGTGCAAAGAAAAAAAAGCGACACACCGCTCTTGGGAGGACTCGAACCTCAAACCTTTTGGTACACAGCCGACGCACTAGCAGATTGCGCCACGGAGACAGTCGTGCTCCACTCTCACTACGGTCAGAACACTCCTCCAAAGATATCAGTGCAAAGAAAAAAAGCGACACACCGCTCATGGGAGGTCTCGAACCTCAAACATTTTGGTTAGCAGCCGAACGCGATAGCCGATTGCGTCACGGAGGTAGTCGTGCTCTACTCTCACCACCATCAGAACATTTTTCCAAAAGTATCAGCGCAAAGAAAAAAAGAGACACACCGCTCATGGGAGGGCTCGAACCTCCAACCTTTCGGTGAACAGCCGAACGTGCTAGCCAATTGCGTCACGGAGGTAGTTGTGCTCCACTCTCACCACCAACAGAACATTTTTCTAAAGGTATCAGCGCAAAGAAAAAAAACACACCGCTCATGGGAGGGTTCAAACCTCCATCCTTTTGTTTAACAGACCAACGCGCTAGCCAATCGTCCCACGGAGACAGTCGTGATCCACTCTCACCACAGTCAGAACACTTCTCCAAAGATATCAGTGCAAAAAAAAGCGACACACCGCTCATGGGAGGGCTCGAACCTCAGACCTTTTGGTTAACAGCCGATCGCGCTAGCCATTGCACCATGGACCCAACCGCGCTGCACTCTCACCAGCGTCAGAACGTTTCTCTAAAGCTACCAGCGCAAAGAAAAAAGCGACACACTGCTCCGAGAGGGCTCGAACCTCTAACCTTTTGCTTAACAGCCGACGCACTAGCAGATTGCGCCACGGAGACAGTCGCGCTCCACTCTCACCACCGTCAGAACATTTCTCCAAAGCAATCAGCGCAAAGAAAAAAAGAGACACGCAGCTCTCGGGAGGGCTCGAACCTCCATACTTTTGGTCAATACCCGAACGCGCTAGCCAATTGCGTCACGGAGGTAGTTGTGCTCCACTCTCACCACCATCAGAACATTTTTTCAAAGGTATCAGCGCAAAGAAAAAAAGAGACACACTGCTCATGGGAGGGTTCGAACCTCCAACCTTATGGTTAACAGCCGAACGCGCTAGCCAATTGCGCCACAGAGACATTCGTGCTCCACTCTCACTACGGTCAGAATATTTCTTCAAAGATATCAGTGCAAAGAAAAAAAGCGACACACCGCTCATGGGAGGGCTCGAACCTCCAACCTTTTGGTTAACAGCCGAACGCGCTAGCCAATTGCGTCACGGAGGTAGTCGTGCTCTACTCTCACCACCATCAGAACATTTTTCCAAAGGTATCAGCGCAAAGAAAAAAGGAGACACACCGCTCATGGGAGGGTTCGAACCTCCAACCTTTGCTTAACAGCCGACGAACTAGCAGATTGAGCCACGGAGGCAGTCGTGCTCCACTCTCACCACTGTCGGAACATTTCTCCATAGCTGTCAGCGCAAAGAAAAAGGGACACACCGCTCTCGGGAGGGCTCGAACCTCCAACCTTTTGGTTATCAGCCGAACGCGCTAGAAATTCCGTCACGGAGGTAGTCATGCTCCACTTTAACCACAATCAGAAAATTTTCCAAAGGTATCAGCGCAAAGAAAAAAAGAGACACACCGCTTTTGGGAGGGTTCAAACCTCCATCCTTTTGGTTAACAGACCAACGCGCTCGCCAATCGTCCCACGGAGACAGTCGTGTTCCACTCTCACCACGGTCAGAACACTTCGAAGATATCAGTGCAAAGAAAAAAAAAGCGACACACCGCTCGTGGGAGGGCTCGAACCTCCAACCTTTTGGTTAACAGCCGAACGCGGTAGCCAATTGCGCCACGGAGACAGTCGTCCTCCACTCTCACTACGGTCAGAACACTTCTACAAAGATATCAGTGCAAAGAAAAAAAAGCGACACACCGCTGATGGGAGGGCTCGAACCTCCAACCTTTTGGTTAACAGCCGACGAACTAGCAGTTTGCGCCACGGAGACAGTCGTGCTCCACTCTCAGTACGGTCAGAACACTTCTCCAAAGATATCAGTGCAAAGAAATAAAGCGACACACCGCTCATGGGAGGGCTCGAACCTCCAACCTTTTGGTTAGCAGCCGAACGCGATAGCCAATTGCGTCACGGAGGTAGTCGTGCTCTACTCTCACCACCATCAGAACATTTTTCCAAAGGTATCAGCGCAAAAAAGAAAGAGACACAGCGCTCATGGGAGGGCTCGAACCTCCAACCTTTCGGTGAACAGCCGAACGTGCTAGCCAATTGCGTCACGGAGGTAGTTGTGCTCAACTCTCACCACCAACAGAACATTCTTCCAAAGGTATCAGCGCAAAGAAAAAAAAACACACCGCTCATGGGAGGGTTCAAACCTCCATCCTTTTGGTTAAGAGACCAACGCGCTAGCCAATGGTCCCACGGAGACAGTCGTGATCCACTCTCACCACGGTCAGAACACTTCTCCAGAGATATCAGTGCAATGAAAAAAAAAGCGACACACCGCTCATGGGAGGGCTCGAACCTCCAACCTTTTGGATAACAGTTGATTGCGCTAGCCGATTCTGCCACGGAAACAGTCGTGCGCCACTCTCACCACCGTCAGAACATTTCTCCAAAGCTATCAGCGCAAAGAAAAAAAGCGACACGCTGCTCGCGGGGTGGGCTCGAACCTCCAACCTTTGCTTAACAGCCGACGAACTAGCAGATTGAGCCACGGAGACAGTCGTGCTCCACTCTCACCACTGTCGGAACATTTCTCCATAGCTGTCAGCGCAAAGAAAAAAGGGACACACCGCTCTCGGGAGGGCTCGAACCTCCAACCTTTTGGTTATCAGCCGAACGCGCTAGAAATTCCGTCACGGAGGTAGTCATGCTCCACTTTAACCACAATCAGAAAATTTTCCAAAGGTATCAGCGCAAAGAAAAAAAGAGACACACCGCTTTTGGGAGGGTTCGAACCTCCGTCCTTTTGGTTAACAGACCAACGCGCTCGCCAATCGTCCCACGGAGACAGTCGTGTTCCACTCTCACCACGGTCAGAACACTTTTCCGAAGATATCAGTGCAAAGAAAAAAAAAGCGACACACCGCTCGTGGGAGGGCTCGAACCTCCAACCTTTTGGTTAACAGCCGAACGCGCTAGCCAATTGCGCCACGGAAACAGTCGTGCTCCACTCTAACTACGGTCAGAACACTCCTCCAAAGATATCAGTGCAAAGAAAAAAAGCGACACACCGCTCATGGGAGGTCTCGAACCTCAAACATTTTGGTTAGCAGCCGAACGCGATAGCCAATTGCGTCACGGAGGTAGTCGTGCTCTACTCTCACCACCATCAGAACATTTTTCAAAAGGTATCAGCGCAAAGAAAAAAAGAGACACACCGCTCATGGGAGGGCTCGAACCTCCAACCTTTCGGTGAACAGCCGAACGTGCTAGCCAATTGCGTCACGGAGGTAGTTGTGCTCCACTCTCACCACCAACAGAACATTTTTCCAAAGGTATCAGCGCAAAGAAACAAAACACACCGCTCATGGGAGGGTTCAAACCTCCATCCTTTTGGTTAACAGACCAACGCGCTAGCCAATCGTCCCACGGAGACAGTCGTGTTCCACTCTCTCTACGGTCAGAATATTTCTTCAAAGATATCAGTGCAAAGAAAAAAAGCGACACACCGCTCATGGGAGGGCTCGAACCTCCAACCTTTTGGTTAACAGCCGAACGCGCTAGCCAATTGCGTCACGGAGGTAGTCGTGCTCTACTCTCACCACCATCAGAACATTTTTCCAAAGGTATCAGCGCAAAGAAAAAAAGAGACACACCGCTCATGGGAGGGTTCGAACCTTCAACCTTTTGGTTAACAGCCCAACGCGCTAGCGAATTGCACCATGGAGACAGTCGTGCTTCACTCTCACCACGGTCAGAACACTTCTCCAAAGATATCAGTGCAAAGAAAAAAAGCGACACACCGCTCATGGGAGGGCTCGAACCTCAGACCTTTTGGTTAACAGCCGATCGCGCTAGCCATTGCACCACGGACCCAACCGCGCTGCACTCTCACCAGCGTCAGAACGTTTCTCTAAAGCTACCAGCGCAAAGAAAAAAGCGACACACTGCTCCGAGAGGGCTCGAACCTCTAACCTTTTGCTTAACAGCCGACGCACTAGCAGATTGCGCCACGGAGACAGTCGTGCTCCACTCTCACTACCGTCAGAACATTTCTCCAAAGCTATCAGCGCAAAGAAAAAAAGAGACACACAGCTCTCGGGAGGGCTCGAACCTCCATACTTTTGGTCAATACCCGAACGCGCTAGCCAATTGCGTCACGGAGGTAGTCGTCCTCCACTCTCACCACCATCAGAACATTTTTTCAAAGGTATCAGCGCAAAGAAAAAAAGAGACACACTGCTCATGGGAGGGTTCGAACCTCCAACCTTATGGTTAACAGCCGAACGCGCTAGCCAATTGCGCCACAGAGACAGTCGTGTTCCACTCTCTCTACGGTCAGAATATTTCTTCAAAGATATCAGTGCAAAGAAAAAAAGCGACACACCGCTCATGGGAGGGCTCGAACCTCCAACCTTTTGGTTAACAGCCGAACGCGCTAGCCAATTGCGTCACGGAGGTAGTCGTGCTCTACTCTCACCACCATCAGAACATTTTTCTAAAGGTATCAGCGCAAAGAAAAAAAGAGACACACCGCTCATGGGAGGGTTCGAACCTCCAACCTTTTGGTTAACAGCCGAACGTGCTAGCCAATTGCGTCACGGAGGTAGTTGTGCTCCACTCTCACCACCAACAGAACATTTTTCCAAAGGTATCAGCGCAAAGAAAAAAAGAGACACACTGCTCATGGGAGGGTTCGAACCTCCAACCTTATGGTTAACAGCCGAACGCGCTAGCCAATTGCGCCACAGAGACATTCGTGCTCCACTCTCACTACGGTCAGAATATTTCTTCAAAGATATCAGTGCAAAGAAAAAAAGCGACACACCTCTCATGGGAGGGCTCGAACCTCCAACCTTTTGGTTAACAGCCGAACGCGCTAGCCAATTGCGTCACGGAGGTAGTCGTGCTCTACTCTCACCACCATCAGAACATTTTTCCAAAGGTATCAGCGCAAAGAAAAAAGGAGACACACCGCTCATGGGAGGGTTCGAACCTCCAACCTTTGCTTAACAGCCGACGAACTAGCAGATTGAGCCACGGAGGCAGTCGTGCTCCACTCTCACCACTGTCGGAACATTTCTCCATAGCTGTCAGCGCAAAGAAAAAAGGGACACACCGCTCTCGGGAGGGCTCGAACCTCCAACCTTTTGGTTATCAGCCGAACGCGCTAGAAATTCCGTCACGGAGGTAGTCATGCTCCACTTTAACCACAATCAGAAAATTTTCCAAAGGTATCAGCGCAAAGAAAAAAAGAGACACACCGCTTTTGGGAGGGTTCCAACCTCCATCCTTTTGGTTAACAGACCAACGCGCTTGCCAATCGTCCCACGGAGACAGTCGTGTTCCACTCTCACCACGGTCAGAACACTTCGAAGATATCAGTGCAAAGAAAAAAAAAGCGACACACCGCTCGTGGGAGGGCTCGAACCTCCAACCTTTTGGTTAACAGCCGAACGTGCTAGCCAATTGCGTCACGGAGGTAGTTGTGCTCAACTCTCACCACCAACAGAACATTCTTCCAAAGGTATCAGCGCAAAGAAAAAAAAACACACCGCTCATGGGAGGGTTCAAACCTCCATCCTTTTGGTTAAGAGACCAACGCGCTAGCCAATGGTCCCACGGAGACAGTTGTGATCCACTCTCACCACGGTCAGAACACTTCTCCAGAGATATCAGTGCAATGAAAAAAAAGCGACACACCGCTCATGGGAGGGCTCGAACCTCCAACCTTTTGGATAACAGTTGATTGCGCTAGCCGATTCTGCCACGGAAACAGTCGTGCGCCACTCTCACCACCGTCAGAACATTTCTCCAAAGCTATCAGCGCAAAGAAAAAAAGCGACACGCTGCTCGCGGGGTGGGCTCGAACCTCCAACCTTTGCTTAACAGCCGACGAACTAGCAGATTGAGCCACGGAGACAGTCGTGCTCCACTCTCACCACTGTCGGAACATTTCTCCATAGCTGTCAGCGCAAAGAAAAAAGGGACACACCGCTCTCGGGAGGGCTCGAACCTCCAACCTTTTGGTTATCAGCCGAACGCGCTAGAAATTCCGTCACGGAGGTAGTCATGCTCCACTTTAACCACAATCAGAAAATTTTCCAAAGGTATCAGCGCAAAGAAAAAAAGCGACACACCGCTCGTGGGAGGGCTCGAACCTCCAACCTTTTGGTTAACAGCCGAACGCGCTAGCCAATTGCGCCACGGAAACAGTCGTGCTCCACTCTAACTACGGTCAGAACACTCCTCCAAAGATATCAGTGCAAAGAAAAAAAGCGACACACCGCTCATGGGAGGTCTCGAACCTCAAACATTTTGGTTAGCAGCCGAACGCGATAGCCAATTGCGTCACGGAGGTAGTCGTGCTCTACTCTCACCACCATCAGAACATTTTTCAAAAGGTATCAGCGCAAAGAAAAAAAGAGACACACCGCTCATGGGAGGGCTCGAACCTCCAACCTTTCGGTGAACAGCCGAACGTGCTAGCCAATTGCGTCACGGAGGTAGTTGTGCTCCACTCTCACCACCAACAGAACATTTTTCCAAAGGTATCAGCGCAAAGAAACAAAACACACCGCTCATGGGAGGGTTCAAACCTCCATCCTTTTGGTTAACAGACCAACGCGCTAGCCAATCGTCCCACGGAGACAGTCGTGTTCCACTCTCTCTACGGTCAGAATATTTCTTCAAAGATATCAGTGCAAAGAAAAAAAGCGACACACCGCTCATGGGAGGGCTCGAACCTCCAACCTTTTGGTTAACAGCCGAACGCGCTAGCCAATTGCGTCACGGAGGTAGTCGTGCTCTACTCTCACCACCATCAGAACATTTTTCCAAAGGTATCAGCGCAAAGAAAAAAAGAGACACACCGCTCACGGGAGGGTTCGAACCTCCAACCTTTTGGTTAACAGCCCAACGCGCTAGCGAATTGCACCATGGAGACAGTCGTGCTTCACTCTCACCACGGTCAGAACACTTCTCCAAAGATATCAGTGCAAAGAAAAAAAGCGACACACCGCTCATGGGAGGGCTCGAACCTCAGACCTTTTGGTTAACAGCCGATCGCGCTAGCCATTGCACCACGGACCCAACCGCGCTGCACTCTCACCAGCGTCAGAACGTTTCTCTAAAGCTACCAGCGCAAAGAAAAAAGCGACACACTGCTCCGAGAGGGCTCGAACCTCTAACCTTTTGCTTAACAGCCGACGCACTAGCAGATTGCGCCACGGAGACAGTCGTGCTCCACTCTCACTACCGTCAGAACATTTCTCCAAAGCTATCAGCGCAAAGAAAAAAAGAGACACACAGCTCTCGGGAGGGCTCGAACCTCCATACTTTTGGTCAACACCCGAACGCGCTAGCCAATTGCGTCACGGAGGTAGTCGTCCTCCACTCTCACCACCATCAGAACATTTTTTCAAAGGTATCAGCGCAAAGAAAAAAAGAGACACACTGCTCATGGGAGGGTTCGAACCTCCAACCTTATGGTTAACAGCCGAACGCGCTAGCCAATTGCGCCACAGAGACAGTCGTGTTCCACTCTCTCTACGGTCAGAATATTTCTTCAAAGATATCAGTGCAAAGAAAAAAAGCGACACACCGCTCATGGGAGGGCTCGAACCTCCAACCTTTTGGTTAACAGCCGAACGCGCTAGCCAATTGCGTCACGGAGGTAGTCGTGCGCTACTCTCACCACCATCAGAACATTTTTCTAAAGGTATCAGCGCAAAGAAAAAAAGAGACACACCGCTCATGGGAGGGTTCGAACCTCCAACCTTTTGGTTAACAGCCCAACGCGCTAGCGAATTGCACCATGGAGACAGTCGTGCTTCACTCTCACCACGGTTAGAACACTTCTCCAAAGATATCAGTGCAAAGAAGAAAGAGCGACACACCGCTCTCGGGAGGGCTCGAACCTCCAAACTTTTGGTCAACAGCCGAACGCGCTAGCCAATTGCGTCACGGAGGTAGTCGTGTTCTACTCTCACCACCATCGGAACATTTTTCCAAAGGTATCAGCGCAAAGAAAAAAAGAGACACACCGCTCATGGGAGGGTTCGAACCTCCAGCCTTTTGGTTAACAGCCCAATGCGCTAGCCAATTGCGCCATGAAGACAGTTCCTGCTCCACTCTCATCACGGTCACAGCACTTCTTCAAAGATATCAGTGCAAAGAAAGAAAGTGACACACCACTCATGGGAGGGCTTGAACCTCCAACCTTTTGGTTAACAGCCGATCGCGCTAGTTATTGCACCACGGACCCAACTGTGGTCCACTCTCACCACCGTAAGAACGTTTCTCCAAAGCTATCAACGCAAAAAAAAAGCGACACGCTGCTCCCGGGGAGGGCTCGAACCTCCAACCTTTTGGTTAACAGACGAACGCGCTAGCCAATTGCGTCACGGAGGTAGCCATGCTCCAATTTCACCACAATCAGGAAATTTTCCAAAGGTATCAGCGCAAAGAAAAAAAGAGACACACCGCTTTTGGGAGGGTTCGAACCTCCATCCTTTTGGTTAACAGACCAACGCGCTCGCCAATCGTCCCACGGAGACAGTCGTCTTCCACTCTCACCACGGTCAGAACACTTCTCCAAAGATATCAGTGCAAAGAAAAAAAAGCGACACACCGCTCGAGGGAGGGCTCGAACCTGCAACTTTTTGGTTAACAGCCGAACGCGCTAGCCAATTGCGCCACGGAGACAGTCGTGCTCCACTCTCACCACGGTCAGAACACTTCTAGAAAGATATCAGTGCAAAGAAAAAAAAGCGACACACCGCTCATGGGAGGGCTCGAACCTCCAACCTTTTGGTTAACAGCCGACGCACTAGCAGATTGCGCCACGGAGACAGTCATGCTCCACTCTCACTACGGTCAGAACACTTCTCCAAAGATATCAGTGCAAAGAAAAAAAGCTACACACCGCTCATGGGAGGGCTCGAACCTCCAACCTTTTGGTTAGCAGCCGAACGCGATAGCCAATTGCGTCACGGAGGTAGTCGTGCTCTGCTCTCACCACCATAAGAACATTTTTCCAAAGGTATCAGCGCAAAGAAACAAAGAGACACACCGCTCAATGGAGGGCTGGAACCTCCAACCTTTCGGTGAACAGCCGAACGTGCTAGCCAATTGCGTCACGGAGGTAGTCGTGCTCCACTCTCACCACCAACAGAACATTTTTCCAAAGGTATCAGCGCAAAGAAAAAAAACACACCGCTCATGGGAGGGTTCAAACCTCCATCCTTTTGGTTAACAGACCAACGCGCTAGCCAATCGTCCCACGGAGACAGTCGTGATCCACTCTCACCACGGTCAGAACAATTCTCCAAAGATATCAGTGCAAAGAAAAAAAAAGCGACACAACGCTCATGGGAGGGCCCGAACCTCCAACCTTTTGGTTAACAGCCGATCGCGCTAGCCATTGCGCCACGGTCCCAACCACGCTCCACTCTCAGCAGCGTCAGAACGTTTCTCTAAAGCTATCAGCGCAAAGAAAAAAGCGACACACTGTTCCGGGAGGGCTCGAACCTCCAACCTTTTGCTTAACAGCCGACGCACTAGCGGATTGCGCAACGGAAACAGTCGTGCTCCACTCTCACCACCGTCAGAACATTTCTCCAAAGCTATCAGCGCAAAGAAAAAAGACACACGGCTCTCGGGAGGGCTCGAACCTCAAACCTTTTTGATAACAGTTGATCACGCTAGCCAATTCTGCCACGTAAACAGTCGTGCTCCAATCTCACCACCGTCAGAACATTTCTTCAAAGATATCAGCGCAAAGAAAAAAAAGAGACACACCGCTCTCGGGAGGGCTCGAACCTCCAACCTTTTGCTTAACAGCCAACGCATTAGCAGATTGCGCCACGGAGACAGCCTTGCTCTACTTTTACCACCGTCAGAACATTTCTCCAAAGCTATCAGCGCAAAGAAAAAAAAGAGACACACCGCTCTCGGGAGGGCTCGAACCTCGAAACTTTTGGTCACAGCCGAACGCGCTAGCCAATTGCGTCACGGAGGTAGTCGTGCTCCACTCTCACCATGGTCAGAACACTTCTCCAAAGATATCAGTGCAAAGAAAAAAAAGCGACACACCGCTCGTGGGAGGGCTCGAACCTCCAACCTTTTGGTTAACAGCCAATCGCGCAAGCCATTGCACCATGGACCCAACCGCGCTCCACTCACCACCGTCAGAACGTTTCTCCAAAGCTATCAGCGCAAAGAAAAAAAGCGAGACACTGCTCCCGGGAGGGCTCGAACCTCCAACCTTTTGCTTAACAGCCGACGCACAAGCAGACTGCGCCACGGAGACAGTCGCGCTCCATCCACTCTCACCACCGTCAGAACATTTCTCCAAAGCTATCAGCGCAAAAAAAAGAGACACACCGCTCTCGGGAGGGCTCGAACATTCCAACCTTTTGATTAACAGCCGAACGCGCTAGCCAATTGCGTCACGGAAGTAGTCGTGCTCCACTCTCACCACCATCAGAACATTTCTCCAAAGCTATCAGCGAAAAAAAAGAGACACACCGCTCTTGGGAGGGCTCGAACCTCAACCTTTTGGTTAACAGCCGAACGCGCTAGCCAATTGCGTCACGGAGGTAGTCGTGCTCCACTCTCACCACCATCAGAACATTTTTCCAAAGGTATCAGCGCAAAGAAAAAAAGAGACACACCGCTCATGCGAGGGTTCGAACCTCCAACCTTTTCGTTAACAGCCGAACGCGCTAGCCAATTGCGCCACGGAGACAGTCGTGCTCCACTCTCACCACAGTCAGAACACTTCTCCAAAGATATCAGTGCAAAGAAAAAAAAGCGACACACCGCTCGTGGGATGGCTCGAACCTCCAACCTTTTGGTTAACAGGCGAACGCGCTGGCCAATTGCGCCACGGAGACAGTCGTGCTCCACTCTCACCACCGTCAGAACATTTCTCCAAAGCTATCAGCACAAAGAAAAAAGACACACCGCTCTCGGGAGGGCTCGAACCTCAAACCTTTTTGATAACAGTTGATCGCGCTAGCCGATTATGCCACGGAAACAGTCGTGCTCCACTCTAACAACCGTCAGAACATTTCTCCAAAGCTATCAGCGCAAAGAAAAAAGAGAGACACACCGCTCTCGGGAGGGCTCGAACCTCCAATCTTTTGCCTAACAGCCGACGCACTAGCAGATTGCGCCACGGAGACAGCCTTGCTCCACTTTTACCACCGTCAGAACATTTCTCCAAAGGTATCAGCGCAAAGAAAAAAGAGACACACCGCTCATGGGAGGGTTCGAACCTGCAACCTTTTGGTTACCAGCCGAACGCGCTAGCCAATTGCGCCACGGAGACAGTCGTGCTCCACTCTCACCACAGTCAGAACACTTCTACAAAGATATCAGTGCAAAGAAAAAAAGCGACACACCGCTCAAGGGAGGGCTCGAATCTCCAACCTTTTGGTTAACAGCCGACGCACTAGCAGATTGCGCCACGGAGACAATCGTGCTCCACTCTCACCTCCGTTAGAATATTTCTCCAAAGCTATCAGCGCAAAGAAAAAAAAAGGGACACACCGCTTTCGGGAGGGCTCGAACCTCCAACCTTTTGGTTAACAGCCGAACGCGCTAGCCAATTGCGTCACGGAGGTAGTCGTGCTCTACTCTCGCCACCATCAGAACATTTTTCCAAAGGTATCAGCGCAAAGAAAAAAAGAGACACACCGCTCATGGGAGGGCTCGAACCTCCAACCTTTTGGATAACAGTTGATCGCGCTAGCCGATTCTGCCACGGAAACA